>NC_092722.1:93597171-93964671 GCF_047496885.1 Scyliorhinus torazame
GGTTACCCACGGTCAAACTGAACACGTTCCTAGGGTAGTCATTCTGAAGAAGCAAGTAACGGATTATAGTGGCAGGCACGCCGTGAGTGAAGTCAGGCAACTCTGTGCACGGAGCAAGGTAAGAAAAACGGCTTTTAAGTACTACCTTTTTTAAAAAATATATTTTATTGACATTTTTTTTCCCTGAGCAACATTTTTCCCGCTTACAAAATAAGCGAAACGATAACAGTAACAAAACAGAAATTTTTTAACAATAATAATAATAGTAGTAATAATATACAAGTAACAAAACCTCGTACTCTATTGACCTATACTCAACTGCCTCCCCCCCCCCTCCCACCCCTGGGTTGCTGCTGCTGGTCATCCGTCTTCCCTCTAACGTTCCCCTAGGTAGTCGAGAAATGGCTGCCACCGCCTGGTGAACCCTTGAGCCGATCCTCTCAGGGCAAACTTTATCTGCTCCAGTTTAATAAACCCCGCCATATCGTTTACCCAGGCCTCCAGTCCGGGGGGTTTCGCCTCCTTCCACATGAGTAGGATCCTGCGCCGGGCTACGAGGGACGCAAAGGCCACGACATCGGCCTCTTTCGCCTCCTGCACTCCCGGCTCTTCCGCAACTCCAAATAGAGCTAACCCCCAGCCTGGTTTGACCCGGGCCTTCACCACCTGCGAAATCACTCCCGTCACTCCCTTCCAATACCCTTCCAGTGCCGGGCACGCCCAAAACATATGTGCGTGGTTTGCCGGGCTCCCGCCACACCTCCACATTTGTCCTCCACTCCAAAGAACCTGCTCAATCTTGCCCCCGTTATGTGTGCTCTATGTAGCACCTTAAATTGAATCAGGCTAAGCCTGGCGCATGAGGAAGAGGAATTTACCCTGCTTAGGGCATCAGCCCACATACCCTCCTCTATCTCCTCCCCTAATTCTTCTTCCCACTTTCTTTTTAGTTCGCCCACCGACTCCTCCCCCTCTTCCCTCATCTCTCTATAAATCTCTGACACCTTGCCCTCTCCGACCCACACCCCTGAAAGCACCCTGTCCTGTATCCCCTGTGTCGGGAGCCGCAGAAATTCCCTCACCTGTTGTCTAGTAAACGCCCTCACCTGCATATATCTCAAGAAATTCCCCCGGGGTAACTTATACTTTTCCTCCAGTGCTCCCAAGCTCGCAAAAGTCCCATCTATGAATAAATCTCCCACCTTCCTAATTCCCATCTGGTACCAGCTCTGAAATCCTCCATCCATTCTTCCTGGGGCGAACCTATGGTTGTTCCTGATAGGGGACCCCACCAGGGCTCCCCGCACCCCTCTCTGTCGCCTCCACTGTCCCCATATGTTCAGTGTTGCCGCCACCACCGGGTTCGTGGTGTACTTTTTCGGTGAGAACGGTAGCGGCGCCGTCACCAGCGCCTCTAGACTCGTCCCTTTACAGGACCTTCTCTCCAGCCTTTTCCACGCCGCTCCCTCACCCTCCATCATCCATCTACGTATCATTGCCACATTGGCGGCCCAATAATAATCTCCCAAATTCGGTAGTGCCAGTCCTCCTCTGTCCCTACTGCGCTGCAGGAACCCCCTCCTTACTCCCGGAACTTTCCCTGCCCACACAAAGCTCGTAATGCTCCTATCTATTTTATTAAAAAAGGTCCTGGTGATTAAAATAGGGAGACATTGAAATACAAATAAGAACCTCGGGAGGACCATCATCTTAATTGCCTGCACCCTGCCCGCCAGCGATAAAGGCTGCATGTCCCACCTCTTAAAGTCCTCCTCCATTTGTTCTACCAGCCGTGTCAGATTAAGTCTGTGCAAGGTTCCCCAGCTCCTAGCGATCTGAATCCCCAAGTATCGGAAGTTTCTTTCCACTTTCCTTAGCGGTAAGCCTTCTATCTCTCTACTCTGGTCCCCTGGATGTATCACATATAATTCACTCTTCCCCATGTTTAACCTATACCCCGAAAATTCCCCGAACCTCCTCAAGATTCGCATAACCTCTATCATCCCCCCCCGCTGGGTCCAACACGTATAGCAATAGGTCATCCGCGTATAACGAGACTCGGTGTTCTTCTCCCCCTCTAGTCACCCCTCTCCATTTCCTGGAGTCTCTCAACGCCATGGCCAGAGGTTCAATTGCCAGCGCAAACAACAATGGAGACAGCGGGCATCCCTGTCTTGTTCCCCTATATAATCGGAAATACTCCGATCTATGTCGACCTGTAACTACGCTTGCCGTTGGTGCCCCATAAAGTAGTCTAATCCAGCGAATAAATCCGTTCCCAAACCCAAACCTCCTTAACACTTCCCATAAATACTCCCACTCCACCCTATCAAATGCCTTCTCTGCGTCCATTGCCGCCACTATCTCTGCCTCCCCCTCCACTGAGGGCATCATTATCACCCCTAATAGCCGTCGCACGTTAACATTCAATTGTCTCCCTTTTACGAACCCTGTCTGGTCTTCGTGCACCACCCCTGGGACACAGTCCTCTATCCTCGATGCCAGCACCTTTGCTAGCAGTTTGGCATCCATGTTCAATAGTGAAATAGGTCTATAGGACCCACACTGCATCGGATCTTTGTCCCTCTTCAAAATTAGCGATATCGTCGCCTCCGACATTGTCGGGGGTAGTGTCCCCCCTTCCCTGGCCTCATTGAACGTCCTTGCCAACAACGGGGCCAACAAGTCCACATATTTTCTGTAGAATTCCACCGGGAACCCGTCTGGCCCCGGGGCCTTCCCTGCTTGCATGCTTCCCAGTCCCTTAATAACCTCGTCCACCTCAATCGGCGCCCCCAGGCCTGCCACCGCCTGCTCCTCCACTTTCGGGAACCTCAACTGGCCCAGGAACTGCTGCATCCCCTCCTCTCCCTCTGGGGGCTGAGACCTATACAGTTCTTCATAAAAGGTCTTAAACACCTCATTTATCTTTCCTGCCCTTCGCACGGTGTCTCCCCTTTCATCCCTAATTCCTCCTATCTCCCTCGCTGCTGCCCTCTTTCGCAGTTGGTGCGCCAACAGGCGACTAGCCTTTTCCCCATATTCATACCTCCTCCCCTGTGCCTTCCTCCACAGTACCTCTGCCTTTCTGGTGGTCAGAAGGTCAAACTCGGTCTGGAGTCGTCTCCTCTCCCTGTACAGCTCCTCCTCCGGGGTCTCTGCAAATTCCCTGTCCACCCTTAAAATCTCCCCCAGTAATCTATCCCTTTCCTTGGCCTCTGTTTTCCTTTTGTGGGCCCCAATAGAAATCAGCTCTCCTCTGACCTCCGCTTTTAGTGCTTCCCAGACCATTCCCACAGGGACCTCGCCGTCGTCATTGACCTCCAGGTATCTCTCGATACACCCCCTCACTCTTGCACACACTCCCTCATCCGCCATCAGTCCCACATCTAATCGCCAGAGTGTTCTCTGTTCCCTGTCCTCTCCTACTTCCAGGTCCACCCAATGTGGGGCATGATCCGAAACCGCTATGGCTGAGTATTCAGCTTCTTCCACCCTAGAGATCAACGACCTTCCTAGAACAAAAAAATCTATCCGGGAGTACACTTTATGGACGTGGGAGAAGAAGGAATACTCCCTAGCCCTGGGTCTAAGAAATCGCCATGGATCCACTCCCCCCATTTGGTCCATAAACCCCTTAAGTACCTTGGCCGCTGCCGGCCTTCTTCCAGTCCTTGAGCTATATCTATCTCGCCCCGGGTCCAGCACCGTATTGAAGTCCCCTCCTAAAATCAAATTTCCTGCATCCAGGTCCGGAATACGCCCCAGCATCCGTCTCATGAACCCCGCATCGTCCCAATTTGGGGCATACACATTAACCAACACGACCTCCATTCCCTCCAGCCTACCACTCACCATTACATATCTACCTCCACTATCTGCTACGATGTTCTTTGCTTCAAATGCTACCCGTTTCCCCACCAAAATGGCCACCCCTCTGTTCTTTGCGTCCAGTCCTGAGTTGAACACCTGTCCCACCCATCCTTTCCTTAGCCTAACTTGGTCCGCCACCTTTAGGTGCGTCTCTTGGAGCATAACCACGTCTGCCCTTAGTCCTTTCAAATGCGCGAGCGCTCGGGCCCTTTTTATCGGCCCATTCAGGCCTCTCACGTTCCACGTGATCAGCCTCACTGGGGGGCTACCTGCCCCCTCCCTTGTCGACTAGCCATTACCTTCTCTAGGCCAGTCCCATATCCCGCCTCCGCGCTCCCGCTCGCTCCCACAGCGTCGCATTCCGCCCCCGACCACCTTCTCTTTAGCCATTTCCTTTTGGATTTCCGCAGCAGCAACCCAGTTGTCCCCCCCCCCCGCCCCCCGCTAGATCCCTATCTAGCTTGATTGCTCCCCCCATATCACTTCCGTAAGTCAGCTGACTTCAACTGACCCCAGCTACTCCTGCTCGCTCCTCGGCCCCCCCGGTGTGAGGGAACTCCCATCCGCCTTGCGCCTGTTTTCCCGCCTTATTCTTTCTGGCGCGGGAACATCCCTTTACCTGTCCCGCCTCTTATGGCGCAGCTCCCTTTCCCCTCCCCCTCTCCTTCCCCATTCTCTGACTATGTCCCGCCTCTCCCCCCTCACCGGCGCCCACATTTCCCCAGTGTCCCCACCCTTCCCTGTTTACTTCTCGCTTAACTTTCACCATCCCATTAACAAAAACAATAATAACAACAATAACAGTTCCCTGCAGCATCAGTCCCTCAGTTCCGGTCCAGTTTCTCTTCATTGATGAAGGACCATGCTTCCTCCGCCGTCTCGAAATAATATTGTCTCTCCTGATGCGTGACCCATAGTCTTGCCGGCTGCAGCATCCCAAACTTCACCTTCCTTTTGTGCAAAACCTCTTTGGCTCGGTTGAAGCTCGCCCTCCTTCTCGCCACCACCGCACTCCAATCCTGGTAGATCCTTACCACCGCATTCTCCCATCTGCTACTCCGCACCTTTTTGGCCCATCTCAGGACCTCTTCTCTGTCCTTAAGGCGGTAGAATCACACGATTATCGCCCTCGGTGGTTCTCCCGCTTTTGGTCTTCTCGCCGGGATCCGATTTGCCCACTCCACCTCCATGGGGCCCGCAGGGGCCTCAGCACCCATCAGTGAGCTCAGCATCTTACTTGCGTACGCTCCACAGTCCACTCCTTCCACACCCTCCGGGAGACCTAGTATCCTAAGGTTCTTCCTTCGCGCTCCATTTTCAAGGGCCTCAATCCTGTCAGCACACTTTTTATGAAGTGCCTCGTGCGTCTGAGTCTTGACCGCCAGGCCCAGGACCTCATCCTCAATACCTGACACCTTCTGCTCCACCACGCGAAGTTCCGTCTCCTGGGTCTTTAAAGTCTCCTTAAGCCCCTCAAATTGCCTGTAACAACGGGGTCATTACCTCCTTCTTCAGCAGGTCCACGCACCGTCTCACCACCTCGTCCTGCTCAGGCCCCCATGTCACCTGTGGTTTCTCCGCCGCCATTTTGTTTCACTCCCTCTCTCTCTCTCTCTGATCTTCTGGCTGCAGATTCTTTGGGCTGCAGCCGCCGCCGCCGGTTTTTCCCTCCGTCTTTCGGGGGGGGGGCTCCCTTCCCTCGCGCCTCGCACCGGGTTTTACGGCCGTCCAAGTCGGGGCTCTTAAAAGAGCCCGAAGTTCCGTCGGAGCTGGAGCCGCCGAAACGTGTGGCTAGCTCATCCCTGCCGCAACCGGAAGTCTCTTTTAAGTACTACCTTGTTGACTTGGGTTCGTATCTAAACATCCGCAGGGGCGGGTTGATGATATAAGGACTCTGGAGTTTATATCTAAACATCCGTATAAGTGGGCGGATTGATGATATAAGTGCTTTCAGGATTGTGATTGTTGTGACAGGGTCATAACTGGACACTTTACTTAGAAATAAGTGAAAGTTGAGTACATTACAATGGGAAGTAAAAACTCGAAACAAGGTTGTGAGAAACAAGAAGACGGCATTGATAAGAGAATCCCTAAGAATATCCCACCAGAAAGCCCAGTGGGTCGGATGTTAGTGAATTGGGATTTTGAGAGCCACGTACAAGAAATAAGGACAGGAAAACAATGATAAAATGTTGTTGCTTCATATGGATAGAAGAAGCAATCCGTAAACCCTCAGTCTTTTGGCCGAAATACGGTTCGGACGACGATTGGGTGTGCCAAATTTTGAATATATATGTCAATGATAAAAGACCCTGTTCCGATAAAGAAGTAAGTTACGCGAGTTGTTGGCTTCCTAGCAGGAATGCCACCCGAATATATCCATTAATCCCACAGGGCGAAGACGTTCCCACCGCCCCTCTTAAACAATGGGACGTCCTAGATAATTTGCCACCCCCTTATAAGAATAAGTCAAACGACAAGGACTCGCCAAATGACCAACAAATGAATAAAGGCAAATCAGAGAAAGTCCCTGAAGAAGAAGGAGAGAGTAAAATGATATTAAGATCCACAAAAGGACAGATAAAGGAACCAGAAATAACAAAACTGAACCCCCTTCGGGAAGTCCCGATTGGAGATGGAGACATAGGATTTGTAAATTCTCCTTTAAATTCAGAAGTCAGAGCATTAAAAAAAAAGAACAGAAAACGAAAATGATGGTTGCAACTGTAAATGAGGTAGTGAGCAAACACAGACAGAGAGAGAAAGAGACAGAGAGAGAGAGAGATACAGAGATAGACTGCGAGAACAGAGAGATACAGAGACAGAGAGATGCAGAAAGAGAGAGAGAGACAGACTGAGGTACCCTCAATAATGATGCTGAGAGATTAAACTGTAAAGAAGGCTTTATTAGGCTAATAACTATGCTACAGATTTGGGCGAGAGCTGACTGCTATACAGACCATGAGACAGGCCTTTATATATGGCTCCCAGATGGGCGGAGCCAGAGGCGGAGTCCCCAGGGTTCCAAGCCTGGTCTTAAAGGGGACATCACCTTACATGATGATAAGGCAGTAACCGTTCATCACACAGACAGAGAGAGAAAGAGACAGAGAGAGACAGAGACAGAGACAGAGAGCGAGAGATACAGGGAGAGAGATACAGACAGAGAGAGACAGGGAGAGAAAGAGAGAGCGATACAGAGAACAGAGAGAGATACAGAGAGACAGAGAGAAAGAGACAGAGGGAGAGAACAGAGATACAGAGACAGAGATACAGAAAGAGAGACAGAGTGAGAGAGATACAAAGACAGAGAGAGATACAGAGAGAGAGAGAGACAGGCAGAGAGAGAGAGAGAGACAGAGCGATACAGAGACAGAGAGAGAGATACAGAGACAGAGAAAGACAGAAAGAGAGACAGAGAGAGAGATACAGGGAGAGAGATACAGACAGACAGTGAAAGAGAGAGAGAGAGAGAGACAGAAAGAGAGAGAGATACAGACAGAGAGAGACAGAGACAGGCAGAGAGAGAGACAGAGAGAGAGAGACAGAGAAGGCTGCAACATGCCTGGAGTCACTGTTTCAATACAGGGATAGAGAGAGAGAGAGACAGAGAAGGCTGCAACATGCCTGGAGACACTGTTTCAATACAGAGAGAGAGAGAGAGACAGAGAAGGCTGCAACATGCCTGGAGTCACTGTTTCAATACAGAGAGAGAGAGACAGAGAAGGCTGCAACATGCCTGGAGTCACTTTCAATACAGAGAGAGAGAGAGAGAGACAGAGAAGGCTGCAACATGCCTGGAGTCACTGTTTCAATACAGAGAGAGAGAGACAGACAGTTTTTTACAGAGAAGGCTGCAAATACTGAACTATCACCCGTGAATAGGCTGAAATAATCATTCGGGAGCAAATAGTTCCCCGATACGGGTTGATAGAAAATATAGACTCGGACAGGGGAAGTCACTTTACCTCTAAGGTCTTATCAACCGCAGTGTCAGTTCCCTGTCTGGCAAAGTTCCCAATATAGCATACAACCCTGCCAACCGCAGGGGCCCAACAACCAGGCATTTCAAAATAATTATTATAATTAATAAATTAATCAAATTTGATACTGATTCAGTATTAATAAATTATGCAATATAATACAGTCAAACAGTTGATTGATCAGTAACATTTCAATAATAGTATTTCAGCTCAAATTCATCGATTGTAAGGGTTGGATTGCTGCCAAATTCCTGTTATCAGATGTCCTTGAACGATCTGTTTTTTTTAATCAAAGTTGTTTTGGGTTTTGTTTTCCGACCAGCTTCCACATGGTTTGAAGTTTTGATTTCCAGGCTAATTCTAAACATTTATTTTAAAATATCAAACACAATAACTTATTAAACATATAGGTTTTCTGTAGATGAATTTGTTGATTCTATTAAAGAAGTCACTACTAGAAGTTTGGAGATAAATTGGGACTTCCACACTCCTTGGCAGCCCCCCCCCCCCCCCCCTCGTCGGGACGGGTGGAAAGGATGACTCAAACTCTTAAAAATCATTTGTCAGAAATAATACTAGAAACTAGGCTCCCCTGGACAAAATGCTTACCGATAGCCCTTCTAAGAAAAGATTTGGGGCTGTCCCCATACGAAATGTTGTTCGGATTGCAATACCTTGGAACAATGGGAGAATGGCCCATTGCAGAATGTAAAGATATCTATGTAAAGAAATATGTACTGGCACTGTTCCTCATTATCATTCCTCAGGAGACAAGGACTGCTAGCGCAGACACCTCCCCTTGAATTCGCAGTCCACAAATTTAAACCAGGAGATTGGGTACTGGTGAAATCGTGGAAAGAAAACAAGCTTCAACCCACTTGGGACGGGCCGTTCCTGGTTTTGTTAACCACAGAGACTGCCATACGAACTGCTGAAAAAGGTTGGACTCATTACAGCAGAGCGAAGGGTCCCGTTAAATCACCACCGGAACAGGAACAATGGCACGTGGAGGCCACTGAGGAACCATTTAAGATAAGATTGAAAAGACACTAAATCCTGAACTGTTCAATAATATGATGAAACTACAGCTAAAATGGACTATGCAATGTATAATAATATTAATGATGTGGGAGTTCGGAATCGGTCGTATGATTCCATTGACAATCCCAGAAAGTCGGTACCCTCAGGTAATACGAACTGATCTGTGCACCCTCATAGACTGCGTGTCAGCGGGGCAGGGAAAGGAGTTTAGGGTAGACTCTCTTCATTATTACCGAGGGGGGATGATTACGGAGAGGGAGGGTTGGCTGAAAAGGTTCTGCCAATTGCCCAGAGGGGCACCACCGGTTGTCTCCATTCACCAGATTAATGGTTATTCCCCTCAACGTGCAATGCTGGTACTTGTCACCCCGTATACATCACCGTAAAACACACGGCCTGGATGGAGTCAGGCAATAGGGTTTGTTCACTTAGAAATGAGATATTCGGGGTGATCATGAGAAATGGCAAGACTGAATGCTGCTTCCGTATTTTATTAGACCAGGGAGCAACTCCCACTAATGCCACTAGGGGCGACACGGCGGAGAAAGAACAGGGAGTCAAAATAATAGGAATAAAAGATTTAGAGCAAGCCTTTGAGATAGAAACCGGCTATGAGGAACAGAATGCGTGGATTGAGTGGGTGGGGTATTCGGCCCAGACGCTGAAGAAAGACAATTGTTATGCTTGCGCATCAGGTAGACCACAGGCCCATCTGGAGCCCTTTCCACTGGGGTGGACAGACAATAGAGGGAGCATGGAATGTATGATGGCCTTGTACCAAGATGCGACAGCCTGGGGCAACAAGACCTGCACTGCCCTATCTCTGATGTTTCCTCCTGTTAATAAGAAACAATCAGCAAACCCTCCCTCCTTCTTGGTTACTGTGACGCATCACAAATCGTGTATAAGTCGTTCTGATACGGGACTAAGTAAAGATATGGGAGACCTCAAGGCTTGTATTGAGACTAAGAACGTGACCACCCAGGGCACCCACTCATCACTAAAAATACCACGTGCAGATATATGGTGGTATTGCGGAGGAAAGATTCTAAGACCCACTCTACCCCCCCAGTGGAAAGGGACATGCGCATTAGTTCAGCTCGCCATTCTGTTCAGTATAGCCTATGAAAGACAAGAGGAGAGGGGGAGTGTAAAAGGGGGACGATCTAAACGGGACATACCTACCTCATTTGATGACAGGATTTACCTGGACTCCGTTGGCATTCCACAGGAGTACCAGATGAATTCAAAGCCCGAAATCAGATTGCAGCTGGGTTCGAGTCCCTCTTCTGGTGGGTTACGATCAATAAAAATGTGGATTGGATAAACTATATATACTATAACCAACAGAGGTTCATCAATTATACCAGGGACGCCGTGAAGGGCATAGCAGAACAACTGGACGCAACCAGTAGAATGGCCTGGGAGAATAGATTGGCTCTGGATATGATTTTGGCAGAGAAAGGTGGTGTATGCGTTATGCTCAAAGGACAGTGTTGCACGTTTGTCCCCAACAACACGGCACCCGACGGATCGATTACCCGTGCGCTACAAGGGTTAACCACTCTGGCTGTGGAAATGGCAGACAACACAGGGGCAGACACATCCATGACTGGGTGGCTTGAATCAATGTTTGGGAAATGGAAAGGGTTAATTGTATGCATCCTCACCTCCATCATCGTGGTGATAGGAGCATTGGCGGCAATAGGCTGTTGCATCATCCCGTGCGTAAGAGGCTTGGTGCAGAGGCTCATCGAAACAGCCTTGACCAAGTAGATGCCCCTGGGTCAGGATACAATTTGCCTACTAGAAAGTGGGGAGACTGAAGGAGAGGACGGCCCCATAGAAAGGGAAGTTGAGAGGATGTTGGACAATTTTGGGGTAGGTTAGAGGAGGCTACAAAGTGTAAAAAGCAACAACAGTAAAAAGAAAAAAAATGGGGATGTGAGAAATGAACATTCTGTGTTTTTGTGTTGTTTTTACATATAAACACTCTGGTTCACAATTAAGATGTCAACAATGAAGCATGATGGGAAAATTAACATGTCAAGTTCTGAGTAAGCTATAGTGAGCGAATTATTATAACGATGTACCAGAATGACCTTCGGGGAAGAACGGAATGAACAATAACAGAACTTGCTAAGCAAGGGGAAGATAGCAGGTGCAAGCAAAGGGCCTCATTCTTATCTTTAACCGCCGGTCCAAGGATGTACCAGGAGCGGATAGAACTCACTATGCAAGGGAGAGACCAAATAAGGGATCACTGATAAGGGAACTGCCCTTTCTATAGTTTGTGGGATGTGTTTCTCAGGGATGGTTTCCCACGGATTGTATTTTCATGGATTGTATATAACAAAGGGATGCTGTGTGAATTCTTTGTGTCTCCTATTGCTTACTGGAGGCACCCGCTCTTGCAAGATCGATTGAAATAAATACTTCTTCAGAATTTGACTCAGTGTAAATCTTTTATTAAGTGAGCAGTGTTTCTCACAAAACCTCCCAAAATTACTCAAAACCCAATTACAACCCCTCCCCCGCCCAAATCCCAAAATACAACCCCACCCCCCAAAATCACCCAAATCCCAAAATACAACCCCACCTCCCAAAATCACCCAAATTCCAAAATACAATCCCACCCCCCAAAATCACCCAAATCCCAAAATACAACCCCATCCCCCAAAATCACCCAAACCCCAAAATACAACCCCACCCCCAAAATCACCCAAACCCCAAAATACAACCCCACCCCTATGAGAAATTAGCATTTTATGTTGTTTTTACATGTATAACTCTGGTTCACAATTAAGATGTCAACAATAGGGCCTGATGGGAAAATAAGATGTCAAGTGGAGTTCTGTGTAAGCTACAGTGAGCAAGTTGTTGTAACTATGTACAGGACTGACCTTCGGGAAGGAACGGGATGTACAATAACAGGATGCAGGTGCAAGCAGGGGGCCTCATTCGTATCTTTAATTGACGGTCCAAGGGTGTACCAGGAGCTAACAGAAACCACTATGCAAGGGGGAAGACAAAATGAACATAATAAGTCCAAATAAGGAATCACTGATAAGGAAACTGCCCTTTCGGCTCACAGTTTGTATATAACAAGTGATGCTGTATGAATTCTGTGTGTCTGCCAATGTTGACAGGCTGCACCCATTCTTGCAAGATCGATTGAATAAAATACTTCTTCAGAATTTGGCTAAGTGTAAATTATTATTAAGTGAGCGGTGTTTCTCACAATTGGGGGCTCGTCCGGGATAGTCTTCATTGATCGAGGGGGGCGGCTCAAGAGGAACCGGGAAGACGCGTCCCGTTATTTAAACGGTCTCGTACTTCATCTTGAGTGGTCACCCACGGTCAACTGAACACGTTCCTAGGGTAGTCATTCTGAAGAAGCACATAACGGATCATAGTGGCAGGCACGCCGTGAAAGTGAAAGTCAGGCAACTCTGTGCACGGAGCAAGGTAAGAAAAACGACTTTTAAGTATTACCTTGTTGACTTGAGTTCGTATCTCGACATCCGTAAGGGCGGATTGATGATATAAGGACTCTGGAGTTTATATCTAGACATCTGTATAAGTGAATGAGCGGATTGATGATATAAGTACTTTCAAGATTGTGATTGTTTTGACAGACCAGTCATAATTAGACACTTTACTTAGAAATAAGTGAAAGTTGATTACATTACAATGGGAAGTAAAAACTCGAAACAAGGAGACGGCGCCGATAAGAAAATCCCTCAGGATATCCCACCAGAAAGTCCAGTGGGTCGGATGTTAGTGAATTGGGATTTTGAGAGTTGTACAAAAAAATAAGGACAGGAAAACAATGATAACATTTTGTTGCTTCATATGGATAAAAGAAGCAATCCGTAAACCCTCAGTCTTTTGGCCGAAATACGGTTCGGACGAAGATTGGGTGTGCCAAATTTTGAATATATATGTCAATGATAAAAGACCCTGTGGTCCGATAAAGAAGTAAGTTACGCGAGTTGTTGGCTTCCTAGCAGGAACGCCACCCGAATATATCCATTAATCCCACAGGGCGAAGACGTTCCCACCGCCCCTCTTAAACAATGGGACGTCCTAGATAATTTGCCACCCCTTATAAGAATAAGTCAAACGACAAGGACTCGCCAAATGACCAACAAATGAATAAAGGAAAATCAGAGAAAGTCCCTGAAAAAGAAGGAGAGAGTCAAATGATATTAAGATCCGCGAAAGGACAGGGAGAGGAACCAGAAATAACGAAAATGAACCTCCTTCGGGAAGTCCCTATTGGAGAGGGAGAAGTAGGATTTGCAAATTCTCCTTTAAATTCAGGAGAAGTCAGAGCATTCAAAAAAAAAGAGATGAAGACGTTAATGGAAGATCCCTTAGGACTGGCAGAACAATTCGATCAGTTCCTAGGTCCTAATATACACACATGGACCGAATTAATGTCCATTATGAGTATCCTATTCACGGGGGAAGAAAGGGTTATGATTAGAAGAGCAGGCATGCGAAAGTGGGAGAATAGTCACCCGCCAGGGGTAAACGGACCACCAGCAGAAGAAAAGTACCCCAATCAAGACCCACAATGAAACCATCAGGAAGAGAGCCATCGAGATCATATGAAAGATCTGAGAAATATTATCGTTGAAGGCATACGAGAAGCGGTACCCAAGGCACATAATCTAAATAAAGCATTCAAAATTAGACAGGAAGGGACGGAAACCCCCCTCAGCATTCTTAGGGCGACTTCGGGAATCAGTAAGGAAGTATTCTGGACAAGACCCTAACGACCCAGTAAGACAGGGACTACTGAAGGTCCACTTTGTGACCAAATCCTGCCCTGACATACATAAAAAGTTACAGAAAATAGAGGATTGGAATGAGAAATCTCTAGCTGAATTACTGAGAGAAGCACAGAAGGTATTTGAAAGACGGGAGGAAGTGAAGGAAAAACAGAAAACAAAAATGATGGTTGCAACTGTAAATGAGGTAGTGAGCAAACAGGGACAAGCGGGTATAGGAGAACCAAGAAGAGGGTATCAGGATGTAGGATTCAGAGGAAGAGAAAGAGGACGTGGCAGAGGGAGTCAGGGAAGACGAGGAGGATACAAAAATAGTCAACAGGCGGGGTGTTTTAACTGCGGGAGAATGGGTCACTTCAAACGGGACTGCCCAGACAGAGAGAGAGAGACAGAGAGAGAGAGAGAGCAGAGAGAGAGAGAACAGAGAGAGAGAGACAGAGAGAGAGAGAGACAGAGCGAGAGACAGACAGGGAGAGAGAGACAGAGAGAGAGAGATACTGAGAGAGAGAGAGGCTGAGAGAGATACAGAGACAGAGAGAGAGATACTGAGAGACAGAGAGAGATACAGAGACAGAGAGAGAGAGATACGGAGAGAAAGACAGAGAGAAAGAGAGACAGAGAGAGAGAGCAGAGAGAGAGAGAGACAGAGACAGAGAGGCAGAGAGAGACAGAGAGAGAGAGACAGTTTGTTACAGAGAAGGCTGCAACATGCCTGGAGTCAGTGTTTCAATACAGAAAGAGACAGAGAGAGAGAGACAGAGAGTGAGAGAGACAGAGAGAGATAGACAGTTTGTTACAGAGAAGGCTGCAAATACTGAACTACCACCCATGGGAAGGCTGAAATAAGCTTACCCTACAACCACCGCCACCACAGGCGGAGTCTCTAAAATCATTCTGGAGCAAATAGTTCCCCGATACGGGTTGGTAGAAAATATAGACTCGAACAGGGGAAGTCACTTTACCTCTAAGGTCTTACAAGAAACCATGAAAAGTTTGGAGATAAATTGGGACTTCCACACTCCTTGGCACCCCCCATCGGGACGGGTGGAAAGGATGAATCAAACCCTTAAAAATCATTTGTCAAAAATAATACTAGAAACTAGGCTCCCCTGGACAAAATGCTTACCGATAGCCCTTCTAAGAATCCGAACGGCTCCAAGAAAAGATTTGGGGTTGTCCCCATACGAAATGTTGTTCGGATTGCCATACCTTGGAACAATGGGAGAATGGCCCATTGCAGAATGTAAAGATATCTATGTAAAGAAATATATACTGGCACTGTCTTCCTCATTATCATTCCTCAGGAGACAAGGACTGCTAGCGCAGTCCACAAATTTAAACCACGAGATTGGGTACTGGTGAAATCGTGGAAGGAAACCAAGCTTCAACCCACTTGGGACGGCCCGTACCTGGTTTTGTTAACCACAGAGACTGCCATACGAACCGTGGAAAAAGGTTGGACTCATTACAGCAGAACGAAGGGGCCCGTGAAATCACCACCTGAACAGGAACAATGGCATGTGGAGGCCACTGAGGAACCATTTAAGGTAAGGTTGAAAAGACACTGAATCCTGAACTATTCAATAATATGACGAAACTACAGCTAAAATGGACTATACAATGTATTATAATATTAATAATGTGGGGGGAAGGAAACGGTCATATGTTTAAATTAACAATCCCAGAAAGTCGGTACCCTCAGGTAATACGGACTGATCTATGCACTCTCATGGACTGCGGATCAGCGGGGAATGGAAAGGAATTTAGGGTGGAGTCTCTTGATTATTACCGAGGGGGGATGATTACCGAGAAGGGGGGTTGGCTGAAAAGGTTGTGACAATTGCCCAGAGGGGCACCATCGGTCATATCCATTCACCAGATTAATGGAAATTCCCCCTCAACGTGCAAGGCTGGAACTTGTAACCCCGTATACATCACCGTAAAACACACGGCCTGGATCAAGACAGGCAATAAGATTTGTTCACTTAGACATGAGATATTCGGGGTAAAAATGAGAAATGGCGAGACTGAATGCTGCTTCCGTATCTCAATAGACCAGGGAGCAACTCCCACTAATGGAACTAGGAACGACAAGGAGGAGGAAGGACAGGGAGTCAAAATAATTGAAGTAAAAGATTTAGAGCAAGCCTTTGAGATAGAGACCGGCTATGAGGAACAGAATGCGTGGATTGAGTGGGTGAGGTATTCGGCCCAGACGCTGAAGAAAGACAATTGTTATGCTTGCGCATCAGGTAGACCACAGGCCCATCTGGAGCCCTTTCCACTGGGGTGGACAGACAATAGAGGGAGCATGGAATGTATGATGGCCCTGTACCAAGATGCGACAGCCTGGGGCAACAAGACCTGCACTGCCCTATCTCTGATGTTTCCTCCTGTTAATAAGAAACAATCAGCAAACCCTCCCTCCTTCTTGGTTACTGTGACGCATCATACATCGTGTATAAGTCGTTCTGATACGGGGCTAAGTAAAGATATGGGAGAACTCAAGACTTGTATTGAGACTAAGAACGTGACCACCCAGGGCACCCACTGATCACTAAAAATACCACGTGCGGATATATGGTGGTATTGCGGACGAAAAATCCTAAGACCCACTCTGCCCCACCAATGGAAAGGGACATGCGCATTAGTTCAGCTCGCCATACCGTTCAGTATAGCTTATGAAAGACAAAAGGAGAAGGGGATTGCAAAAGGGGAACGATCTAAACGAAGCATACCCACCTCATTTGATGAATGTTTGGGAAATGGAAAGGGTTAATTGTATCCATCATCGTAGTAATAGGAGCAGAGGCTCATCGAAACAGCCTTGACCAAGCAGATGCCATTACCCCTGGGTAAGGGAGGCCAGGAAACAATTTGCCTACTAGAAAGAGGGAAGACTGAAGGAGAGGACGACCCCATGGAAAGAGAGGTTGAGAGGATGTTGGACAATTTTGGGGTAGGCTAGAAGGGGGCGACAGAGTGTGAAAAGCAACAAGAGTAAAAAGAAAAAAAAGGGGGCATTATGAGAAATTAGCATTTTATGTTGTTTTTACATGTATAACTCTGGTTCACAATTAAGATGTCAACAATAGGGCCTGATGGGAAAATAAGATGTCAAGTGGAGTTCTGTGTAAGCTACAATGAGCAAGTTGTTGCAACTATGTACAGGACTGACCTTCGGGAAGGAACAGGATGTACAATAACAGGATGCAGGTGCAAGCAGGGGGCCTCATTCGTATCTTTAATTGACGGTCCAAGGGTGTACCAGGAGCTAACAGAAACCACTAAGCAAGGGGGAAGACAAAATTAACATAACAAGTCCAAATAAGGAATCACTGATAAGGAAACTGCCCTTTCGGCTCACAGTTTGTATATAACAAGTATGAATTCTGTGTTTCTGCCAATGTTGACAGGCTGCACCCGTTCTTGCAAGATCGATTGAATAAAATACTTCTTCAGAATTTGGCTAAGTGTAAATTATTATTAAGTGTCGATTTCAGCGGGAGCGGTGCGCAAGTGATTTCTGGGAGGTAAGTTTCTCCTTTAAAAACACTTACCTTCACAGGAGCAGGCCAGTCAATTTCAGCGGGAGCAGTGCGCAGGTGATTTCTGGGTGGTAAGTTTCTCCTTTAAAAACACTTACCTTCACAGGAGCAGGCCAGTCGATTTCAGCGGGAGCGGTGCGCAAGTGATTTCTGGGAGGTAAGTTTCTCCTTTAAAAAAACCCACTTTTCTGTTTTATTTTTTTCGACCCGCGGACCGCCCCCCCCCCCCCCCCCCCCCCCTCCCAACCAATAAATTCTGGTGGAGAGGAAACCCGAGACACTACACATGTAGTGGTCTCCCACCCGCCCTCCTCCTCTAACCTAATAATAAGATCCATTGGTGTGAGGTAAGTGCCATATTATATTATTATTAGCATTATTATATTATATTATTAGCATTGCGCAGGTCAAGGAGACACAGCCGGAGTGAGAGAGATACAGACAGTGAGAATTTGCTAGTTTGGTGCAGTAAGGTAACTAGGAAAGGTTAATCTAATTGTGCTGTTTTTCAGTTAAAAGTGCAGGGTAGTGACTTCCGGGTGCGGCGATGACCAGCTAAGTCGCAAGTTTCGGCAGCTCCCGGTGGAACGGACTTTTGGGCTCTTAATGAGAGCCCCAACGGCAATTTTAACGGCTAAAAGCACTGTGCGGTAAACCAGAAGGGAATCCCCCCTGGACACGGATGGAAAAAGGAGAGGAAAGTGGCCGGATTGCGGTGGATCCTTTAGAGCAGCGGCAAGGAAGGCAAGCAAAAACCAAGATGGCGTCGGAAGGTGGCAGTTTAATATGGGGCCCTGAACAACACGAGTTCTTGAAGCGCTGCGTGGAAGAACTTAAAAAGGAGATGAAGAAGGAGCTGTTGGCCCCGATATTACAGGCGATTGAAGGGCTAAAGGATGAGCAAAAGACCCAGGAGCAGGAGCTTAGGGTCGTGAAGGCAAAGGCTGCCGAGAACAAGGACGATATACAGGGCCTGGTGGTGAAGACGGAGATGCACGAGGCACACCATAAAAGGTGTGTGGAAAGGCTGGAGGTGCTGGAGAATAATGCGAGGAGGAAGAATTTAAGGATTCTTGGTCTTCCCAAGGGTGCAGAGGGGGCGGACGTCGGGGCATATGTGAGCACGATGCTGCACTCGTTAATGGGATTGGAGGCCCCGACGGGTCCGCTGGAGGTGGAGGGAGCCTATCGAGTTATGGCGCGAAGACCGAGGGCTGGAGAAATTCCCCGAGCCATAGTGGTGAGATTTCTCCGATATAAGGACAGAGAGATGGTCCTCAGATGGGCAAAGAAAACTCGGAGCAGGAGGTGGGAGAACGCAGTGATCCGCGTACATCAGGATTGGAGTGCGGAGGTGGCGAGAAGGAGGGCGAGCTTTAATCGGGCCAAGGCGGTGCTTCATAAAAGGAAGGTCAAATTTGGAATGCTGCAGCCGGCAAGACTGTGGGTCACATATCAAGGGAAACACCACTACTTTGAAACGGCGGTTGAGGCATGGACATTTATTGTCGAAGAGAAATTGGAATACGTGGGTTATATATAAAAAAGAACGTTTGAGACAAAGTGGTGGGGCGAATATGGGGGGAAAAGGGGGGAGAGGAGAGATGATTTTTAAGTTGTTAATCCTGCGACCCGGTAACTTTTCTCTCTTCCCCTTGTTGTGGGGGAGGGAGGGAGGGAGGTGGAGGAGCTGGGGGCGTCGGCCATTGGGGGCGGGGCCAAAAGGGAAGCGCGGGCTTTGTTCCCGCGCTATGATAATTATGGCGGGAACAGGGAAGCAGGAAGGAGGGGGCGTCGCACAGTGCGAGCCGAGGTCACGGGGGAAGCCGAGGTCAGCCAGAGTTTGCTGACTTCTGGGAGCAACATGGGGGGTGCAATTACGCTAGTGGGGGATCTAGCGGGGGGGTGGGGGGGGTTAACTGGGTTGCTGCTGCTGGGGAGAAGGGGCAGCTGGTATGGGGTAGGGTGGGCGGGGCGGGGGGGCGCCACCTGGGGGGGACACAGCTATGTGGGAACCGGGTGAGGAGCTGGTTAAAAAAATGGGGATGGCTAGTCGACAAGGGGGGGGGGGGGGGGTAAAGAGCCCCCCAACCCGGCTGATCACGTGGAATGTGAGAGGGCTGAACGGGCCGATAAAGAGGGCACGGGTACTCGCACACCTAAAGAAACTTAAGGCAGATGTGGTTATGCTACAGGAGACGCATTTGAAACTGATAGACCAGGTCAGACTACGCAAAGGATGGGTGGGGCAGGTGTTTCATTCGGGGCTAGATGCGAAAAACAGGGGGGTGGCTATACTAGTGGGGATGCGGGTAATGTTTGAGGCAAAGACCATAGTGGCGGATAGTGGGGGCAGATACGGGATGGTGAGTGGCAAATTACAGGGGGAGGCGGTGGTCTTAGTGAACGTATATGCCCCGAACTGGGATGATGCCAACTTTATGAGGCGCATGCTAGGACGTATCCCGGACCTAGAGGCGGGGAAGCTGGTAATGGGTGGAGATTTTAACACGATGCTGGAACCAGGGCTGGACAGATCGAGGTCCAGGACCGGAAGGAGGCCGGCAGCAGCTCGGGTGCTTAAGGACTTTATGGAGCAGATGGGAGGAGTAGATCCCTGGAGATTTAGTAGACCTAGGAGTAAGGAGTTTTCGTTTTTCTCCTATGTCCACAAAGTTTATTCACGGATAGACTTTTTTGTTTTGGGAAGGGCGCTGATCCCGAAGGTGACGGGGACGGAGTATACGGCTATAGCTATTTCGGATCACGCTCCACATTGGGTGGACTTGGAGATAGGGGAGGAAAAAGAACAGCGTCCACCATGGAGAATGGACATGGGACTATTGGCGGACGAGGGTGTGTGCTTAAGGGTGAGGGAGTGTATTGAAAGGTACTTGGAACTCAATGATAATGGGGAGGTCCAGATGGGAGTGGTCTGGGAGGCGCTGAAGGCAGTGGTTAGAGGGGAGCTGATATCAATCAGGGCACATAAAGGAAAGCAGGAGAGTAGGGAACGGGAGCGGTTGCTGAAAGAACTTATGAGGGTGGACAGGCAATATGTGGAGGCACCGGAGGAGGGACTATACAGGGAAAGGCAAAGGCTACATGTAGAATTTGATTTGCTGACTACGGGTAATGCAGATGCACAGTGGAGGAAGGCACAGGGTGTACAGTACGAATATGGGGAGAAGGCGAGCAGGTTGCTGGCCCACCAACTGAGGAAAAGGGGAGCAGCGAGGGAGATAGGGGGAGTGAGAGATGAGGAGGGAGAGATGGAGCGGGGAGCGGAGAGAGTGAATGGAGTGTTCAGGGCATTTTATGAAAGATTATATGAAGCTCAGCCCCCGGATGGGAAGGAGAGAATGATGTGTTTTCTGGACCAGCTGGAATTTCCTAAGGTGGAGGAGCAGGAGAGGGTGGGACTGGGAGCACAGATTGAAACAGGGGAAGTAGTGAAAGGAATTAGGAGCATGCAGGTGGGGAAGGCCCCGGGACCAGACAGATTCCCAGTTGAATTTTATAGGAAATATGTGGACTTGCTGGCCCCGCTACTGATGAGAACCTTTAATGAGGCGAGGGAAAGGGGGCAGCTGCCCCCGACTATGTCAGAGGCAACGATATCGCTCCTCCTAAAGAAGGAAAAAGACCCGCTGCAATGCGGGTCCTATAGGCCTATTTCCCTCCTGAACGTGGACGCTACGATTCTGGCCAAAGTAATGGCAATGAGGATAGAGGATTGTGTCCCGGGGGTGGTCCACGAGGACCAAACTGGGTTTGTGAAGGGGTGACAGCTGAATACGAATATACGGAGGCTGCTAGGGGTAATGATGATGCCCCCACCAGAGGGGGAAGCGGAGATAGTGGTGGTGATGGATGCCGAGAAAGCATTTGATAGAGTGGAGTGGGATTATTTGTGGGAGGTGCTGAGGAGATTCGGCTTTGGAGATGGGTATATCAGATGGGTACAGCTGCTGTATAGGGCCCCGATGGCGAGCGTAGTCACGAATGGACGGGGGTCTGAATATTTTCGGCTCCATAGAGAGATGAGGCAGGGATGACCTCTGTCCCCATTATTGTTTGCACTGGCGATTGAGCCCCTGGCAATAGCATTGAGGGGTTCCAGGAAGTGGAGGGGAGTACTCAGGGGAGGAGAAGAACACCAGTATACGAAACAAGGTCGATTTCGGTGGCGTGAGAGCAGCTGGTTAGTCAATTTCAGCGGGAGCATTGCGGAAGGAGGTTGCTGGGAGGTAAGTCAACCTTTAAAAGCACTTCTCTTTGCAGGGGCAGGCCAGTCGATTTCGGCGGCGTGAGAGCAGCTGGTTAGTCAGTTTCAGCGGGAGCATTGCGGAAGGAGGTTGCTGGGAGGTAAGTCAACCTTTAAAAGCACTTCTCTTTGCAGGGGCAGGCCAGTCGATTTCGGCGGCGTGAGAGCAGCTGGTTAGTCAATTTCAGCGGGAGCATTGCGGAAGGAGGTTGCTGGGAGGTAAGTCAACCTTTAAAAGCACTTCTCTTTGCAGGGGCAGGCCAGTCGATTTCGGCGGGAGAACAGCTGGTGAGTGGTGAGTCAGTTTCAGCAGGAGCTGAGAATTTTTCTTTTTTTTTTTTAATTAGTTTTTTTAGGCGGGATCAGGAAGTCGACTCGCGGACGTCTGGGAAGACCCTCACCAATAAATTCTGGTGGAGAGGAAACCCGAGACACTACACGTGTAGTGTCTCCCACCCGCCCTCCTCCTCTAACCTAATAATAAAACCCATTGGTCTGAGGTAAGTACCATATTTTTATTATATTATTATTATTTTTTATAAAAATTTAATTTAGTTGTTAGCCAGATCTTGGTAGAAAGTTAGAGGAATGGCAGGGAAGGGAGTGCAATGTTCCTCCTGCAGGATGTTTGAGGTGAGGGATGCAGTTAGTGTCCTTGCTGATTTTACCTGCAGGAAGTGCTGCCATCTCCAGCTCCTCCAAGACCGAGTTAGGGAACTGGAGCTGGAGTTGGAAGAACTTCGGATCATTCGGGAGGCAGAAGGGGTCATAGATAGCAGCTTCAGGGAATTAGTTACACCAAAGATTGGAGATAGGTGGGTAACTGTAAGAGGGACTGGGAACAAACAGTCAGTGCAGGGATCCCCTGCGGTCGTTCCCCTGAGAAACAAGTATACCGCTTTGGATACTTGTGGGGGGGACGACTTACCAGGGGTAAGCCATGGGGTACGGGCCTCTGGCACGGAGTCTGTCCCTGTTGCTCAGAAGGGAAGGGGGGAGAGGAGCAGAGCATTAGTAATTGGGGACTCGATAGTCAGGGGCACAGATAGGAGATTTTGTGGGAGCGTGAGAGACTCACGTTTGGTATGTTGCCTCCCAGGTGCAAGGGTACGTGATGTCTCGGATCGTGTTTCCCGGGTCCTTAGGGGGGAGGGGGAGCAGCCCCAAGTCGTGGTCCACATTGGCACCAACGACATAGGTAGGAAAGGGGACAAGGATGTCAGGCAGGCTTTCAGGGAGCTAGGATGGAAGCTCAGAACTAGAACAAACAGAGTTGTTATCTCTGGGTTGTTGCCCGTGCCACGTGATAGTGAGATGAGGAATAGGGAGAGAGAGCATTTAAACACGTGGCTACAGGGATGGTGCAGACGGGAGGGTTTCAGATTTTTGGATAACTGGGGCTCTTTCTGGGGAAGGTGGGACCTCTACAGACAGGATGGTCTACATCTGAACCTGAGGGGCACAAATATCCTGGGGGGGGAGATTTGTTAGTGCTCTTTGGGGGGGTTTAAACTAATGCAGCAGGGGCATGGGAACATGGATTGTAGTTTTAGGGTAAGGGAGAATGAGAGTATAGAGGTCAGGAGCACAGATTTGACGTCGCAGGAGGGGGCCAGCGTTCAGGTAGGTGGTTTGAAGTGTGTCTACTTCAATGCCAGGAGTATACGAAACAAGGTAGGGGAACTGGCAGCGTGGGTTGGTACCTGGGACTTCGATGTTGTGGCCATTTCGGAGACATGGATAGAGCAGGGACAGGAATGGATGTTGCAGGTTCCGGGGTTTAGGTGTTTTAGTAAGCTCAGAGTATGAGGAAAGGCTGATGGACTTGAGGTTGTTTTCGTTGGAGAGAAGAAGGTTAAGAGGAGACTTAATAGAGGCATACAAAATGATCAGGGGGTTGGATAGGGTGGACAGTGAGAGCCTTCTCCCGCGGATGGATATGGCTGGCACGAGGGGACATAACTTTAAACTGAGGGGTAATAGATATAGGACAGAGGTCAGAGGTAGGTTCTTTACGCAAAGGGTAGTGAGGCCGTGGAATGCCCTACCTGCTACAGTAGTGAACTCGCCAACATTGAGGGCATTTAAAAGTTTATTGGATAAACATATGGATGATAATGGCATAGTGTAGGTTAGATGGCTTTTGTTTCGGTGCAACATCGTGGGCCGAAGGGCCTGTACTGCGCTGTATTGTTCTATGTTCTATGATCTATAAGGTAGGGGAACTGGCAGCATGGGTTGGTACCTGGGACTTCGATGTTGTGGCCATTTCGGAGACATGGATAGAGCAGGGACAGGAATGGATGTTGCAGGTTCCGGGGTTTAGGTGTTTTAGTAAGCTCAGAGAAGGAGGCAAAAGAGGGAGAGGTGTGGCGCTGCTAGTCAAGAGCAGTATTACGGTGGCGGAGAGGATGCTAGATGGGGACTCTTCTTCCGAGGTAGTATGGGCTGAAGTTAGACACAGGAAAGGAGAGGTCACCCTGTTGGGAGTTTTTTTATAGGCCTCCTAATAGTTCTAGGGATGTAGAGGAAAGGATGGCGAAGATGATTCTGGATATGAGTGAAAGTAACAGGGTAGTTATTATGGGAGACTTTAACTTTCCAAATATTGACTGGAAAATATATAGTTCGAGTACAATAGATGGGTCGTTTTTTGTACAGTGTGTGCAGGAGGGTTTCCTGAAACAATATGTTGACAGGCCAACAAGAGGCGAGGCCACGTTGGATTTGGTTTTGGGTAATGAACCAGGCCAGGTGTTGGATTTGGAAGTAGGAGAGCACTTTGGGGACAGTGACCACAATTCGGTGACGTTTACGTTAATGATGGAAAGGGATAAGTATACACCGCAGGGCAAGAGTTATAGCTGGGGGAAGGGCAATTATGATGCCATTAGACGTGACTTGGGGGGGATAAGGTGGAGAAGTAGGCTGCAAGTGTTGGGCACACTGGATAAGTGGGGCTTGTTCAAGGATCAGCTACTGCGTGTTCTTGATAAGTATGTACCGGTCAGACAGGGAGGAAGGCGTCGAGCGAGGGAACCGTGGTTTACCAGGGAAGTGGAATCTCTTGTTAAGAGGAAGAAGAAGGCCTATGTGAAGATGAAGTGTGAAGTTTCGGTTGGGGCGATGGATAGTTACAAGGTAGCGAGGAAGGATCTAAAGAGAGAGCTAAGACGAGCAAGGAGGGGACATGAGAAGTATTTGGCAGGAAGGATCAAGGAAAACCCAAAAGCTTTCTATAGGTATGTCAGGAATAAGCGAATGACTAGGGAAAGAGTAGGACCAGTCAAGGACAGGGATGGGAAATTGTGTGTGGAGTCTGAAGAGATAGGCGAGATACTAAATGAATATTTTTCGTCAGTATTCACTCAGGAAAAAGATAATGTTGTGAAGGAGAATGCTGAGCCCCAGGCTAATAGAATAGATGGCATTGAGGTACGTAGGGAAGAGGTGTTGGCCATTCTGGACAGGCTGAAAATAGATAAGTCCCCGGGACCTGATGGGATTTATCCTAGGATTCTATGGGAGGCCAGGGAAGAGATTGCTGGACCTTTGGCTTTGATTTTTATGTCATCATTGGCTACAGGAATAGTGCCAGAGGACTGGAGGACAGCAAATGTGGTCCCTTTGTTCAAAAAGGGGAGCAGAGACAACCCCGGCAACTATAGACCGGTGAGCCTCACGTCTGTAGTGGGTAAAGTCTTGGAGGGGATTATAAGGGACAAGATTTATAATCATCTAGATAGGAATAATATGATCAGGGATAGTCAGCATGGCTTTGTGAAGGGTAGGTCATGCCTCACAAACCTTATTGAGTTCTTTGAGAAGGTGACTGAACAGGTAGACGAGGGTAGAGCAGTTGATGTGGTGTATATGGATTTCAGCAAAGCGTTTGATAAGGTTCCCCACGGTAGGCTATTGCAAAAAATACGGAGGCTGGGGATTGAGGGTGATTTAGAGATGTGGATCAGAAATTGGCTAGCTGAAAGAAGACAGAGGGTGGTGGTTGATGGGAAATGTTCAGAATGGAGTACAGTCACAAGTGGAGTACCACAAGGATCTGTTCTGGGGCCGTTGCTGTTTGTCATTTTTATCAATGACCTAGAGGAAGGCGCAGAAGGGTGGGTGAGTAAATTTGCAGACGATACTAAAGTCGGTGGTGTTGTCGATAGTGTGGAAGGATGTAGCAGGTTACAGAGGGATATAGATAAGCTGCAGAGCTGGGCTGAGAGGTGGCAAATGGAGTTTAATGTAGAGAAGTGTGAGGTGATTCACTTTGGAAGGAATAACAGGAATGCGGAATATTTGGCTAATGGTAAAGTTCTTGAAAGTGTGGCTGAGCAGAGGGATCTAGGTGTCCATGTACATAGATCCCTGAAAGTTGCCACCCAGGTTGATAGGGTTGTGAAGAAGGCCTATGGAGTGTTGGCCTTTATTGGTAGAGGGATTGAGTTCCGGAGTCGGGAGGTCATGTTGCAGCTGTACAGAACTCTGGTCCGGCCGCATTTGGAGTATTGCGTACAGTTCTGGTCACCGCATTATAGGAAGGACGTGGAGGCTTTGGAGCGGATGCAGAGGAGATTTACCAGGATGTTGCCTGGTATGGAGGGAAAATCTTATGAGGAAAGGCTGACGGACTTGAGGTTGTTTTCGTTGGAGAGAAGAAGGTTAAGAGGAGACTTAATAGAGGCATACAAAATGATCAGGGGGTTGGATAGGGTGGACAGTGAGAGCCTTCTCCCGCGGATGGATATGGCTGGCACGAGGGGACATAACTTTAAACTGAGGGGTAATAGATATAGGACAGAGGTCAGAGGTAGGTTCTTTACGCAAAGGGTAGTGAGGCCGTGGAATGCCCTACCTGCTACAGTAGTGAACTCGCCAACATTGAGGGCATTTAAAAGTTTATTGGATAAACATATGGATGATAATGGCATAGTGTAGGTTAGATGGCTTTTGTTTCGGTGCAACATCGTGGGCCGAAGGGCCTGTACTGCGCTGTATTGTTCTATGTTCTATGGACAGAGTGGATATTCAGAAGCTTTTTCCCAGGGTGGAAAAGTCAATTACTAGGGGACACAGGTTTAAGGTGCAAAGTTTAGAGGAGATGTGCAAGACAAGTTTTTTTTTTTTAAAGACAGAGTTGCAAGTGCCTGGAACTGGCTGCCAGGGAAAATGCCAGAAGCAGGTATAGTGACGTTTATGAGGCATCTTGACGAATACATGAATAGGATGGGAATAGAGGGATACGGACCCTGGAAGTGCAGAAGATTTTAGTTTAGACAGTAATCATGATCGGCTTGGAGTGCCGAAGGGCCTGTTCCTGTGCTGTACTGTTCTATAATGTTATTACACTGCATTGAAGGCAATGTTGCCTAGCTGGGTGCCCAGGATTGATGCACATTATGGGCTGAATGAACTTCTGCACTGTAAGGATTCTATGGTTCTAATGTCATAAATTAATTTTAATCAAGAAAAACTTCAGTAAAGTCTTCCTGGTGCTGGTCGTTACCCAGTGACATGGATGTTAGGAAAATAATTAATCAGCGATGTCTTCCGAATATCCTGTTGAGCTGGGCTGGTGCAGAGTAAGCACTGGTACCTGACTGGCCCAGTCAGAGCCAGTGACACCAGTCACAGTGTACATTATAGAGATTGAATTCAAGTGTAATTGGATACACTGGCAAAGATTTTATTGAATATAGAGGAGATACATTTTTCTGGATGGTATAATACATCTGAAATAACAGTACTTAAAATATTTCAATTTTTTCTTGATATCAGTCACAGACATGCAGGTAAATATTTGGCATTAACTGGCTTTAAACTGTTCTCAGGCACTTTACAGGAAACTTTACCCCTACACTGTAGCCTCACTGACAGTAACTGCATTGCAGTTCAGGTCAGAGTACAGGCCCCAGTACAGTGCATGCTCCTTGGGAAATGAGGTGGGGTCCCCAGTAAGTTGGGGGAGGGGGAAAATGGTGAGGGAGATCGGAGATAAAAGATTGGGCCCTGGGCACAGTGCTGTGTCTGCAATGCTGACAGAGAGAGGTTATATTGCTACCTGGAGCAATGCTGGGAGTTTGAACGTGCCACTTTTTTACACCAAGCAAAAACAAAAATTATTAGTGAAACAGGACCATCACCAAAGTTCAGTCTGCAAAAGGCTGAAAATACACAAACAATAAATATACTCTCAACATCTGTTCTCATCAAGCATCTGTCTGTTATGTTTGAAATGGAGGCGGTGAAATCTGATCGAAGCCGATTAAGCATCTGTACAACAGTAATTCCCAGGTTTAAATAAATCCACCACCATGCACAAGTACATACAGAACCATCAAACCAACATGTTGCTCAGTGTAGATTTTTAGTGCATAAGTTCGAACAAAAATTGCAAAATGTGCAGTATAAAAAGCTAGCTTTAGTGTTCCAGTGTTTGAGAAACCATTAGTGACCTGCAGAAAGTTTAATATCACAAAGAAACCGTGGGATCACGTACAGCGACCATGTCTGTGGCAACTTTTAAAGGGACAGAGATCTCGCTCACTCTTTCCTCATATTTCAGGCTGTTGAGCAGAGGCCTGTGGCTCTGGTGATTCCAGACGCTGATGGAAGTTGGTTCGTTTCCTCAACTTCTCGGGAGCTTTCCTCCACAGTACAATCTCCTGTCAAGGAATTAAAACAGGCAGTTGAATGGCCAGATCCAGGATTTTCACCATTGATTTTTTTTCTTGCTGGATGAGCCAGCTGGCAACACTGTACAAACATCCATCCACCCACCCAGTATGAACCCAGGATCAGGGACAGACTAATCACAGCCCTAGGCCAATATTTATCCCTCAATGTCACAAACAGATTATCTGGCCTTTGTCACCCCACCCCCTCGCCAGGTCAGTTTTGGGGAATTTTGTGCGTGGGTATAGGCTGCTGCATTTCCAACAGTGACTACCCTTCAAAAGTACTTCATTGGCTGCAAGTGCTCAGAAATATCATGAGGTTACAAAAGGCACTAGACAAGCGCAAGTCTTCCTTCCTAGTTGAATTTCAGAGGATATGATGGTGTGTGTGAGTGTGGAATGGCCATTGGAGGGTGCTAGTCACAGACTGATAGAGAATCCGGAGTACAGCTGGGTAAGAAACAGTGGCTCTAAATATCATTAAGTAGAAAAGTGACAGCAGAGGACTGGAGATGAAAAGTATGACTCCCCTTGCCAGGTCAGTTAGTTTGAACTGTTGTTGAAGAACTACAAAAGTTTATAATACACAATGACACTTACCGAAACAGGTTATAAAGGTCTGTCAGCATAGATTTCAAAAAAACAGGTAACTTGGCTAAGTTAGAATTATTTGGACAGATGCAGTTTACATGAATGTTCAAGTAGGGGACTTCCGGGTGCGGCGATGACCAGCTAAGTCGCAGGTTTCGGCAGCTCCCGGTGGAAAGGACTTTTGGGCTCTTAATAGGAGCCCCAACGGCAATTTTAACGGCTAAAAACACTGTGCGGTAAACCAGAAGGGAATCCCCCCTGGACACGGATGGAAAAAGGAGAGGAAAGTGGCCGGATTGCGGTGGATCCTCCAGAGCAGCGGACAGGAAAGCAGGCACAAAGCAAGATGGCGTCGGAAGGAGGCAGTTTAATATGGGGCCCTGACCAACAAGAGTTCCTGCGGCGTTGCGTGGAAGAACTTAAAAAGGAGATGAAGAAGGAGCTGTTGGCCCTGATATTACAGGCGATTGAAGGGCTAAAGGAGGAGCAAAAGACCCAGGAACAGGAGCTTCGGGTCATGAAGGCAAAGGCTGCTGAGAATGAGGACGACATACAGGGCCTGGTGGTGAAGACAGAGATGCAGGAGGCACAACACAAAAGGTGTGTGGAAAGGCTGGAGGTGCTGGAGAATAATGCGAGGAGGAAGAATTTAAGGGTTCTTGGTCTTCCCGAAGGTGCAGAAGGGGCGGACGTCGGGGCATATGTGAGCACGATGCTGCGCTCGTTAATGGGATCGGAGGCCCCGACGGGCCCGTTGGAGGTGGAGGGAGCCTATCGAGTTATGGCGCGAAGACCGAGGGCTGGAGAAATTCCTCGAGCCATAGTGGTGAGATTTCTCCGATATAAGGACAGAGAGATGGTCCTCAGATGGGCAAAGAAAACTCGGAGCAGTAGGTGGGAGAACGCGGTGATCCGCGTATATCAAGATTGGAGTGCGGAGGTGGCGAGAAGGAGGGCAAGCTTTAATCGGGCCAAGGCGGTGCTGCACAAAAGGAAGGTTAAATTTGGAATGCTGCAGCCGGCAAGACTGGGTCA
Organism: Scyliorhinus torazame; assembly: GCF_047496885.1. NCBI lineage: Eukaryota > Metazoa > Chordata > Chondrichthyes > Carcharhiniformes > Scyliorhinidae > Scyliorhinus > Scyliorhinus torazame. Next base: position 93,626,992 of record NC_092722.1, read on the forward strand.
CACATCAAGGGAAACACCATTACTTTGAAACGGCAGAAGAAGCGTGGACATTTATTGTCGAGGAGAAACTGGAATAAGCGGGCTAGAAAAAGAACGTTTGGGACAAAGTGGTGGGGTGAGTATGTGGGGTGAAGAGGGGGAAAAGGGGGAAGAGATGATTTCCCAAGTTGTCAATCCTGCGACCCTGTAACTTTTCTCTCTTCCCCATGTCGTGGGGGAGGGGGGGGGAGGGAGGATGAGGAGCTGGGGGCGCCGGCCATTGGGGGCGGGGCCAAATGGGAAGCTCGGGCTTTGTTCCCGCGCTATGGTAATCATGGCGGGAACAGGGAAGCAGGAAGGAGGGTGCCTCGCACAGTGGGAGCCGAGGTCACGGGGAGAAGCCGAGGTCGGCCAGAGTTTGCTGACTTCTGGGAGCAACATGGGGGGTGCAATTACGCTAGTGAGGGATCTAGCGGGGGGGGGGGGGGGGGGTTAACTGGGTTGCTGCTACTGGGGAGAAGGGGGAGCTGGTATGGGGTGGGGTGGGAGGGCGCCATTGGGGAGAGTGACGGCTACGTGGGAACCGGGTGAGGAGCTGGATTGAAAAAGGAGATGGCTAGAGGGGGGGTAAAGAGCCCCCCAACCCGGCTGATCACGTGGAATGTGAGAGGGCTGAACGGGCCGATAAAGAGGGCACGGGTACTCGCACACCTAAAGAAACGTAAGGCAGATGTGGTTATGCTGCAGGAGACGCATCTGAAACTGATAGACCAGGTCAGACTACACAAAGGATGGGTGGGGCAGGTGTTTCATTCGGGGCTAGACGCAAAAAACAGGGGGGTGGCTATACTAGTGGGGAAGCGGGTAATGTTTGAGGCAAAGACCATAGTGGCGGATAGTGGGGGCAGATACGTGATGGTGAGTGGCAAATTGCAAGGGGAGGCGGTGGTCTTAGTGAACGTATATGCCCCGAACTGGGATGATGCCAACTTTATGAGGCGTATGTTAGGACGTATCCCGGACCTAGAGGTGGGGAAGTTGGTAATGGGTGGAGATTTTAATACGGTGCTGGACCCAGGGCTGGACAGATCGAGGTCCAGGACCGGAAGGAGGCCGGCTGCAGCTAGGGTGCTTAAGGACTTTATGGAGGAGTAGACCCCTGGAGATTTAGTAGACCTAGGAGTAAGGAGTTTTCGTTTTTCTCCTATGTCCACAAATTTTATTCACGGATAGACTTTTTTGTTTTGGGAAGGGCACTGATCCCGAAGGTGACGGGGACGGAGTACATGGATATAGCTATTTCGGATCACGCTCCACATTGGGTGGACCTGGAGATAGGGGAGGAAAAAGAACAGCGCCCACCCTGGAGAATGGACATGGGATTATTGGCAGATGAGGGGGTGTGTTTAAGGGTGAGGGGGTGTATTGAAAGGTACTTGGAACTCAATGATAATGGGGAGGTTCAGGTGGGAGTGGTCTGGGAGGCGCTGAAGGCAGTGGTTAGAGGGGAGCTGATATCTATTAGGGCACATAAAGGAAAGCAGGAGGGTAGGGAAAGGGAGCGGTTGTTGAAAGAACTTCTGAGGGTGGACAGACAATATGCGGAGGCACCGGAGGAGGGACTGTACAGGGAAAGGCAAAGGCTACATGTAGAATTTGACTTGTTGACTACGGGTAATGCAGAGGCACAATGGAGGAAGGCACAGGGTGTACAGTACGAATATGGGGAGAAGGCGAGCAGGTTGCTGGCCCACCAACTGAGGAAAAGGGGAGTAGCGAGGGAGATAGGGGGGGTGAGAGATGAGGAGGGAGAGATGGAGCGGGGAGCGGAGAGAGTGAATGGAGTGTTCAAGGCATTTTATGAAAGATTATATGAAGCTCAGCCCCCGGATGGGAAGGAGAGAATGATGTACTTTCTGGATCAGCTGGAATTTCCTAAGGTGGAGAAGCAGGAGAGGGCGGGACTGGGAGCACAGATTGAGATGGAGGAAGTAGTGAAAGGGATTGGGAGCATGCAGGCGGGGAAGGCCCCTGGACCAGACGGATTCCCAGTTGAATTCTATAGGAAATATATGGACTTGCTGGCCCCGCTACTGATGAGAACCTTTAATGAGGCGAGGGAAAGGGGGCAGCTGCCCCCGACTATGTCAGAGGCAACGATATCGCTCCTCCTAAAGAAGGAAAAAGACCCGCTGCAATGCGGGTCCTATAGGCCTATTTCCCTCCTGAATGTGGACGCTAAGATTCTGGCCAAGGTAATGGCAACGAGGATAGAGGATTGTGTCCCGGGGGTGGTTCATGAGGACCAAACTGGGTTTGTGAAGGGGAGACAGCTGAATACAAATATACGGAGGCTGCTAGGGGTAATGATGATGCCCCCACCAGAGGGGGAAGCGGAGATAGTGGTGGCGATGGATGCCGAGAAAGCATTTGATAGAGTGGAGTGGGATTATTTGTGGGAGGTGCCGAGGAGATTTGGCTTTGGAGATGGGTCTATCAGATGGGTACAGTTGCTGTATAGGGCCCCGATGGCGAGCATGGTCACGAATGGACGGGGGTCTGATTATTTTCGGCTCCATAGAGGGACGAGGCAGGGATGTCCTCTGTCCCCGTTATTGTTTGCACTGGCAATTGAGACCCTGGCCATAGCATTGAGGGGTTCCAGGAAGTGGAGGGGAGTACTCAGGGGAGGAGAGGAACACCGCATATCTCTGTATGCGGATGATTTGTTGCTATATGTGGCAGACCCGGCGGAGGGGATGCCAGAGATAATGCGGATACTTGGGGAGTTTGGGGATTTTTCAGGGTATAAATTGAACATGGGGAAAAGTGAGTTGTTTGTGGTGCATCCAGGGGAGCAGAGCAGAGAAATAGAGGATTTACCGTTGAGGAAGGTAACAAGGGACTTTCGGTACTTGGGGATCCAGATAGCCAAGAATTGGGGTACATTACATAGGCTTAATTTAACGCGGTTGGTGGAACAGATGGAGGAGGACTTTAAGAGATGGGACATGGTGTCCCTGTCACTGGCAGGGAGGGTGCAGGTGGTTAAAATGGTGGTCCTCCTGAGATTCCTTTTTGTGTTTCAGTGCCTCCCGGTGGTGGTCACGAAGGCTTTTTTCAAAAGAATCGAGAAGAGTATTTTGTGTGGGCCGGGAAGACCCTGAGAGTGAGGAGGGGATTTTTGCAGCGTAGTAGGGACAGGGGGGGGATGGCACTGCCGAGCCTAAGTGAGTACTACTGAGCCGCCAATGTTTCAATGGTGTCTAAGTGGATGGGAGAGATTGGAGAGGGCGTCCTGCAGGGGGACTAGCCTACAAGCTATGGTGACGGCGCCGTTGCCGTTCTCACCGAAGAAATACACCACAAGCCCGGTGGTGGTGGCTACATTGAAAATTTGGGGGCAGTGGAGACGACATAGGGGAAAGACGGGAGCCTCGGTGCGGTCCCCGATAAGAAATAACCATAGGTTTGTTCCGGGGAGAATGGATGGAGGATTTGGAGCATCGCAAAGAGCAGGGGTAGCACAATTGAGAGATCTGTTCGTAGATGGGACGTTTGCGAGTCTGGGAGCGCTGACGGAAAAATATGGGTTGCCCCAAGGGAACGCATTTCGGTATATGCAACTGAGGGCTTTTGCGAGGCAACAGGTGAGGGAATTCCCGCAGCTCCCGACGCAGGAGGTGCAGGATAGGGTGATCTCAGAGACATGGGTGGGGGATGGTAAGGTGTCGGACATATATAGGGAAATGAGGGACGAGGGGGAGATCATGGTAGATGAGCTGAAAGGGAAATGGGAAGAAGAGCTGGGGGAGGAGATTGAGGAGGGGCTGTGGGCTGATGCCCTACGTAGGGTAAACTCATCGTCCTCGTGTGCCAGGCTAAGCCTGATACAATTTAAGGTGTTACACAGGGTGCATATGACTGGAGCACGGCTCAGTACATTTTCTGGGGTAGAGGATAGGTGTGCGAGATGCTCGAGAAGCCCAGCGAATCACACCCACATGTTCTGGTCATGCCCGGCACTACAGGGGTTTTGGGTGGGGGTGGCAAAGGTGCTTTCGAAGGTGGTGGGGCTCCAGGTCGAACCAAGCTGGGGGTTGGCTATATTTGGGGTTGCAGAAGAGCCAGGAGTGCAGGAGGCGAGAGAGGCTGATGTTTTGGCCTTTGCGTCCCTAGTAGCCCGGCGCAGGATATTGTTAATGAAGAAGGAAGCCAAACCCCCGGGTGTGGAGACCTGGATAAACGACATGGCAGGGTTTATAAAGTTAGAACGGATTAAGTTCGTACTAAGGGGTTCGGCTCAAGTGTTCACCAGGCGGTGGCAACCGTTCGTCGACTATCTCACAGAAAGATAGAGGGAATGGAAAAGAAGAAGACAACAGCAGCAACCCAGGGGGGAGGGGGGGGGGGGAAGGGGAGGGGGGGAGAAATCGGACGGACTCTCAGGGGTGTTATTGTATATGTTTAGGCACTTGTTTTAGGTAATGTATATTGGACTGCTGGATCGTATCTTTGGAGAGTATTTACTTTTGACCAGGCAGTTGCCATTTAGTTTGGTTTTTGTTTCTGTTCATATATTATTTATTTATTTGTTTAAAACTGGCCACTGTTATTTATATTGCTTTATTGTTGTTTAAAAGAAACACTACGTACTGTTATGTTTGGCCAAAAAATCTTGAATAAAATATATATTTTTTAAAAAATGAATGTTCAAGTAGTATTTCACCAAATGCAAGGGATACATAGTAAAATTAATAACCATGACTACAGTGTGTACCGTCAAAAATGTGCACTACAGCAACTCAACGAAGTTTCTTCAGCAGCAACTCTCAAACTTGCGACTAGCACCAACTACTAGGATTAGGGAACACCATCACTACCAAGATCCTCAACAAGCCACACACTAACCTGACTTGGAACTATGTCACTAGGTTAAAAGCCTTTCCCTCCCTAACAGCATTGTGGGTGTGCCTACACAACATGGACTGCAGCGGTTCAAGGCAGCGGCTCACCACCACCTACTTAACTGCAATTAGGGATTAGCAATAAATGCTGGACTTATCCCACAACCCAAAAATAATTTTAAAAAGGGGATTGTGGCCTTTTAGTCAGAAAGTGAAGATTGCGTGTGTAGTGAGTGGTGGTCGAGTGCTGGGGTGAAATTGATGCATAACAATCAGAACTTGGAAACTGAGAAACTAAGGAAACAATAGCAAAGAATTTGCTGATGGAGTTAGAGCAAGGGTGAGGTGAGATCACAGATGTGAGAGGGAATAGCTGGATGGGAAGAGAGTCTAATTCGGAGAAATGTGAAGAGCTTGATTATGACCGAAAGAAACTACAGAGAGTTGTGAACAAACAAGATCCTGCCTCCAATCCAATCGATTGTCTACACCTTCCGCTGCCTTGGGAAAGTGGGCAGCATAATCAAAGACCCCTCCCACCCGGGTTATTCTCTCTTCCAATGGGCCAAAAATAGAAAAGTCAGAGAACATGCACCAATAGATTCAAAAACAGCTTCTCCCCACTGTTACCATACTCGTGAATGACCCCTAAGACCGCAAGACATGGCCATTCGGCCCATTGAGTCTGCTTCGCCATTCATTCATGGCTGATATATTTCCCATTCTCATTCTCCTGCCTTCTCCCCATAGCTCCTGAACTCTTATTTGAAGTAACAGTGGGTCTGGTCTATGGGACGATTAATCTGTGGCACTGGCTGAACTGCAGTCCTTGAGCCAAGCCCTCCCCTCCAACACCCGCCAATCTCTCTCTCTCTCTCTCTTCCCCCCCCCCCCCCCGGCCACACTTCATGTCCCCTACTGGCTAGCCCAGCCCAGAACCACCCCACAAACCATCTGACAGAGCGAGGCAGGTTGTAACAGTGCAAACATGTGACAACATACATACAGACATGTGCCCTAGCACCTATCACTAAATGTGCCCCGCACCCGTACCAACTTAACTGGTGTCTAATTATCCAGCCTTATGGGTCCTAACGCTATGTCTAGGTGGATCTCCAGACAGTACATCAGGAGTGGAAGCGGCCTGCTGAGATTCCCGTCCTGTGACCTGCGTCCCCGTTGGTTGCCGTCTTCTGGGCGACCGGGCCTGGGTGCTGCTCGGGTGTCCAGGTGGCGTGATGCCTCCCTGTTGTGCCCACTGCTTCCCCCTGCCACTGCCAGTCCTGGTGGCCTGCTCTCGTCTCAGCCATGGTCTGCATGCTCGCAGCCATGGAACACAGAGAGTGAACCACCTCCGCCTGGAATTGCGGCACATCACGCCGCTATCATGGTATGTGCCACCTCCCTCTGCATCTGTGTCACACCGGCCAGTGGCTGGGCAATGCCACCAGCCCTCTCAGTGATGGCCCGCTGTGACCAGGTGGCTCTGGCTGCCTGTGAGAGGGCAGCCCTGTCCTGGGCCTCGGCCACTGCCTGCACAGAATACCCCAGGCCTTGGGCATGCTGATCCATATCCGCAACTCTCGCCCCCAAGGCCTCCACTGCAGTCACAGGTTGTAACAGTGCTAATCTGGGAGGCGCGCATGGCTGGCACCACCACCTGCTCCTGCACATGGTTGGTCACCTCCAGCTGTGCCTGCAGGTGGTGGATGCTCGCCGACAACCCATCATGTAGTCCCTGGCTCTGTGACTGCATCTCCACAATCGATGGGCCTGTCCGTTCCAGAAGCCCGAAACACATTTGGACGGCAGCTAGTCCCCAGGTTGGCCTGTCCTCTCCTCAGGAGTTCGAACCTCCACCTGCTGTACCGCATCATTCGTGTGGTGAGACCCAGATAGTGTCTCAGGAGCCTCTTCACTAAAGTGCCCAACCAATGTGAGTGTCTCTGGGATGGTGGAGAGTGTTGGAGACAGCTGTGAATGGAAACCGGATGTCAACGTTGGAATCGAGCTCCGGGGTGTCCGGGGTTTCGGGCATATGGATCAACTCCGTGACGGTGTCGTCGCCGCTGCTCAGCTCCTGGGGTTCAGGCTGTGGACACCAGAACAACCTGCCCCACCGCTGACGGGTCCTGGAAGACAAAAGATAAGACACATGATTACACCGTGGGCTGAATTTGGTTGTGGTAGTAGGGGCGAGAGTGGTGTGGGGGTGGTTGACACAAATGGCACAGGGAACCACTACGCAGCGTGGTCTCAATGCTCGCCCAAGGCCAATCTCCACCCCGGCGACTGCCCTTACCTCGAGCACGCCAACCACATTCAGGGACCTTCAGCTCTGCTGCAGTGAGGTGCCATGGGTCTGGCAATCCTCCTTCCGCTCCCTGCACTTCCGAGCGGCCTTCTTCTCCTTCCCAGGCCGGATACAGGGTGGCCTGGCTCTCCTCCAAAGTGTACAGCAGGGCCTCAAACTCGGCGTAACTGAATCGTGGGGCCACGCATCTTTCTGCTAGCTTGTTGGCTGGGATGGTGTGTGGGGAGTGAAGTATGTATATGAGGCTGCAGCTTATCAGCCTCCCGAGTGTCAATTGTGAATCCAGCATCATTTCTCATTGGAAGTTTGTGTTCAACGTGGTGCCAATGCTAGCCCCTTAAGTCGCTGAATCGGTTCAGGTGTGGCGCCAGTTTTGCTGTCGTGAAAGTCCACGTATCCTAATCCTACATCGGTGTCAACACAATCTTAGGAACAGAGAATCCCGCCGCCTATGCTTTTTTTCATGCATAGAATGATCTCTCTGGACTGTCCGCAGAACAATACTTGTCACTGTACCTTGGTACACGTGACAATAAATATAAATATAAATCTATGGAATAAGGAAATGGAAAACAAGATTTTAAATTGAGTGACTGGACCTTGTTTTGCAGGGTAAAGCAATGGTGAACAGAGACAGGAATTCAAAACCTGGCATGACAACTTATGAAATTTAGTTCATCACCTTGCAGCATCAGATTAAATGGCCCAGAAAATCTCACCTATCGAATAAGAATAATCTTTATTATTGTCCTTACTGTGAAAAACTCCCAGTCGCCGGTTCGGGTATACAGAGGGAGAATTCAGAATGGCCAATTTACCCAACATCACGGGCGGGATTCTCCACTCCCGCGTCGAGGTTCATGATGGCGCGAAACGGCCCCGATCCCGACCGATTCAGGCCCTGACAATGGGCTAGGATCAGGGCCGCGTCATCTACACGTGCCAGGTCTTGTCGCCCGCGTAAAGGCGGCGCCGCATGGATGACGCGGCCGGCGCCGCATAACTGGCGTCATCCGCGCATGCGTGGTTGCCGTCCTCTCTAAGTCTGCCCCGCAAGAAGATGGCGGACGGATCTTGCGGGGCCGCGGAAGGAAGGAGGTCCTCCTTCAGAGAGGACGGCCAAACGATCGGTGGGCACCGATCACGGGCCACCCCACATTTAAGGTACCCCACGGTGCAGGATCCCCTCGCAGGTCGCCCCCCCAGCGTTCACGCACCGTTCACGACGGCAGCGACCAGGTGTGGACGGCGCCTGGGGGGAACACGCCGTTTTGGCCTGGCCGCTCGGCCCATCCGGGCCTGAGAATAGCGGGAGGGCCGGAGAATCGCCATTTTGGGTGTCTCCGGCGATTCTCCGGCCTGCGGCCCGCGGAACTCGACGGGCCGTTCCCGCCGCTTGGGACCAGTGCCTGCAAAATTTTGGTGGCCCAGGCGATTCTCCCAACCAGCGCGGGAGTGGAGAATCTCGCCCATAGTCTTTCGGGACTTGTGGGAGGAAACCGGCGCATCCGGAAGAAACCCATGCTGACACTGGGAGAATCCGCACAGACAGTGATCCAAGCCGGGAATCGAGCCTGGGACTCTGGCGCTGTAAAGCAATAGTGCTAGCCACTGTGCTACCGTGGGGCAGAAAAGATGTGTCTGCCCCTCCACTGCTTCTCAACTAGTCCACGGTGTGCAACTTTGCTGTTCTGTCGGCAAGCTGGTTGACCATCTCATTCTCACAACATGTACAGAACTAGGGATTGAATCCAATCTGTACAAAATTGCCCCTAGTCACACAGTGGACACCCAATCAGGCTTATTGACATACCTGTTGTTTGAAATACCGTCTATCTTCTTCATCGACGAGAACCAGGTTTAAGAAGTAGCGCACAGAGAATTTTTTGTTGACGTCCCTCATTGTTGGGGTGAGATCATATCCTGCCAGGAAGAGTCTAATTGGAATGGATTCACCTTCATAAACAAACAAAAAGAAGTTTACTTTTGAATGAACAAGCCGGCTTTAGACAATATTGCTGCCGATATTTTCATCTCTCCCAAAGGCACTTGGGTACAACTGCACATAATTGCAATTGCTTCCTCAGAAACAGTGGGTCTTCACACAAGCCTAGACAAGCCGACTTTAGACAATATTGCTGCCGATATTTCCATCTCTCCCAAAGGCACGAGTACAACTGCACATAACTGCAATTGCTTTCTCAGAAGCAGTGGGTCTTCACACAAGCCTAGATTGAGGGGCAGTAAACAGACATGTGCTGCTCCAGCAGTAATCACAGTAAACTGGATTCGGATTAGAAGAGTCTAAACTACTCATGGGTTCAGTAACCATTGGGGTGCTCACTGAGTGTGTATGCGTGTGAGAAGGCGCAAGTGGCCGCTTGAGAGGGAGGGCATGCGAAGGAATGCGCAAGACCCTTACTAGTACACAGCAAAGTAACAATCCAGAAAGAATGCTGTTCAGTTTGAGAGTTTGCAAATCAAGTCAACAGGTTTATGAAATCTGCCTTAAAATAAAATTCTACTAGTCCACAAGCCAGACACAGCCTGTTCAGAGTAACACACCATGGCTCACATGGAATTTGAACATAACCCAGCATCTCGTTCACAACTAATTCCATCCCACACTGTTTGTGCATTGAGAGCAATAAATTAATGAATGGCCTTGTGCCCTTCACCAGTCTATCCCACCTGTGTAGCTCTTACTTCCACCATGTAGAACTGGCAGATCAGCCCAGTGAGAATTCATTATTGCTACCTCTGGTCTGTGATATCACAGACCTTACATTTTGTTCTTTTCCACCTTCTCCCATTACATCCACATAAAAACTATTACATTTCACCATTCTGATGAAAGATTATCGACTTAAAACATTTAACTGCTGAATATTCCAGCATTTTCTAGTTAAATATCTGGTAGGCTTTGACTTGTCCCGTTATGGAGGTCAAGTTAATGGATTTAAATGGGAAATACACCTGCCTCTTTCAGACAATTTGAAACTCCCTCTGGGATCAAGATCTCATCAAAGCTTCCTCTGCACCGTTCTCTACCAACCCAGTATGGTTCTGCACTGATCAGTCTGTCCAAATTCAATAACTATTTTGAAGTGTATTTTGGAATGTAAATGAGGGAGTCGTTTGAATAAAGATTTTATCCCTCACTCTGATTATTGATTCACGAATGCAAAGATCAATAATTCCAAATTAAGTTCCACTTTGCCCAAGTAGTAACTGCAGAGCTCCATGTTGAATTCTCAGATGAACCAGTCATTCCCATAAAAGAGCCAACAACATTATTCAAACATCGGCATCCAAGTCTGCTTGCAACACATCTTCCCCCGCTCCCCTCAACCAATAAACTAGCGACCCAATTTGCAAGCTGGAATCTTGCTATGTGCAAAATGGCTGCTACATTTACCAATTCAGCAGTCATGAAATTTAATTCACTACCATAGAAAAGTTACAGCAGACTTCCGGTGGCGGCCATGAAGGAGTAGGTCGCACATTTGGTAGCTCCCGCCGCCGGGTCAGACCTTTGGACCTTTTCCCCGATTTTTTCTCGGATTTTACTTGGAAAATTGATAGTGGACGCGACTGACTACAAGGTGGAGTCCCACACCACTGCATGGATAGGCGGACCAGGAGTGCTCGCAAAGGAAGAAATGGGCGAACAGAGAAGGCCTGGGCTGAAGCTGCAACAGGAAAAGGCATGGCAGCCGACCGGAGTCCAGGCTCGACGACCCAGCGGTCGACGGAGCAATTGATGAAGTTTATTCAAGAGGGCTTCGCCAAGCAGAAACAGGAATGCTTGGATCAGATTAGGGAATCGATTGCTCGGCTGGAACAGAGATTGGATGCTCAAGATCGGGCGAACCAGAAAGTGGAGAAGGCACTGAATGAGCACGAGGAACACCAAACAGCAATGGAGGTGGAGATAGGGATCCTGAGAGACCAGCAGAAAAGGCTCCAGGAGAAGGTGGAGGATCTAGAGAATAGGTCCCGCCAGCAGAACTTGAGGATCGTTGGTCTCCCAGAGGGGTCTGAAGGAGCGGTAGCAGCGGCATATATAGCGGGTATGCTCGAGTGGCTAATGGGGGATGGCACGTTCACCTGACACTTGGAGGTGGACAGAGCACTAGCGAAGAAGCCGCGTGTAGGTGACCCCACCCCCCCCCCCCCCCCCCCCCCCGCCCCACACTCCCCAAGGGCGATGGTGGTGAGATTGCACAGGTACCTGGATAAGGAGCGTATTGTACGGCGGGCCAGGCAGACACGGAGCTGTAAGTGGGAGAACACCATCCTGCGCATTTACCAAGACCTGAGCGCGGACGTAGCCAGGAGAAGAGCGGGATTCAACCAAGTAAAGTCGACCCTTTTCAAGAAGAAGGTGAAGTTTAGACTGCTGTATCCGGCCCGTCTTTGGGTCACCTATGAGGAGCAACATTTCTATTTTGAGTAGCCCGAGGAAGCGATGGACTTCGCCAGAAGGGAAGGGCTGGCAGGGGACTGAGGTGTTTGAACTTTGCTGCAGTGTTCACGTTAAAAATGTTTTTGTTTTTGCACTATATTTGTAATGCCTTCTGTATCGATCCTGGAGCTGCCGCGTATTTTTTTTGTAATTGTGTAATTTTGTATAGTGTTCAATTCTGGTCGCCACACTACCAGAAGGATGTGGAGGCTTTAGAGAGGGTGCAGAAGAGATTTACAAGAATGTTGCCTGGTATGGAGGGCATTAGCTATGAGGAGCGGTTGAATAAACTCGGTTTGTTCTCACTGGAACGAAGGAGGTTGAGGGGAGACCTGATAGAGGTCTACAAAATTATGAGGGGCATAGACAGAGTGGATAGTCAGAGGCTTTTCCCCAGGGTAGAGGGGTCAATTACTAGGGGGCATAGGTTTAAGGTGAGAGGGGCAAGGTTTAGAGTAGATGTACGAGGCAAGTTTTTTACGCAGAGGGTAGTGGGTGCCTGGAACTCGCTACCGGAGGTGGTGGTGGAAGCAGGGACGATAGTGACATTTAAGGGGCATCTTGACAAATACCTGAATAGGATGAGAATAGAGGGATACGGACCCAGGAAGTGTAGAAGATTGTAGTTTAGTCGGGCAGCATGGTCGGCACGGGCTTGGAGGGCCGAAGGGCCTGTTCCTGTGCTGTACATTTCTTTGTTCTTTGTAAGTTAAATTTGCATTTGTATTGGTGGGGGATGGAGATGTGAATTTTCGATGTGGGGTTTTTCTTTTCTTTTTGTTTCTTTCGGGCTGGGATTGTTTTCTCTTGAATATGGGTGTCCCAGCGGGGGAAAAACAATAGGTGGGAAAATGTTTGGCGCCATGGGCGGGGGCTACCAAGCTAGCTGGGCGGGCTGGCTCACGGAAGCGCAGTGGGGGGTAAGCAGATGTTATGCTTGTTGAAGGGGGCTGTTTTTACTGTGCTGTTATTTGGGGGGGGGGGGGGGAATTGCTGTGCTGATGGGGGAGGGACTGTTGCTGGGGGACAATAGGGACGTCAGGTCGGAGGCTGCCTGGGTGCGGGCCTGCGGGTGCGAGCTATGGACCGACCTAAGAAAGGTGATGGCTGATCGGCGGAGGGAGGGGGCGAGAAGCCCCCCGACCAGGCTGATCACGTGGAACGTTAGAGGAGCGTGTTCGCGCATTTGGAGGGGATTGAAGACGGATGTTAAAATGTTACAGGAGAAGCACCTTGGGGTAATCGATCAGACTAGACTAAGGAAGGGATGGGTCGGGCAGGTATTTCATTCGGGGCTGGACTCAAGACTAGAGGGGTCGCGATCCAGATGAATAAGCGAGTGTCATTCGAGGCGGGAAGAATAGTTGCGGATGTGGGAGGTCAGTACATCATGGTTAGTGGGAAGCTGGAAGGGCTGCTGGTGGTACTCGTGAATGTTTACGCGCCAAACTGGGATGATGTGGAGTTTATAAGGAAGTTGGGGAAGATCCTGGACCTGGACTCGCATAAACTGGTCATGGGGCAGGGGGAGGGGGGTGGGGACTTCAACACAGTCATTGACCCTAGGCTAGACCGGTCGAGCTCAAGGAGAGGCAATGGACAGGGTGCCAGCAATGGCAAAGGAGCTAAAGGGGCTTATGGAGCAGATGGGGGGAGTGGACCCATGGGGGTTTGGGCGGCCGAGAGTGAAGGAGTTCTCTTTCTACTCGCACGTACATCAAATGTACTCCCGGATCGACTTTTTCATCTTGAACAGGGCTTTACTGACGGGGGCAGTGGACACTGAGTACTCGGCGATCACGGTCTTGGATCATGTCCCGCATTGGGTGGACTTACAGGTGAGTAAGGAGGGTGGCCAATGCCCACATTGGAGATTGGATGTCAGACTGTTGGCGGATGAGATGGTGTGCGGGTGTATGAGGAAATGCATCCAGAACTATCTGGAAGTTAATGACACAGGGGAAGTCTCGGCAGCAATTGTCTGGGAGACATTGAAGGCAGTGGTCAGAGGGGAGCTGATTTCGATACAGGGAGAAGCGAGTAGAGGCGGCATCATGTAAGGGCGCGTGTTTGGGGGCATTGCAAACGGTGCCTCTGCCGTTCCCGTCGGCACGGTACTCCACCAGCCCCGTGTGGTGGCGGCCTTGAGAGTCTGTGGGCAGTGGAGGAAACATATGGGAGCATTGGTTTGGTCTCCAATCTGCAATAATTATCGGTCTCCCGGGGAGGCTGGATGGAGGGTTTCGGAGATGGCAAAGAGCAGGGATCAAGAGGATAAGAGGAGCTTTCCCAGCCTGAGGGAGTTGGAGGAAAAATTTGAATTGACAGGAGGGAATGAGTTTGGGTACCTGCAGGCGCTGGACTTCCTATGCAGGCAGGTCTCAACCTTCCCGCTCCTACCACCAAGGGGGATACAGGACAGGGTAGTTTCCAGAGTATGAGTTGAAGAGGGAGGGTTTGACATCTATAAAGAACTCATGGGGTCAGAGGAAAGGCAGACTGAGGAGCTGAAACACAAATGGGAAGAGGAGTTAGGAGAAGAGATAGAGGATGGTCTCTGGGCAGATGCGTTGAGTAGAGGCCACATCATGCGCCAGGCTCAGCCTGATACAATTTAAGGTCGTTCACCAGGCGCACATGACAGTGGCCTGGATGAGCAGGTTCTTTGGGATAGAAGACAGGTGTGCAAGGTGTGCGGGAGGACCAGCAAACCATGTTCATATGTTCTGGACATGCCCAAAGCTTAGGGGATTCTGGCAGGGGTTTGTGGATATCATGTCCAAGGTGTTAAAAACAAGCGTGGCACCGAGTCCAGAGGTGGTGATTTTTGGAGTGTCGGAGGATCCGGGAGTCCAGGGGGAGAAAGAGGTAGACGTTCTGGCCTTTGCCTCCCTGGTAGCCTCCGCGGAGGTGGATACTATTAGCTTGGAGGGACTCAGAGCCCCTGAGTCAGAGACCTGGCTCACTGACATGGCTAGCTTTCTCTGTCTGGAGAAAATCAAGTTCGCCCTGAGAGGGTCAATGTCAGGGTTCATCCGGAGGTGGCAGCCATTCGTCGACTTCTTTAGAGAAACTTAAGCGTGTAGCCAGGAAAATGGCTGCGTCCCGATTAATTTGGCCAAAACCCGATTTAAAATGGCTAACTGGAAAGGCTGCTGGGAAAAGCAGGTAACAAGACAGAAACGGACAGCTGCAGACAGAATAGCATATTCGGCTCTGGGGAAGTTGGCCCAGATCGATACTCAGGGCTATTAACAGCCCATCCACCCAGACATCTGCAGTCTAATCAGCTATCCCCGGGAACAATTGCAACATATTAGCAATTGAATACCGGGCCAGACCTGTCGGCGCCTGCAGTGGCCAAAACAAAGGCAGGTGAACGACCACCCCCCGATCGGGGAATCGCCTCGCAATTGGACGTATCGACCCCAGTGATTTGGAACAGGTACAATCACTTGGGACTCAGGGTCAAGGGCCGCCCCGGGAGGCGGGAAGCCCCTGGGCCCTATAAAGTGAGCGGCCAAGTTCAGATCTCTCTCTCTCTCCCTTCTCTTCCTGCTCGCAACCTTCGCAAGAACATCGACCAGAAACTGTAAGTTTGACT
Source organism: Scyliorhinus torazame (assembly GCF_047496885.1). Taxonomy (NCBI): domain Eukaryota; kingdom Metazoa; phylum Chordata; class Chondrichthyes; order Carcharhiniformes; family Scyliorhinidae; genus Scyliorhinus; species Scyliorhinus torazame. Next base: position 93,642,264 of record NC_092722.1, read on the forward strand.
CCAGCGATCGCTACCCGATAGAGACTCCTAGCCATCGACCTGTATCAGCCTTTGAATCCCGCAGGCCAGACCCAATTCGATAAACCATTTGTTTCCCTGACCTGGTGGGCCATCCCCAAAAGTTAAGTATTGGCCTGTTAGTTATAGGTATTAGTCTAGAAGTAGCATTATTGTATAAGTATTAATTGCTGTATATAATAAATGACCGTTGATTTAATTCTTACTAAGCGGTGTGTTGCATTATTAATCATAACTTGAGCTTGAACCACGTGGCGGTATCAGAAAGATACCTGGCGACTCGTGAGCAAAGGTGACAGAATTAGAGGTAATAAACTAAGGCTAATAAGAGCAACATATTGGCGACTCCGCCGGGACCCGACATAGAAGTGGAAAACCACTCTGGGAGAACCCCAACAATTTGAATAGAATCCAATCGGAAAAAAAAAAAACCCACAAGTGTTCAAGCGGTTCTGGTTAATAATCCACAATTCGGAAGTGTGTGTATGCATGCGTAACTAACAGGGTTATAAGGTAAAACTGATAGATTTTGTTACGTCAAAACTGTCGGAAGTCGGTATTTTCGGAAATTAGCGCAAGCCGTACCCGCATCTACGACACCACCTTAGCCCCCTGTTCCAAAATTTGAACGTAACGAGCAGATAAGAGAGATAGCCATGCAGGCAATGCAGCGCCTCATGAACCCCGAAGAATTTGCGGTCGCATCGATCAGCATCGTTAGAGTGGGACAGTGTCCCATTTGGGAAGTGGAAATTCGCAAATTTCTGCACAGCAAAGGATGGTCCATGTGCAATAATGACGATTCATGTCCCGGAAGCATAGGGCATACTTGGTGGGAGAACCTGAGTGAGATCCATAAAAAGAGCTTAGCAAAAGCGCACAAGCCGATGGCAATTGTGTCCTGTCTGGCACAATTGCGAGGCACAGAGGAGGTCGTCAGGACACTCTGCAAAGAAATAGAAGGCATACATCGTATGAGTAAAATCGATGTATGCGAGGTTGAGAAAGAGAACCTGGAATTAAAAAGGAAATTAGCAGCAAAGGACGAAGAGGTGGCTGATGCCAAACGAGGTCACCAGTCTTGTCTGGCGCACTTGAGTAGTTTCCAGTCCCAGTATGAAAAGGCTTATCAGGACATGCAGCGTGCAGTCCTGGTAAAGAAAGAAACAGAAAAGCAGAAACAATGCAGTGATCTCAAGGCAGCCTTGAGAGCGCTCCACGCTGCAACCATGGAACAAAGGCAGAGTACCTTGGACCATGCAAAGTGCAGAAAGCAAATTGCAGACCTGCAAGCAATGCTTTCTGTCCAAAAAGGATTCCAAGACACCTTTGGGGAAGGTTTAGACCAGGAAGACGGCCCTGATTGGGAAGAACTGCAAGAGACAGCACAGAGATATGTTCAGGGAGCATGTGCGCAGGGAAAACCCCAAAGGAGGAGAGCACCCCCCACCCCCCACACAGCAGATAATACAGGCTCCCATGAACCCTGTAACAACCCACCGCACCGCCACAGCAGACGAGGCGGAAGTCTTATATTCCACCACCCTCACAGTGACCCAATTACGGGGCGCGTGTGCGAAAATCACACCGCTCCTCCCCGCTTCAGACCCACACCATTTCTTTGCCACCGTCAAACACCAGGCGACCATGTACGGCCTGGATGAAAAGGAGCAGGTAAAGCTCACGGTCTTCAGCTTAGACCCATCGGTCGCAGCAGCCCTTCCCGACCCACAGAATGTAGGAGGAGGCACCTTTTGCAGAAATGCATACCGCGATCCTGGATGCGATCGGGTACAACCGGGGCGACCCCATAGACGGTCTAAATAAATGCAGAAAGAAAAAGTCTGAACACCCCACAGCGTTCGCAGGACGCTTGTGGATTCACTTTGAAGCCGTTTTCGGCAACGTAGACCGTGCCCATTTGTCCGCAGACAATATGGCCAAATGGACCCGCACCCTTATCTCCCATGCCACGGAAGCAGGACAGAATGCCTGTAGTAATTATGACCCCTCGGAGGAGGCTCATAATGAGAAGTGGGTGGTCAAAAGTTTGGTGGTGGGTGTCTGAGGCAAGTCTTGGGAACAAGCGGCTCACGGTAAACCAGCAGCTAGAACCCCCAAGGAAAACCAAGCCGCCGCAGACGTGCAGGCAGTAAGAACCACTCTTCACAACCCCGCCTGGGTAAATGAGGGAAAGAGCAGCCCCCCAGCAAAACCGCAAGAATGCTACAATTGCGGACAGTTGGGACATTTTGCCAAAGAATGCAAGGCCCCTAAAAAAACACAGAACCCAACAGACAGGCACTCTCAATGAGAAAAAGACAGCGCCCATACATAGCGTTAGCGCCCAGTCCGATCAGACAGACTTGACCGGAACGGACTGACGGTGTACAGGCTCCCCCAGCTGGGTCTGCGATACCCTTTGGGATAGGTCAGGACGACCCGTAGTAGCAGCAAAGGTTAGGGGACAGCCGATCGAGCTTCTCTGGGACACAGGAGGGTCCCGCACAACCTTAAATTCCTCCACCCTTGGTAAGGACACGTGGCCCACCACAGCCACTATCACCCTCAGCGGCTTCACAGGCCACTCACAACAGGGACATATCATGACCCCTGTACCCATCTAGATCGGAACTATTAACACGAAACACCCCGTAGTGTTAGTCGACCTGCCCCCAACAGCAGAGCAAATTTTAGGGATCGATTTTATGAACTCTCACCACCTCTCTTTCGATCCAGTCAACCAGTGCGTCTGGAAGATGGCGAAATCCGCGAGAGCCCCCGCAACGCTCAATATAGGGGACTACATGAACAAAATTAGCGCAGTAGGCGAGTTTTGGTTCAACCCCACCACACTCAGCACGGACCGACAGGTTAGGGCAGTCCTGCAAAAGAACAGGGCAGCATTTGCAACTCACAAACACGACTGTGGACGGATGACCGGTTCCGTACAGATAACCGGACCGGACCCAAGACCCCAGAAACAGTACGGATTTCCCCTAGATGCAGAAGGAGAAATCCTAAAGGTCATAGAAAGCTTATTAGAGCAGGGCATCCTAAGATCGGTAGCCTCAACTAATAATGCCCCGATTTGGCCAGTAAGGAAACCCAACGGATCATGGCGTTTGACCATTGATTGTCGGGAACTTAATAAAGTCACCCCCGCAGCAGCCCCCACCGTTGCAACAAGTCCCGAGACCATGCTCAAACAGGGACTCCATGCCCGATATTTCATGGTTTTGGACGTCAGTAATGGGTTCTGGTCAATTCCATTGGCAAAGGCGTGCCAGTATAAATTTGCCTTCACTTTTGGAACGCCCACAGACTGCAGCAGCACAGACAGCGACTGTGACTCTGACGACAGCCACAGCACGCCTCCCTACTATCCTGGTCCCACACCCAGCAACTCTGACTTTGACTCCAGTGACCCCTTCCTCATCACCTACTTAAATAAACCACACCACCGACCACCGAACCAAACGGACAACCCCGACTTTGTCCCCACCCAACTCGGCCCTGCTCATTGGCACCGCGACAACTCCTGCAGACTCGTCTGCAACGACGAGGACGACCCCAACTCACACCACGCAGCCCTTTCCGCCCTAATTCACTCCAGAGTTTGGCACCCGGGAGAAGGTGACGACCTCGGGTCTGACTCCCAAGCCGCCAACCCCTTTGCGACCCTGTTCGCAACAGAGAACTGAGGAGTCCACATGATGATTTAAAGGAGACACTTGGTGAAAAGTGTTGTCCTTCCTGATGGAACCTGCAGAATGTTTTCCGTTGTTTGAATGTTTGTTTAATGTTATTCGTCCAACAGGAGAATGTTCTCACCGCCACACACCCATTCACACGCCCATTCTGGCGAAACCTCTGAGGACTTGCCTCAGACACCCACCACCGCCACACGCCCATTCGGCTGATACCTCTGAGGACTTGCCTCAGACACCCGATCGTAACTGCTCTTCTGATTTGACGGAAGATTCAGAACAGCAACCCCACCATGTTGACTACATTTTTGTCCGTTCTTGTCGGTTGCTCAGGCAGTGGAGAAACGGCGTGAGACCCGCCCTGCCTGGGGACCCCCCCGTTGGTCAAAAACGCTCGGGTAGGGGACATACGGTATTGGTAGCCGTCCTACCCGGGGACTCCATCCAAATCTTACCCGTCGCGGCCCATACGCACCTCATTCGACCTTTTCCTTTCGAAAACAGTTTTATTTAGGCAACCTTTGGGTTGCCGCCAAATGCTATTTACATCCTAGAACATTTGGATGCTAAACTTAGCACTGGTCCACCATTGGGAAGTGTGCCGTGTCCTAACATTTGTTTTGGAAAAAAAATGGGGGAGCAGTCACATATTGTGACCAATTATAAGGGTTTAATTGGCCCCAAGAAGGACAGCCACACTAACACACCGGATATTAAACCAAGGTAGTTACAGATACTATGCTTGTCTTACAGAACTCCAGAAGCTCCAAGACCGGAGAAAACCAGCGAACACAGAAAAAGAAAAGAAAGAGGACAACCATGAGGACCTCGGTCATCGTGCTCAACATCCTTTTGGACTTTTGGTTGCGCGGGAACGCGGACCCCATTACTCCAGACCCCCCTGCCGTTAATGTTTCACTGCCCTGCAGTACCGAGGGCCCAGTCACCAGCCACGCTGCATTATCCTGGTGTGCCAAGTTCATAACTTGGTACCCCTTATCGTATGTCATTGAGGCACTGTTAGCATTGGCCATACTCTGCTGTGCAGTACAGACCATGCGCCTCCGCAAATAGAAAAGGAGAGCGTACCGCGCTCGAACCACGGTATATCGGATCCGATCCCCGATATTCGGCTATGACCAGACCCCAGACCCCCGCTACCTATAAGGAATAAAGAGTATTCACTTGCGTTATTACTGTAAATAAAGAGATGTACAAACGATTTTCATTTAAAAAAATGTCCTCGCCAACATTGAGGGCATTTAAAAGTTTATTGGATAAACATATGGATGATAATGGCATAGTGTAGGTTGGATGGCTTTTGTTTCGGTGCAACATCGTGGGCCGAAGGGCCTGTACTGCGCTGTATTGTTCTATGTTCTATAATGTATGATCCTGAGCTTGACTGCCAAGCCAGGAAAGTGTATATTAAATGTTGTGATTGTTGTTGTATGTTTTAGAAAGATAGGACAATGCAATGTTTAGTGAGTATAGAGTATTGAGGTAAAATTAGAGGTTCCCAGTTTTATTTTTTTGATACATGCCCCTGCCTGACATAGCGCCCTCAAGAATTGTTTAGGTAAATTTTTGTGCATAGCTAGGGTCAGAGTAGTGGCCATGTAGGAGGTGCCCCCCCCCCCCCCCCCCCCGGTCAGGGAACGAAGAGGACAAAATTTATGTGATCCTTCACGCTTCGCATTAGGATCACAAGGCGGGATTGTAGCCACGTAAAATGGCTGCGTCCCGATTAATTTGGCCAAAACCCGATTTAAAATTGGGATATCTTTGGGATAGAAGACAGGTGTGCAAGGTGTGCGGGAGGACCAGCAAACCATGTTCATATGTTCTGGACATGCCCGAAGCTTAGGGGATTCTGGCAGGGGTTTGCGGATATCATGTCCAAGGTGTTAAAAACAAGCGTGGCACCGAGTCCAGAGGTGGTGATTTTCGGATTGTCGGAGGATCCGGGAGTCCAGGAGGAGAAAGAGGTAGACGTTCTGGCCTTTGCCTCCCTGGTAGCCTCCGCGGAGGTGGATACTATTAGCTTGGAGGGACTCAGAGCCCCTGAGTCAGAGACCTGGCTCACTGACATGGCTAGCTTTCTCTGTCTGGAGAAAATCAAGTTCGCCCTGAGAGGGTCAATGTCAGGGTTCATCCGGAGGTGGCAGCCATTCGTCGACTTCTTTAGAGAAAATTAAGCGTGTAGCCAGGTAAAATGGCTGCGTCCCGATTAATTTGGCCAAAACCCGATTTAAAATGGCTAACCGGAAAGGCTGCTGGGAAAAGCAGGGAACAAGACAGAAACGGACAGCTGCAGACAGAATAGCATATTCGGCTCTGGGGAAGTTGGCCCAGATCGATACTCAGGGCTATTAACAGCCCATCCACCCAGACATCTGCAGTCTAATCAGCTATCCCCGGGAACAATTGCAACATATTAGCAATTGAATACCGGGCCAGACCTGTCGGCGCCTGCAGTGGCCGAAACAAAGGCAGGTGAACGACCACCCCCCGATCGGGGAATCGCCTCGCAATTGGACGTATCGACCCCAGTGATTTGGAACAGGTACAATCACTTGGGACTCAGGGTCAAGGGCCGCCCCGGGAGGCGGGAAGCCCCTGGGCCCTATAAAGTGAGCGGCCAAGTTCAGATCTCTCTCTCTCTCCCTTCTCTTCCTGCTCGCAACCTTCGCAAGAACATCGACCAGAAACTGTAAGTTTGACTCCAGCGATCGCTACCCGATAGAGACTCCTAGCCATCGACCTGTATCAGCCTTTGAATCCCGCAGGCCAGACCCAATTCGATAAACCATTTGTTTCCCTGACCTGGTGGGCCATCCCCAAAAGTTAAGTATTGGCCTGTTAGTTATAGGTATTAGTCTAGAAGTAGCATTATTGTATAAGTATTAATTGCTGTATATAATAAATGACCGTTGATTTAATTCTTACTAAGCGGTGTGTTGCATTATTAATCATAACTTGAGCTTGAACCACGTGGCGGTATCAGAAAGATACCTGGCGACTCGTGAGCAAAGGTGACAGAATTAGAGGTAATAAACTAAGGCTAATAAGAGCAACAAGCGTCAGCAGAGAAAGGTGGGGTTTAGCTTACATTAGTGTGTAAGAAAGGTGGGACCTGTGAGGGAGCAGGGCGGCCTTTGCACTATGTTTATATTTGTATGTACACTGTTTCTTCTGTTATTGTTACAAAATCACAAATACCTCAATGAAATGTTTTACGAAAAAAAGGTTACAGCTCCATGTCAACCAGAGGACACCCAGGTGCCCTTTCTAATCCCACCTTCCTGCACCCGGTCCATTGCCCTGTAGCTTCCAGCACTTCCAGGTAATTTAAAAAGAAAAAGAATTCAAGGTCTCTGCCTCCACCACCAACTCGGGCAGTGAATTCCAGACACCCACGACCCTCTGCATATAAAAGCTCTTCTTCATGTCCCCTCCACATCTTCTGCCATTACATTGAATCTATGTCCCCTGATTCTAAAATTCTCCACCAAGGAAAACATTACATTGAATCTATGTCCCCTGATTCTAAAATTCTCCACCAAGGAAAACAATTTTACCCTGTCCACTCTATCTTTTTCCCTCATAATTTTGTACACCTCCATTAAGTCACCCCTCGGCCTTCTTTGTTTCAAAGAAAATAATTTAAAAATTACATGTGAAATGTTTTAGTTACTACTGTTAAGTAATGGGTTAAGAGACATTGCAATTAGTTGTCTCATTTATGTTAAGTATCCATTAATTGACACTGATATGTAAAGGGGCTTCAGGTGGCCTCTGCCAGGTGATGTGTAGTTAGAGTTTTGTGCAAAGTCTGTTGGAATGAAATAAATGTGTGTTGGTGAAAAAGGAACAGAACTTTAGACTTCATATCACAGCAACTAAAACATCTAACAATTGGTAGCAGAGGACGGTTGCTGTGTAAATGTGAAGGGTTCAAAGATACAACTTCTCCAGATCAAACCAAGGAGTGAGTGAGAAAAGAAAATGGGATATATGGCTGAACCGAGGATAAAGATAGCTGGATATGACTATCTTTCTGATTTTTCCCTTATTTTCTGAAAGGGAATCGTACGACCAATGGAGAAGTGCAGTAGTTATGTGTTAATGGCAGTTGAAAATGGGACTTTAGCTGATAAAAAGCTTGAGGTATTAAAACTGCATCGGCAATTTGCGCATCCGTCTCCTCGGAGGCTGAAAAATTTATTAAAGGATGCAGGGGTAAGGGATGCCGACTATACTAAACTGATAGAACAGATTAGTGACCGCTGTGAAGTTTGTAGGAAGTACAGAAGGACACCAGCACGACCGATAGTAACCCTACCTTTGGCCAGGGATTTTAACGACATTGTGTCCATGGACCTTAAGATCTGGGATAAAGCAAATAATATATTTATTTTGCATTTTGTAGATTTAGCAACCAGATTTAGTCAATCAACGATTGTACGAAGTAAAGAAAAGAGAGTAATTCTGGATCAAATCGTGGAAAAATGGATAGGGACAGGAATGGGTCCACCGTCAAAATTCCTTACGGACAATGGGGGAGAATTTGCTAATGATGAGTTTAGGGATGTGTGTGAAAATGTGAATATCAGAGTTATGAATACGGCTGCAGAAAGCCCATTTAGTAATGGTGTCTGTGAAAGAAATCATGCTGTCATTGATGACATGTTTCGGAAAATTTTGGCAGATCGATCAAATTGCAGGCTAAATTCAGCTTTAGCATGGGCAGTACATGCAAAGAATTCATTGCAGATGGTTGGGGGCTATAGTCCTTATCAATTAGTGTTTGGTAGAAATCCTAAAATTCCGTCCATTTTGGATGACCAGCCTCCAGCTTGGGAGGAGACTACAATTAGCTCTGGTTTTGCTGAACATTTAAATGCATGACATAGCAGTCGAAATGCTTTTTTGGAAGCAGAAGTCTCTGAAAGAATTCGTAGAGCTTTAAGACATAACGTACGGCCATCAGATGCCGTTTTTCAGCAAAGAGACATGGTATACTATAAGAGAGACAACTCTAATGAATGGAAAGGCCCAGGGAAGATCATAGGCATAGATGGTAAAACAATTATTTTGCAACATGGTAATCAAACTGTTAGGGTACATTCATCAAAGATAATGGGTACAGATTACAAATTTAGACAGAGCAGACAGACATGACGAGGAACCAGAGTCATCTGGTACGCATGTGTTACAGAGCTATGAGGACCAGTTAACTGATATAGACAGGGTTTCTGTAGAGGAACACAACACTTCCGATGAATTAGAACAGGCCATTTTTCTGAAAGAGCAACTGCCAAAAGTTGGTACAAAAGTGGCATACTTGCCTGAAGGGTCTAGTCAATGGAAGGACGCAACTGTTATTAGTAGAGCAGGGAAGGCCACTGGAAATTATAAACATTGGTTGAATGTACAGCATTCAGGGGAGGGGGTCAAGACAATGGATTGGGAACACGAAGTTCGAAAATGGAGGGCACAGAAACGCAGTGCCAGTTCAGATAGTATATTGGATAGTGAACAGGTCCGCAGGAAAAGGTCGAGAACTATTGACAGGACATCCCACAGCAGAAGGAAAAGATCAAGCAGTAGCAGTACAGAACTAGACACCAGGCGGGAGAGGGGACGTAGTTTATCAAGATCTCGGAACAGGAGTAAGGCTACGAATACTAATAGGAGTAGAAGCCCATATGCACGTGAGATTTTGGTGGCTTCAATTAAATTAGATGAAAAAGTTATCAAAGGTGATAAACAGCAAGAATTGCACAGTTGGAGTGAATTTGGGGTATACACGGAAGTACCGAATAGGGGACAAAGAGCTCTATCCCACAGATGGATTTGCACGGAAAAGGTTCTTCTGGATGGAACTTATAAGGCAAAGGCCAGGCTTGTGACAAGGGTATTTGAAGAAAACTTAGAAGATCAGGATTTTTTTTTTTTTTTTTTTTTAAATATATTTTATTAAAGTTTTCAAACACAATTTTTTCCCTTACAAATCAACAAAAATGGTAACATGATAACCGCTATATAACATTGTTTAACTAACATAGTAAACTAACCAAATAACGCGAAGTAATGCTCCCCCCACCCCCTCTCCCCCTCCAAAAACACAAACAATTTACCCCCCCACCCCTCTCCCCCCCCCCCTGGGTTGCTGCTGCTGGCCATCTATCTTCCCCCTAACGTTCCGCTAGGTAGTCGAGGAACGGTTGCCACCGTCTGGTGAACCCTTGAGCCGATCCTCTCAGCGCAAACTTCATCCGCTCTAGTTTTATGAACCCCACCATATCATTTATCCAGGCCTCCAGTCCGGGGGGTTTCGCTTCCTTCCACATGAGTAAAATCCTACGCCAGGCTACTAGGGACGCAAAGGCCACAACATCGGGCTCTTTCGCCTCCTGCACTCCCGGCTCATCCACTACTCCAAATATAGCTAACCCCCAGCCTGGCTTGACCCAGACCTTCACCACCTTCGAGATCACTCCCGTCACTCCCCTCCAATACCCCTCCAGTGCCGGACACAACCAAAACATATGTGTGTGGTTCGCCGGGCTTCCCCCGCACCTCCCGCACTTGTCCTCCACTCCGAAGAACCTGCTCAACCTTGCTCCCGTTATGTGTGCTCTATGCAGCACCTTAAATTGGATCAGGCTAACCCTGGCACACGAGGAAGAGGAATTTACCCTGCTTAGGGCATCAGCCCACAGACCCTCCTCAATCTCCTCCCCGAGCTCTTCTTCCCATTTTCCCTTCAGTTCGCCCACCAGCTCATCCCCCTCTTCTCTCATCTCCCGGTATATCTCTGACACTTTGCCCTCCCCGACCCACACCCCCAAAAGCACCCTGTCCTGGATCCCTTGTGTCGGGAGCAGTGGAAATTCCCTCACCAGTTGTCTCGTGAACGCTCTCACTTGCATATATCTAAAGAAATTTCCCCGGGGCAGCTCATACTTTTCCTCAAGCGCTCCCAAGCTCGCAAACGTCCCATCTATAAATAAATCTCCCACTCTCCTGATTCCTGCCCGGTGCCAGCTCTGGAACCCTTCGTCCAGCCTCCCTGGGGCAAACCTATGGTTGTTCCTGATCGGGGACCACACCGAGGCTCCCAGCACACCCCTCTGACGCCTCCATTGCCCCCAGATACTTAATGTTGCCGCCACCACTGGGTTAGTGGTAAAGACTTTTGGGGAGAGCGGTAGTGGCGCCGTCACCAGCGCTTTTAAGCTCGTTCCTTTGCAGGACGCCATCTCCAGCCTTTTCCACGCCGCTCCCTCTCCCTCCATCATCCACCTACGAATCATCGCCACGTTGGCGGCCCAATAGTAATCGCTCAAATTCGGCAACGCCAGTCCCCCTCGGACTCTGCTACGTTGTAGGAACCCCCTCCTTACCCTCGGGGCCTTCCCTGCTCACACGAAGCTCGTGATGTTTCTATCTATTCTTTTGAAAAAGGCCTTAGTGATCAGTATAGGGAGACATTGGAACACGAATAGGAACCTCGGGAGGACCATCACCTTAATCGCCTGCACTCTGCCCGCCAGCGACAGCGGCTGCATGTCCCACCTTTTGAAATCCTCTGCCATTTGTTCCACCAGTCGAGTCAGATTGAGTCTGTGCAAGGTTCCCCAACTCCTGGCTATCTGAATCCCCAGGTATCGGAAGTTTCTTTCCACTCTCCTTAGCGGTAGGCCATCTATCCCTCTACTCTGGTCCCCAGGGTGTATCACAAAAAGCTCACTCTTTCCCATGTTAAGCCTATATCCCGAGAAATCTCCAAACTCCCTCAATATCTGCATGACTTCTGTCATCCCCCCCACTGAGTCCGTCACATACAGCAGTAGGTCATCCGCGTAGAGTGACATTCGGTGTTCCTCTCCCCTTCTAATCACCCCTCTCCATTTTCTGGAGTCTCTCAGCGCTATGGCCAGTGGTTCAATTGCCAGCCCGAACAGTAATGGGGACAACGGGCATCCCTGTCTTGTTCCCCTGTGTAGTTGAAAATACTCCGACCTTTGCCGATTTGTGACCACACTTGCCGTTGGGGGCCCATATAGGAGTTTAACCCAGCTGACAAACCCCTCCCCGAACCCCAACCTCCTCAGCACCTCCCATAGATACTCCCACTCCACCCTATCAAAAGCCTTCTCTGCATCCATTGCCGCCACTATCTCTGCCTCCCCCTCTGCTGGGGGCATCATTATCACCCCTAGTAGCCGTCGCACGTTGACATTTAATTGTCTCCCCTTTACGAACCCTGTCTGGTCTTCGTGCACCACCCCCGGGACACAATCCTCTATCCTCGTTGCCAGCACCTTTGCCAGCAACTTGGCGTCCACATTTAGCACTGAGATAGGCCTATAGGACCCGCACTGCAGCGGATCTTTATCTTGCTTCAAGATTAGCGATATCGTCGCCTCCGACATTGTCGGGGGTAGGGTCCCCCCCTTCTCTGGCCTCGTTAAAGGTCCTTACCAGCAGCGGGGCCAACAAGTCCACATATTTTCTATCGAATTCCACCGGGAATCCATCTGGTCCCGGGGCCTTCCCTGCCTGCATGTTCCCCAGCCCCTTGGTAACCTCGTCCACCCCAATCGGCGCCCCCAGGCCTTCCACCTCCTGCTCCTCCACCCTCGGGAACCTTAATTGGTCCAAAAACTGCTGCATCCCCTCTTTTCTCTCCGGGGGTTGGGACCTATATAGTCTCTCGTAAAAGGTCTTAAACACCTCGTTTATCTTCCTTGCTCTCCGCACCGTGGCTCCCATTTCATCCCTAATTCCCCCTATCTCCTTCGACGCTGTCCTCTTTCGCAGCTGGTGGGCCAACAGGCGACTCGCCTTTTCCCCATATTCATATCTCATCCCCTGTGCCTTCCCCACTGTGCCTCTGCCCTCCCTGTGGTCAGCAGGTCGAGCTCCGTCTGGAGTCGTCGCCTCTCCCTGTATAGTCCTTCATCCGGGGCCTCCGCATATTTTTTATCTACCCTCAAAATCTCCCCCAGTAGTCTTTCCCTTTCCTTGGCCTCTGTTTTCCCCCTGTGGGCCCTGATGGAGATCAGCTCTCCTCTGACCACCACCTTTCGTGCTTCCCATACTACTCCCACTCGGACCTCCCCGTCGTCATTGGCCTCCAGGTACCTTTCGATACATCCCCGCACCCTTCCGCAGACTCCCTCATCCGCCAATAATCCCACATCCAGTCGCCAGAGTGGGCGCTGCTCCCTCTCCTCTCCTAATTCCAGGTCCACCCAGTGTGGGGCATGCTCTGAAACAGCTATAGCTGAATACTATAGCTTCAGTATAGTTCCTTCCACCCTCGAAATCAGTGACAACAAAGAACAAAGAACAAAGAAATGTACAGCACAGGAACAGGCCCTTCGGCCCTCCAAGCCCGTGCCGACCATACTGCCCGACTAAACTACAATCTTCTACACTTCCTGGGTCCGTATCCTTCTATTCCCATCCTATTCATATATTTGTCAAGATGCCCCTTAAATGTCCCTATCGTCCCTGCCTCCACTACCTCCTCCGGTAGTGAGTTCCAGGCACCCACTACCCTCTGCGTAAAAAACTTGCCTCGTACATCTACTCTAAACTTTGCCCCTCTCACCTTAAACCTATGCCCCCTAGTAATTGACCCCTCTACCCTGGGGAAAAGCCTCTGACTATCCACTCTGTCTATGCCCCTCATAATTTTGTATACCTCTATCAGGTCGCCCCTCAACCTCCTTCGTTCCAGTGAGAACAAACCGAGTTTATTCAATCGCTCCTCATAGCTTATGCCCTCCATACCAGGCAACATTCTGGTAAATCTCTTCTGCACCCGGACCTTCACAAAACAAAGAAATCTATCCGGGAGTACACCTTGTGGACATGGGAGAAGGAGAACTCTTTGGCCATCGGCCTAACAAATCGCCACGGATCCACTCCCCCCATTTGGTCCATAAACCCCCTAAGCACCTTGGCTGCTGCCGGCCTTCTGCCGGTCCTAGATCTAGATCTATCTAACCCTGGGTCCAGCACGGTGTTGAAGTCCCCCCCCCCCCATTATCAGGTCCGGGATACGTCCCAGCATCCGCTTCATAAATCCTGCATCATCCCAATTCGGGGCATATACATTAACCAACATGACCTCCATTCCCTGCAGTCTGCCACTCACCATCACATATCTGCCACCGCTGTCTGCTACAATGTTCCTAACCTCGAATGACACCCGTTTCCCCACCAGTATGGCCACCCCGCTGTTCTTTGCATCCAGCCCTGAGTGGAACACCTGTCCCACCCATCCTTTCCTTAACCTAACTTGGTCTGCCACCTTCAGGTGCGTCTCCTGAAGCATGGCCACGTCTGCCCTCAGTCCTTTCAAGTGCGTGAACACTCGGGCCCTCATCATCGGCCCATTTAGGCCTCTCACGTTCCACGTGATCAGCCGAACTGGGGGGCTGCCTGCCCCCCCTCCCCTGTCGGCTAGCCATCACCCTCTCTGGGCCAGTCCCACGTCCCGGTTCCACGCACCCACCCGTTCCCCAGGCGGCGCATTCTCGCCCCGACCACCTTTTCTTTTACCAGTTCCTTTTCGATCTCTGCAGCAGCAACCCCGTTATCCCCCCCCCCCCCCCCCCCGCTAGATCCCAGTCTAGCATGGTTACTCCCCCCACATTGCTTCCGAAAGTCAGCTGACTTCAACTGACCCCGGCTTCTCCCGCTCTCTCCTTGACCCCCCCGTGTGGGGAACTCCCATCCGCCTTGTGCCTATCTTCCCGCCATCATCTTTCTGGCGCGGGAACAAGAAAAATAAGCCCCGTGTACTCTAGAGCCGTCCCGCCCCTCGTGGCGCAGCTCTCTCTGCCGCCCCACTCCCATTCCCCATCCCCCGCCTATGTCTCTTCTTCCCCCCCCACCGGCTCCCACATTTCTCAGTGTCCCCCCCTCCCCAATTTACATCTCTATATACATCAGCATTGTCGTTTCCCCTCCAACATCAGTCCCTCAGTTCTGATCCAGTTTCTCGTTTTTAATGAAGGTCCATGCTTCTTCCACCGTTTCGAAGTAGTGATGCCTCTCCTGGTGCGTGACCCACAGTCGCGCCAGCTGCAACATCCTGAACTTCATCTTCTTCTTGTGTAGCACCTCCTTGGCTCGATTAAAACTCGCCCTCCTTCTCGCCACCTCCGCACTCCAATCCTGGTACACTCGTACCACCGCATTCTCCCATCTACTACTTCGTACCTTTTTGGCCCATCTCAGAACCACCTCTGTCATTGAAGCGGTGAAATCGCACGATCATCGATCCTAGGTGGTTCTCCCGCCTTTGGTCTCCTCGCAGGGACCCGATGGGCCCCTTCCACTTCCAAGGGGCCCGAGGGGGCCTCAGTTCCCATTAGCGAGCGTAGCAACGTGCTCACGTAAGCCCCGCCGTCCGCTCCTTCCACTCCTTCGGGGAGACCCAGGATCCGGAGGTTCTTTCTCCGTGATCTGTTTTCTAGGACTTCAATCCTTTCAATGCACTTTTTGCGGAGCGCCTCGTGCGTCTGCATTTTGACCGCCAGGCCCAGGATCTCGTCCTCGTTGTCCGTCACCTTCTGCTCTACCACACTGAGCTCCATCTCCTGGGTCTTTTGAGTCTCTTTAAGCCCCTCAATTGCTTGTAGCATCGGGGCCAGCACCTCCTTTTTAAGCAGCTCCACACACTGTCTTAAAAATTCATCTTGGTCCGGCCCCCATGTCGCCTGGGCTCCCTCCGCCGCCATCTTGCTCCTTTTTTCCTTCTGCCCCTGTCCTCGAGGATTCTTCGCGATCTGGCCGCCGCCGCCGATATCTTTTTCGCTGGGGGACGGGGGGGGAACTCCCTGTTGTCTCACCCCACACCGGGTTTCGTCCCGAAAAAATTCCCCGTTGGGGCTCTTAAAAGAGCCCGAAGGTCCATTCGAGCTGGAGCCGCCGAAGCGTGCGGCTTAGCTGGTCATCGCTGCAACCGGAAGTCCAAAGATCAGGATTTAAGGGTAGATTCACCTACAGCAGGAAGTTTAAGGGAGATGTGCGTGGAACGTTTTTTACGCAGAGGGTGATGGGTACCTGGAACGCTTTGCCAGCGGAGGCGGGCACGATAGCATCATTCAAGATGCATCTAGACAGATATATGAACGGGCGGGGAACAGAAGCAAGTAGATCCTTGGAAAATAGACGACAGGTTTAGATAAAGGATTTGGATCGGCGCTGGCTGGGAGGGCCGAAGGGCCTGTTCCTGTGCTGAATTTTCTTTGTTCTTTGTACTTCTATCCAAGTTATTCTGCGAAGCATGTCGAGAGGATAAGGCAATATCGAAATGCAGCTGTAACATTTTCCTCTTCCGTTTCTCATTTTAAACAAGCCAAGCGACAGCCACAATCAATGTTCTGCAATATACAGGTTCTCCCAGCAGTAGGAAATCTCTTTAGCCTCTTTTCTTATCCCATCACTTCACCATCACCATAAGAAGTCTTACACCAGGTTAAAGTCCAACAGGTTTGTTTCAATGTCACTAGCTCCGAAAGCTAGTGACATCGAAACAAACCTGTTGGACTTTAACCTGGTGCTGTAAGACTTCTTACTGTGCTCACCCCAGTCCAACGCCGGCATCTCCACATCATTCACCATCACCAGTGAGGAGCACGTACCCACATATGTCACATTAGTGGTATATAGTTCAAAATAGCTTTTTGCAGTCACAGGCCGAAACTATGCTGTTATGTGGATCTAGACAACTCACTGAAATCCAGAGACCCAGCATCATGTGAGTAGCAGCAGGAAGTTTACAGGACAAGGACACGACCAAGAGTCATAGATGTTTACAGCATAGAAACAGGCCCCTTGACTTCCGGTTGCAGCTATGCGGAGCTAAGCCGCATGATTCAGCAGCTCCCGCTATCACGGACTTTCGGGCTCTTTAGAGGAGCCCCAACGGGAAGTTTTTTGACAACTATCCGTGGGGAAGGGAAGAGCAAGGCCCCCCTTCACCTTTTATGGACCGGAACAGAAGTGAAACGGCCAGAAAAACGGCATTGGAGCAGCGGGAGAAGCTAGGGAAAAAAAGCAAAATGGCGGCGGCCGGGGACAAAGCGGAATGCGGGCCGGAGCTGCAGGAGTTCATCAAGCGCTGCTTTGAGGAGCTACGGAAGGAGATGCTGGCGCCTATGTTGTCGACGATTGAAGGACTAGGGATGACCCAGAAGGCCCACGAGGTAAAGATCCAGGAGGTGCAGAAAAAAGTCAGTGAGAATGAGGACGAGATCTTAGGCCTGGCAGTGAGAGTGGAGGAGCACGAGGCGCTGCACAAGAGGTGGGTGGGAAGATTCGAAGACCTGGAGAACAGGTCGAGGAGAAAGAACTTGCGGATCCTGGGTCTCCCTGAAGGAGTGGAGGGGGCCGATGCCGGGGCATATGCGAGCACGATGCTTGAGGCGATGATGGGCGCGGAGGCCCCTTCGAGGCCTCTGGAGCTGGATGGGGCACACCGGGTGCTGGCGAGGAGGCCCAAGGCTAACGAGCCACCAAGGGCGATTGTGGTGAGGTTTCACCGTTTCACAGACAGAGAGAGGCTCTTGAAATGGGCCAAGAAGGAGTGGAGCAGCAGCTGGGAGAATGCGGAGCTCCGAATATCCCCGGACTGGAGCACGGAGGTTGCAAAGAGGAGAGCGGGTTTCAACCGGGCCAAGGCGGTACCAGAAAGGAGTGAGATTTGGAATGCTGCAGCCAGCGCGATTGTGGGTCACATACAAGGATCAGCACCATTATTTAGAAACGCCTGAAGAGGCGTGGACCTTTATACAAACCGAAAAGTTGGACTCAAACTGAGGGTTTGTGAGGGTGGGGGGGGTGTTTGATGTTTGTTGTATATAGGGTGTTAAGCATGCGCAGGAAATGTTACACGAGCTGGGGGAGAGAGGGGGATTGCGATGGGGGAAAGAGACAAGGCCGCGACAGGAGCTGCGCCAGAGGGGGCGGGGTAGGCTTAGGAAAGCGCGGGGTTTTTTCCCGCGCTAGGGAAGAAAGGCGGGAGGGGGAATGGTGGAACGCACACTGATTGGGAGATTCCCACGCAGGGAGGTCAATGGGACGGCGGGGGAAGCCGGGGTCAGCAGGTGTCAGCTGACTTACGGGAGTGATATGGGGGGAGCAAAAAAGCTAGACACAGGTCTAGCGGGGGGGGGGGGAAGGGGGGGGGGGGGGGGGGAAGGGTTGCTGCTGCACTGGCCGAAGGGGAATGGGACACAGAAGAGGTGGTCGGGGCGGGGTCTCCCGGCTGGGGGACTGGAGGGTGAGGGTGGCGCGTACACGGCACTGGCCTAGAAAAGGAGATGGCTAGTTGGCGGGGGTGGGGGGGTGGGATCCCCCCAATCCGGCTGATAACGTGGAATGTGAGGGGCCTGAATGGGCCGGTAAAGAGGGCCCAAGTGTTCGCGTACTTAAAGGGACTAAAGGCAGACGTGGTCATGCTCCAAGAGACACATTTGAAGGTGGCGGATCAGGTCAGGTTAAGAAAGGGGTGGGTAGGACAGGTATTCCATTCGGGGCTAGACGCGAAGAATAGAGGGGTGGCAATATTGGTGGGGAAGCGGCTGTCGTTTGAGGCCAAGAATATCGTAGTGGACAACGGAGGGCGATATGTGATGGTGAGCGGTAAGTTGCAGGGGATGTGGGTGGTATTGGTAAATGTATACGTCCCGAACTGGGATGATGCCGGATTCATGAAGCGCATGTTGGGGCGCATTCCGGACCTGGAGGTAGGAGGCCTGATCATGGGTGGGGATTTCAACACGGTGTTGGACCCAGCACTGGATCGCTCCAGATCAAGGACTGGAAAGAGGCAAGTGCTTAGGGGGTTTATGGATCAGATGGGGGGAGTGGATCCGTGGAGGTTTGCCAGGCCGCAGGCCAGGGAATTTTCTTTTTTCTCCCACGTCCACAAAACCTACTCCCGGATAGATTTTTTTTGTTCTGGGCAGGGTGCTGATCCCGAAAGTGCAGGGAACGGAAGTGCATAGCCGTTTCAGATCACGCCCCGCACTGGGTAAAACTGGAGTTGGGAGAGGAGAGGGACCAACGCCCACTGTGGCGGTTGGATGTGGGACTGCTGGCAGATGAGGTGGTGTGTGGGAGGGTGAGGGGGTGCATCGAAAGGTACTTGGAGGTCAACGGCAACGGGGAGGTGCGGGTGGGGGTGGTATGGGAGGCGCTGAAGGCGGTGATCAGGGGTGAGCTAATCTCCATTAGGGCTCATAGGGAGAGGATAGAGGGCATGGAAAGGGAGAGGTTAGTGGGGGAGATTTTAAGAGTGGACAGGAGATATGCAGAGGCCCCTGAGGAGGGATTACTTGGGGAAAGGCGACGTCTCCAGATGGAGTTTGATCTGTTGACCACAGGGAAGGCAGAGGCACAGTGGAGGAAGGCGCAGGGGGCGACCTACGAGTATGGGTAGAAGGCGAGTCGGATGCTGGCACACCAGCTCCGTAAGAGGATGGCAGCGAGGGAAATAGGGGGGTCAAGGATGGAAGGGGAGCCACAGTGTGGAGTGCGACGAAAATAAATGAGGCATTCAAGGCCTTCTATGAGGAGCTGCACAGATCCCAGCCCCCAGCGGGGGAAGAGGGGATGAGACGATTCCTAGGAATTGAGATTCCGAGGGTGGAGGAGCAAGAGATGGCTGGTTTGGGGGCACCAATTGGGTTGGAGGAGCTGAGCAAGGGTTTGGGGAGTATGCAGGCAGGGAAGGCCCCGGGATCTGATGGGTTCCCGGTGGAGTTCTACAGGAAGTACGCAGACCTGTTGGCCCCGCTACTAGTGAGGACCTTTAATGAGGCAAGGGAGGAAGGGACCCTGCCCCCGACAATGTCGGAGGCGACGATTTCTTTGATCCTAAAGCGGGACAAGGACCCACTGCAATGTGGATCGTACAGGTCGATCTCGCTCCTCAACGTGGATGCTAAGTTGCTGGCAAAAGTGCTGGCTACGAGAATTGAGGACTCTGTCCCGGGGGTGATCCACAACGACCAGACGGGATTTGTAAAGGGCAGGCAACTAAACACCAATGCGGCGGCTCTTAAACGTGATAATGATGCCATCGGTGGAGGGAGAGGCGGAGATAGTGGCAGCTATGGACGCGGAGAAGGCCTTTGACCGAGTAGAGTGGGAGTACCTCTGGGAAGTGCTGCGTAGGTTTGGGTTCGGGGGAGGGTTTATTAGTTGGGTTAAGCTCCTTTACAGAGCCCCGGTGGCGAGTGTGGTGACGAATTGGCGGAGGTCGGAGTATTTTCGGCTGTACTGTGGGACGAGGCAGGGGTGCCCTCTGTCCCCCGTTGTTTGCATTGGCGATTGAACCCGTGGCCATATCATTGGAGGGAGTCTAGGAAATGGAGGGGGGTGGTCCGAGGGGGAGAAGAGCATCGAGTGTCGCTTTATGCGGATGACCTGTTGCTGTATGTGGCGGATCCAGTGGAGGGTATGGTGGAGGTCATGCCGACTTTAAGGGAGTTTGGGGATTTTTCGGGCTATCAGCTCAATGTAGAGAAGAGTGAGCTTTTTGTAGTACAGGCAGGGGACCAAGAAAGGGGGATAGGCGAACTACCACTGAGGAGGGCGGAGGGGAGCTTTCGGTACCTGGGGATCCAGATAGCCAGGAGTTGGGGTCCCCAGATGAACTGAATCTGACGAGGTTGGTGGAGTAGATGGAGGAGGACTTCAAAAGATGGGACATGTTACCGCTCTCGCTAGCGGGTAGAGTTCAGTCGGTCAAAATGGTGGTCCTTCCGAGGTTTCTTTTTGTGTTTCAGTGCCTTCCCATCGTGATCACCAAGGCCTTTTTTAACAGAGTAGGCAGGAGTATTATGGGGTTTGTGTGGGCGAATAGGACCCCGAGGGTAAGGAGAGGGTTTCTGGAACGCAGTAGGGACTGAGGAGGGTTGGCGCTGCCGAACCTAGGGAGATACTACTGGGCAGCAAATGTGGCGATGATCCGTAAGTGGATGATGGAGGGAGAGGCGGCGGCACGGAAGAAGTTGGAGATGGCATCCTGTAAAGGAACGAGCCTGGGGGCGCTGGTGACGGCACCGCTGCAGCTCTCGCCGTCAAAGTACACCACGAGTCCGGTGGTGGCAGCAACGCTAAAGATCTGGGGCCAGTGGAGATGGCACAGGGGTGCAGTGGGAGCCTCGGTGTAGTCCCCGATCAGGGGTAACCACCGGTTTGTCCCGGGGAGGATGGACGGGGGGTTTCAGAGCTGGCATCGGGCGGGGATTAGAAGAATGGGGGACCTGTTCATCGATGGGACGTTTGCGAGCCTGGGGGCACTGGAGGAGAAGTTTGAGATACCCCGGGAAATGCTTTTAGATACATGCAGGTGAGGGCGTTTGTGAGGCGGCAGGTGAGGGAATTCCCGTTGCTCACAGCACAGGAAATTCAAGACAGGGTGATCTCGGGTGTATGGGTCGGGGAGGGCAAGGTGTCGGCAATATACCAGGAGATGAAAGAGGGGGAAGCGTTGGTAGAGGAGCTGAAGGGTAAATGGGAGGAGGAGCTGGGGGAGGAGATTGAGGAGGGGTTATGGGCTGATGCCCTCAGTCGGGTTAATTCCTCCTCGTGTGCCAGGCTCAGCCTGATACAATTTAAGGTGGTTCACAGGGCGCACTTGACGGGGGTGAGGTTGAGTAGGTTTTTTGAGGTAGAGGACAGATGTGGAAGGTGCTCAGGGAGTCCAGCGAACCATGTCCATATGTTTTGGTCATGCCCGGCACTGGAGGGGTTCTGGAGAGGAGTGGCGGGAGCAATATCTCAGGTGGTGAAAGTCCGGGTTAAGCCAAGCTGGGGCCTAGCAATATTTGGAGTAGTGGACGAGCCGGGAGTGCAGGAGGCGAAAGAGGCCAGCATTCTGGCCTTTGCGTCCCTAGTAGCCCGGCGAAGGATCTTGCTAATGTGGAAGGAGGCGAAGCCCCCCAGCGTGGAGGCCTGGACAAACGACATGGCTGGGTTCATTAAGCTGGAGAGGATAAAGTTTGCCTTGAGAGGGTCTGCGCAGGGGTTCTACAGGTGGTGGCAACCGTTCCTAGACTATCTCACGGAGCGTTAGAGGAAGGTCGGTCAGCAGCAGCAGCAACCCAGGGGAGGTGGGGTGGGGGGGGGGGGGGGGGGGGGGGGAGAGGATGTCCTGTGAAAGGGGGGGGGGGGGGGAGGGGGGTTTGCCTAGGGGGTGTTTGAGCAAGAGAACACATGAAAGATTTGGGAAACTGGCATGTACGGGAGGGAGACGGTGTACAAAGCTCTGTAGCATATCGTTTTACCATGTATATATCTTGCTATGTGCGTTTTCGTTCTATTTTGTTACAAGGGGGGGTTTTATTGTTTGTAAGGTGAAACATTGTGTGAAAAAACTTTAATAAACATATATATATTTTTTAAAACAGGCCCTTCGGCCCAACTTGCCAATGTCGTCCAGTTTCTATCACTCAGAAGCGGTATACTAGGATGTTGTCTGGTATGGAGGGCATTAGCTTGGAGGAGCAGTAAGATAAACTCGATCTGTTCTCACTGGATAAACTCGATCTGTTCTCAATTCGGGCTGAGTTTTCCATAGAATCATAGATTTTACAGTGCAGAAGGCGGCCATTTGGCCCATCGAGTCTGCACCGGCCCTTAGAAAGAGCACCTTACCTATGCCCATACCTCCACCCTATCTGTACACCTCCACCCTATCCTCGTAACTCCACCCAAACTTTTTTGGACACTATGGGCAATTTAGCATGGCCAATTGACCTAACCTGCATGTCTTTGGACTATGGGAGGAAAGCGGAGCACCCGGAGGAAACCCACGCAGACATGGGGAGAATGTGCAGACTCCGCACAGACAGTGACCCAAGCCGGGAATCGAACCTGGGACCCGGGAGCTGTGAAGCAATTGTGCTAACCACTATGCTACCGTGCTGCCCAAAGCACTTTCAGGTGTTTCTAGTCAAGATAAATATAATACAATTATACAACACACCTTTAACAGGAGCTCCATCCATTATTTCATACTTGGCAATAGTTTCCGTCTCTGTGGTTGTACTGGGCCCTAATAAAACAAAAGAACACTCATCAGGCAGTCAAAATATCCTGATCTCAGACAACAGAGAACAAATGAACATTGCTCTCCTTACCAATACCAGTGATCTCTTTTTTGATCAGCTGAAGTTCCATATGCTGGATTTTGATTCTCACCAACAGGAAGTAGATCTTACCAACAATCACATCCTTCAAGTGATATCTATTAAAGAACCAAAAGAACACAGGTCTGAAGACTGGGATGAGCAGCTTTTTTACATATATACATATCATATATGTACACACACACACACGCACTTGAACCTCTTGAGCAATGCTGTTTTAAGAATTTCTACTGATGTTTCCTTCCAAGTAATCACATTTATTGTAAACTGAATAAAATTCTAAGTTTTGTATCTTCTGCATTTTGAGATGAACGGGACTGTGAGAAACATACTTGGCAGTGGAAATCGTTAATGTCACAACACGATAGTCCCAATCATAAGCACAAACTAGATCACAAAAGTTTCTGATTCTGGACATCTGCCTTTTGCTGTGAACACAAATGCATAGTAGGAAGTGTTTTGTTGGGTTGTGGCTACCCATGATGTATGACACCATTACCTAGTCTTGGAGAAGTTACCAAGAAATCTTTATTAACATTACTCAACTATATACATATTTACAGCAGAGGGTAAGGGACAGAGAGGACTCCATGGCATGCCCTGACATGTTGGCACCTAGCTCAACACTGCTAACTAAGCACCATTGGGCAGTACTGTACTCAGTCCCAGGTTAGCGATTAATGTACTGGATCCTTCAATTACACCTTTCCACCACCTCCTTAACACCCACCCCAAAGTCTTTATCTCCTGGATATGAACACATAGAACATACAGTGCAGAAGGAGGCCATTCGGCCCATCGAGTCTGCACCGACCCACTTCAACCCTCACTTCCACCCTATCTCTGTAACCCAATAACCCCTCTTAACCTTTTTTGGTCACTAAGGACAATTCATCATGGCCAATCCAACTAACCTGCACGTCTTTGGACTTGTGCTACCGTGCTGCCCATAAAATATGGACTGACAATATTTACCTACAGCTTGATTTAAGTTGTCTTGTCAGAAGGCTTGTATACTTAACTGCAGTATTGCAAATAAGAACTCTAAATTACTTTAGTTTAAAAAAAATGTAGAGTACCCAATTATTTTTTTCCAATTAAGGGGCAATTTAACGTGGCCAATCCACCTACCCTGCACATCTTTGGGTTGTGGGGGTGAGACCCATGCAGAAACAGGGAGAACGCGCAAACTCCACACAGACAGTGACCCAGGGCCGGGATCAAACCCGGGTCGTCAGCGCCGTAGGCAGCAGTGCTAACCACTGCGCCACCCTAACTCTAAACTACTTTGTGATTAACATTTTAATAGCATGCGTTAATAGAGTTCATGCTACCCCATCTCCGCACTTCAAGTCCTTGATGTGGTCAAGATGTCGTGTCCTTCTGCCTCACCTCACTTGCGTCCAATCAAGAGGTGGTAGGATGTAGGGGTTGTTGATCTTGGTGGTGGATTGTTAGTTGGGGCAAAGTGTAGACATGGCTTCATGTGCCTTTTCCATTGACAAGTATTAATAATAATAATAATAATAATAATCTTTATTGTCACAAGTAGGCTTACATTAACACTGCAATGAAGTTACTGTGAAAAGTCCCGAGTCACCTTATTGCGGCGCCTATTCGGGTACAGAGGGGAATTCAAAATGTCCAATTCACCTAACAAGTATTGCACTCCGCCTGGACAGTCTGGTTGCTGTGGTGGTGGTTTAGTACACTGAGTGGTGGTCACTTCTTTCTGGGTGGTCTGGCTACCAATTGCATTCCTTCTTTTTCCACGTTTCCCCGGTCAGTAAGCCTTCTGGAGTTGAGGGGCAGCGGTCCTGAGGATGGAAGAAGTGCCAGGCAACTCCCTGGTTCCAGTGGACTCTGGTTTCATCATACTTGTTGGTAGTTTTTGGGGCTGTGTGTAGTTCGTCATCTGAACTGACCGCACCATGGTCACTGTTGGAGACGGTGCAGAAAATCATTCTGGCTCTGGCATCACCTCCACTAGAGGTACTGTGGTCACCCCCTGCATTTCTTCACTGTTGCTGAAACACCCTCCCTAAAAGCACAGTGGGTGTACCGACACAGACTATAGCGGTTCAAAGCAGCAGTTCACCAATATCTTCTCACTAGCAATTAGGGATGGGCAATAAATGCTGGTCTAGCCAGCAATATTGACATTTTCTAAAGTGTAGAAAACTCCCAATAAAGTGGCTGCTCCTTTCTTGTTTCCGACTTCCACCCATACTGACTCAGTAGACAAACCCTCCTTGACTACCTTCTTTTCTGCAGCTGTGATGCACTCTCTAATTAACAGTGCCACTCCCCCTCCTCTTTTACCTCCCTCCCCATTCTTCTTAAAACATCTAAACCTTATAGAACCTTAGTTAGGCCACACTTGGAGTATAGTGTTCAATTCTGGTCACCACACAACCAGAAGGATGTGGAGGCTTTAGAGAGGGTGCAGAAGAGATTTACCAGAATGTTGCCTGGTATGGAGGGCATTAGCTATGAGGAGCGGTTGAATAAACTCGGTTTGTTCTCACTGGAACGAAGGAGGTTGAGGGGCGACCTGATAGAGGTCTACAAAATTATGAGGGACATAGACAGAGTGGATAGTCAGAGGCTTTTCCCCGGGGTAGAGGGGTCAATTTCTAGGGGGCATAGGTTTAAGGTGAGAGGGGCAAGGTTTAGAGTAGATGTACGAGGCAAGTTTTTTACGCAGAGGGTAGTGGGTGCCTGGAACTCGCTACCGGAGGTGGTGGTGGAAGCAGGGACGATAGTGACATTTAAGGGGCATCTTGACAAATACATGAATAGGATGGGAATAGAGGGATATGGACCCCGGAAGCGTAGAAGATTGTCGCTTAGTCGGGCAGCATGGTCGGCATGGGCTTGGAGGGCCGAAGACCTGTTCCTGTGCTCTACATTTCTTTGTTCTTTGTTCTTGTTCTAAACCCCGGAACATCCAACAACCCAATGAAATCCATGTCTTTGTAATGGCCACAACTTCGTAGTTCCAAGTACTGATCCATGCTCTCTAAGTTCATCTCCCTTATTCCTGACACTCCTTGCATTGAAACAGACACACTTTAACCCATCCCACAGAGTGCAACTTTGCCCTATCAACCGTCTATCCTTCCTCACTGACCTGCTGCATACTATTTCTGCCTGTTCGCTACCCTATCCTTTGATCCATAGCTCTGGTTCCCATCCCTCTGCGAAACTAGTTTAAACCCTCCCGAAGAGCTCCCGCCCAGGATATTGGTGCCCCCCCCCCCCCCCCAGTTTAGGTGCAATCAGTCCTTCAGGTACAGGTCCCACCTTCCCCAGATGGTATCCCAATGATTTACATATCTGAAGCCTTCCCTCCTCCACCAGCCCCGTAGCCACATGTTCAGCTGCACTCGCTCTGTTTGTTGCCTCACTAGCACATGGCACCGGTAGCATTCCTGAGATCACTACTCTGCTCGTCCTGCTCTTTAGCTTCCAACCTAACTCCCTAAAATGACTTTTTAGATCCTCACCCCTTTTCGTAGTTTTGTCGTTGGTGCCAATGTGCATCATGACTTCTGGTTGCTCCCCCTGCCCCTTAAGAATCCTGTAGACACGATCCGAGACATCTCTGGGCCTGGCACCCGGGAGGCAACATACATTCCAGGAGTTTCGTTCGCGACCACAGAATCTCCAATCCATTCCCCTAACCATTGAGTCTCTCATCACTATCGCTTTTCTATTCCCCTCCCTTCCCTTCTGAGCCACAGAGCCAGGCTCAGTACCAGAGACCTGGCCGCGATGGCCTTCCCCTGGGAGGTCAGCATCCAAAATGGCATACTTGTTTTGAACTGGAACGGCCACAGGGGATTCCTGCACTGTTTGCCTGTTCCCTTTCCTTCACCTGACTGTAACCCAGTGACTCTGCAGGAAGGTGTCATCTTTCAGATCAAATATTAAACTGAGGCCCTGTCTGCCTCCTCGCATAGTTCTCCTATGGTACTATTTTGAAGACGAGCAGGGGAGTTATGTCCAGTTCCGGCCAATATTTATTCCTCAATCAAGATCATAGAAAAAGGTTATTTGCTCTTGAACCTTGGGCGTGGCTACCTCCCTGTAACTCCTCTCTATCATCCACTCTGCCTCCCGGATGATCCAAAGTTTATCCAGCTCTAATTCCATAACGCGGTCTCTGAGGAGGAGCTGGAGTTGGGTGCACTTCCCGCAGGTGTAGTGAGTGGGGACACTATTGGTGTCTCTTACTTCCAACATCCTACAGGAGGAGCATGCAACTGCCTTAACTTCCATCTCCTCTGATCTGAATTCCCTAAGAGGTTTAAAAGGTAAATAAAAAATTATTGATTAAACACCCGTAAAGCCCTTAAAAAATAAAAATACTGCTGCTGCTCTCTCAAGTGAACCCTCTAAAATTGGTGATTCTGCTGAATAATACTGCCATGTGAGAGCACCTTTAAGAAATGGGTGTTTATAAATGGGTGTGTATATAAATATCTGTGGTGAGAGTATCTTTAAGAAATGGGTGTTTACTACTGCAGTGATGTCAGAGAGTGGGTGGAGCTGGGCTGTCTGTCAGCTTTTTACTTTCGTTTTAGGCTGTTTGCTGCAGGGTGTGTTTTTGGTTTTGTTTTCAGTGTTGGAGCTGAAGCCAGACCAAGCAGGTGTACTGCAGGGCGACCTGATAGAGGTCTACAAAATTATGAGGGGCACAGACAGAGTGGATAGTCAGAGGCTTTTCCCCGGGGTAGAGGGGTCAATTACTAGGGGGCATAGGTTTAAGGTGAGAGGGGCAAGGTTTAGAGTAGATGTACGAGGCAGGTTTTTTACGCAGAGGGTAGTGGGTGCCTGGAACTCGCTACCGGAGGAGGTGGTGGAAGCAGGGACGACAGTGACATATAAGGGGCATCTTGACAAATACATGAATAGGATGGGAATAGAGGGATACGGACCCAGGAAGTGTAGAAGATTGTAGTTTAGTCGGGCAGCATGGTCGGCACGGGCTTGGAGGGCCGAAGGGCCTGTTCCTGTGCTGTACATTTCTTTGTTCTTTGTTTGTTCGTGCTGTTCTCTCTGCCATCAAAAGACTATCTCTTGATCATTTGGTGAATTCAGAATTATAAATGTTCACAGTAGTCAATGTAAACCTAATGTGCTTCTGTTGAAAGGTGTTTCTTTTGCCTTCTGGATGTTGTTTGGGAAGTTATTAAGGATTACTTAGTGTTGTATTCTTTGCGGGTTGTATTTGAATTGATGGTTGCTAAGATGTTCACTGTATGTTTAAAAAGGTTAACTTGAGTTCATAGAATAAACATTGTTTTGCTTTAAAAAATACATTTCCATTTCTGCTGTACCACACCTGTAGAGTGGGCCGTGTGCTCCCCATACCACAATTTATTAAAAGTTGTGGGTCACGTGAACTCCATGATACACTTTGGGATTCTCTAAACCCTGGCCCATAACAATACAAATATAGCTTGCTGCCTCCTAAAAAAAAAAAAACTCTTATCTTACAGAACATAGCTGAGATTCTGCTCTGTGAACCAGGTGGAACTCCGCCCTCCGACTCGGCTCCCAGTCAGCTGCACTCTTTGTAAACTCCCGGCTCCCCTCACGCTCTTTGAGGAAATGTAGGACATGAAAGGAGCACCTTGCTCCCTCTTCCCCAAACTCCCTCAGTCACTGAACTCCCACTTTAGCACTCTAATGCAGCCCAAAGTCAGCACTCCAGTGCAGTATAGTTACAGTTATAATGTGGGAAACAGGACACTAATTGATGCTCAGCAAAGACCAGATAACCTGTTTCTATGATCTTGATTGAGGAATAAATATTGTCCGGAATGGACATAGCTCTCCTGCTCGCCTTCAAAATAGTGCCATGAGAGAACTATATGAGGAGGCAGACAGGGCTTCAGTTTAACATTTGATCTGAAAGGTGACACCTTTCGGCAGAGTCACTTTTTGTGTTCAAGCTCTGGAATGAGACTTGAAACCAGAACCTTGTGACTCAGAGATAAGAGCCACAACTCACACTCCTTCCAAGGACAACAGATGCGGTGTGGTGAATAGGGGATTTTCACAGTATCTTCACTGCAGTGTTAATGTAAGCCTACTTGTGACAATAATAAAGATTATTTTTAAAATAAAATTCGTAAAGAATCAAAACAAAATGCTGGCACATGCAAGTGTCGCAGAACTGCAATGACTCACTTAGACTTGTTGTATTCAAACTCTATGTGTAAGCAATCTTCAATTCCCACTTCCATTTTGATGGAGTTGTTAACGTCTGGATATGTAGCGAGCTGGTGCACAATTAGATCATATTCCTTCACCAGATCACTCAAGCTCCGCACTATTGTCACTTTCAGGAAATACCTGTAGGGAAATCAATGCAATAAATTAGATCATGGGCTGACGGCGAAGTGGAATCCCAGAAATCTTGTCAAAATAAAGCTGAAAACCCCAGAATCTCATTAACAAACAGGACGGGACTTTCCAGCGCCAGTTGGAAACAATGAAAAAAGCAATGCCAACATTAACAGCTGGAAATCTCAGACCACTTCAAATTTCCCACTGCTGGTGTTCAATGTATGAACTTAGTCCCATAATCAGGCCACAGTCAGTGGCCCCATACTTCATCTTGTTTGCCACCTTCGTGTTTCAACATTAAGTGCTGTTGGGTGTTTGATAGAGGAGAGCATTACGACCAAGCATTTCTTTAATGCATACACTTGGTCGGGGTAGGGGTCAGTGGTTCAAAAGAAGCCGGACCATTGGCGGTTGTTTTCCAACCGGAACCCAGGAAGACTGTTGCCCCGATGAAGACAGTAAGAAGTCTTACAACATTACGTTAAAGTGGGAAGATGAACCAACCAAGCCAAATTCAAACAAAGACCCCTCCTTTGCATGGTCCATTCTAATGTGTGGTTTAATGACTTCAAGCGGATGGTTTAGCACAGTGGGCTAAACAGCTGGCTTGTAATGCAGAACAATAGCAGCAGCGCGGGTTCAATTCCCGTACCGGCCTCCCTGAACAGGCGCCGGAATGTGGCGACTAGAGGCTTTTCACAGTAACTTCATTGAAGTCTAATTGTGGCAATAAGCGATTATTATTACTAATTAGTAGGCCATCTAGGAAACCACTTTAAAGCCTTTACAATCCATAATTGAGTTTTAATCAGTAGTTCAAATTTAGGATTAAAGAGATGCCAACTGTTACACTAGGCTAAAGATGACAGGTGTCACCTTTTGTGACTCCACAATATCACAAAAAGCTTGACAGCCAATGACATATTTTTGAAATATTGTCACTGCTCTAAAGAACAAGGAACAAAGAAAAGTACAGCACAGGAACAGGCCCTTCGGCCCTCCAAGCCTGCACCAACCATGCTGCCCATTTAAACTAAAATCTTCTACAATTCCGGGGTCCGTATCCCTCTATTCCCATCCTATTCGTGTATTTGTCCAGATGTCACTTAAACATCACTATCGTCCCTGCTTCCATCACCTCCTCCGACAGCGAGTTCCAGGTACCCACTACCCTCTCTGTAAAAAAAAAAAACTTGCCTCGTACATCCCCTCTAAACATTGCCCCTCGCACCTTAGCCCTATGCCCCCTACTAATTGACCCCTCTACCCTGGGAAAAAGTCTCTGACTATCCACTCTGCCTATGCCCCTCATAATTCTGTAGACCTCTATAAGGTCGCCGCTCAACCTCCTTCGTTCCAGTGAGAACAAACCGAGTTTATTCAACCGCTCCTCATAGCTAATACCAGGCAACATTCTGGTAAATCTCTTCTGCACCCTCTCTAAAGCCTCCACATCGTTCTGGTAGTGTGGCGACCAGAATTGAACACTATACTCCAAGTGTGGCCTATACAGCTGCAACGTGACTTGCCAATTATTATACTCAATGCCCCGGCTAATGAAGGCTAGTATGCCGTATGCCTTCTTGACTAACTTCTCCACCTGTGTTGCCCCTTTCAGTGACCTGTGGACCTGTACTCTTAGATCTCTCGGACTGTCAATACTTTTGAGGGTTCTACCATTCACTGTATATTCCCTACCTGAATTAAACTTCCAAAATGCATGACCTCACATTTGTCCGGATTAAACTCCATCTGCCATCTCGCCGCCCAAGTCTCCAAACGATCTAAATCCTGATGTATCCTCTGACAGTCCTCATTGCTATCTGCAATTCCACCAACCTTTGTGTCGTCCGCAAACCTACTAATCAGACCAGTTACATTTTCCTCCAAATCATTTATATATACTATGAACAGCAAAGGTCCCAGCACTGAACCCTGGGGAACACCACTAGTCACAGCCCTCCAATCAGAAAAGCACCCTTCCATTGCTACAGTGGGGCAGCACGGTAGCACAGGGGCAGCACGGTAACACAAGTGGATAGCACTGTGGCTTCACAGCGCCAGGGTCCCAGGTTCAATTCCCCGCTGGTTCACTGTCTGTGAGGAGTTTGCACGTTCTCCCCGTGTCTGCGTGGGTTTCCTCTGCATACTCCAGTTTCTTCCCACAGTCCAAAGATTGGCTATAATAAATTGCCCTGCAAAAAGGTTCAGAGGGGTTATTGGGTTACAGGGATAGGGTGGAAGTGAGGGCCTAAGTGGGTCGGTGCAGACTCGATGGGCCGAATGGCCTCCTTCTGCACTGTCTGTTCTACTCTCTGCCGTCTATGACCTAGCCAGTTCTGCACCAATCATGTTTTGTGACCTCCTCGAAAAACTCTATCAAGTTAGTGAGACATGACCTCCCCTGCATTAAACCGTGCTGCCTCTTGCTAATACGTCCACTTGCTTCCAAATGGGAGTGGATCCTCGAAGAATTTTCTCCAGTAATTTCCCTACCACTGACGTAAGGTTCACCGGCCTGTAGTTCCCTGGATTATCCTTCTTACCCTTCTTAAACAAAGGAACAACATTGGCTTTTCTCCAGTCCTCCGGGACATCACCTAAAGACAGTGAGGATCCAAAGATTTCTGCCAAGGCCTCAGCAATTTCCTCTCTAGCCTCCTTCAGTATTCTGGGGTAGATCCCATCAGGCCCTGGCGACTTATCCACATTAATATTTTACAAGACGCCCGACACCTCGTCTTTTTGGATCTCAATGTGACCCAGGCTATCTACACACCCTTAACCAGACTCAACATCCACCAATTCCTTCTCTTTGGTGAATACTGATGCAAAGTATTCATTTAGTACCTCGCCCATTTCCTCTGGCTCCACACACAGTTTCCCTCCCCTGTCGTTCAGTGGGCCAACCCTTTCCCTGGCTACCCTCTTGCTTTTTATGTACGTGTAAAAAGCCTTGGGATTTTCTTTAACCCTATTTGCCAATGACTTTTTGTGACCCCTTTTAGACCTCCTGACTCCTTGCTCAAGTTCCTTCCTACTTTCCTTATATTCCACACAGGCTTCGTCTGTTCCCAGCTTTGTAGCCCTGACAAATGCCTCCTTTTTCTTTTTGACGAGGCCTACAATATCCTGAATTCCTTTCAACTGACACTTGAAAGCCTCCCACATGTCAGATGTTGATTTACCCTCAAACATCCGCCCCCAATCTAGGTTCTTCAGTTCCCGCCTAATATTGTTCTAATTAGTCTTCCCCCAATTTAGCACATTCATCCTCGGACCACTCTTATCCTTGTCCACCAGCACTTTAAAACTTACTGAATTGTGGTCACTGTTCCCGAAATGAAACCTCTGCCACCTGGCCGGGCTCATTCCCCAATACCAAGTCCAGAACACCCTAGTTGGACTATCTACATATTGTTTTAAGAAGCACTCCTGGATACTCCTTACAAACTCTGCCCCGTCCAAGCCCCTAGCACTAATCTAGAAACAGCAGTAGTCAAATGCACAGAGCAAGATTCCACAAATAACAATGAGATAAATGACCAGATCACGTGTTTTGCAGAAGTCGGTTGAGATATATTCATCAGGACATCGGAGGGAACTCCTCAGGCTCTTTTTCAAATAGTACCACAAGATCTTTTACACCTGCCTGATGCAGTAGGCAGAGTCTCTACTTAATGTCTCATCTAAAATCAGCACATCCAGCAATGTAGCACACCCTTAGCACTGTGTTGAGTGTTAGGTTAGGATTTGGTGCTAATTCTTAAACCCATAACCTTCTGATTCAGGTGCGAGTGCTACCCACTGAGTCACAGCTGATTAGAAACTGCACATTATGAAGGTGAAATTAAGTCACCATAATCCCAGATGACCATAGGCTGTTTTCCCCTTTGAGGAGGAGAGCTGACTGGTGGTGATTTAACCGGAGGTTCATCACACCTCAGACGAGGGGCAAAGATGAGAAGGCAGATATCTTCATGAATAACCTCAGCAAGTAAGGGAAACAAACTAGCTGTCCAGCCAGATGAGATAACCAACCCAATATGATAAAGGCACCAGTCATTGTCACATATACTATCGTGGAATTTTCATCATTTTGGAGGCACCATCACCACAAGACCTCAGCAATCAAGAAGCAGCCTAGTCATAGAGATCTACAGCATAGAAAAGGCACTTCGGCACATGGTTCACCTAACTAATCTAATCCTATTTCCAGCACTGGGCCCATGTCTTGTATGCCTTGGGTTCGCAAGTGTACATCTAAATATTTTTTTAAACGTTATGAGGGATTCTGCCTCCACGACCCTTTCAGTCTGAGGGTTCTAGACTCCCACTACTCTCTGGGTGAAAATGTTTTTCTTCACATCCCCACCTTAAATCTCACCTATGGCTCTGTCGAGACTGGATAATAAATTCAGCCTCACCAGCAGCACGAGAAAGTGCTCAAACTTTCCAGGGCTTTGTGTGAAGTGGCCTTGGCCCACAACCACAATCCTTGATGCATTTGATGCTGAATTAATCTCATTCAGAAAAACAAGGGTTTGTAAATCCTTGAATGTGCTGTTGTTTGCCATCTTTCTCTGAACTCCCAGGTTCAACTCTTTCCAATTAGGTTTCCATCTGACACATTACCAAACTCTTTAATCTCAAAGTTACAAGTGACAGCATGTGTCACTAGTACATGTCCTCATCCTTCTCAGCCTGCCTCCAGCCTTTGCCATAACTGACCCCACACAATCTTCCTCCAAAGTCTCCCCCTACTATCGCCCAGCTCGATGGAACTGGCTCCACCCTCATCTATGTAATTGCAGACAGAGAATCACTTGCAATACTTTTCTATTCCTGTTCTCACCGCATTACACAGCTAGTCCAACATCCAGTATTGGATGGAGTAGAAATTACTTCGAACTAAATTAAAGAATATGGGTAACGTGACTGGATTAGTAAGCCAGTGACCAGACTAAGGTTCTGGAGGCATGATTTAGTAATCCAGAGACCAGGCTGACGTTCTGTGGACACGGGTTAGTAATCCAGAGACCAGGCTGACGTCCTGGAGACATGGGCTAGTAATCCAGAGACCAGGCTGACGTTCTGTGGACATGGGTTAGTAATCCAGAGACCAGGCTGACGTCCTGGAGACATGGGTTAGTAATCCAGAGACCAGGCTTACAAAAGAACATAAGAACTAGGAGCAGGCCATCTGGCCCCTCGAGCCTGCTCCACCATTCAATGAGATCATGGCTGATCTTTTGTGGACTCAGCTCCACTTTCCGGCCCGAACACCATAACCCTTAATCCCTTTATTCTTCAAAAAACTATCTATCTTTATCTTAAAAACATTTAATGAAGGAGCCTTTACTGCTTCACTGGGCAAGGGATTCCATAGATTCACAACCCTTTGGGTGAAGAAGTTCCCCCTAAGCTCAGTCCTAAATCTACTTCCCCTTATTTTGTGGCTATGCCCCCTAGTTCTGCTTTCACCCGCCAGTGGAAACAACCTGCCCGCATCTATCCTATCTATTCCCTTCATAATCTTATATGTTTCTATAAGATCCCCCCTCATCCTTCTAAATTCCAACGAGTACAGTCCCAGTCTACTCAACCTCTCCTCGTAATCCAACCCCTTCAGCTCTGGGATTAACCTAGTGAATCTCCTCTGCACACCCTCCAGGCCAGTACGTCCTTTCTCAAGTAAGGAGACCAAAACTGAACACAATACTCCAGGTGTGGCCTCACTAACACCTTATACAACTGCAGCAGAACCTCCCTAGTCTTAAACTCCATCCCTCTAGCAATGAAGGACAAAATTCCATTTGCCTTCTTAATCACCTGTTGCACCTGAAAACCAACTTTTTGTGACTCATGCACTAGCACACCCAGGTCTCTCTGCACAGCAGCATGTTTTAATAATTTATCATTTAAATAATAATCCCTTTTGCTGTTATTCCTACCAAAATGGATAACCTCACATTTGTCAACATTGTATTCCATCTGCCAGACCCTAGCCCATTCACTTAGCCTATCCAAATTCCTCTGCAGACTTCCAGTATCCTCTGCACTTTTTGCTTTACCACTTATCTTAGTGTCGTCTGCAAACTTGGACACATTGCCCTTGGTCCCCAACTCCAAATCATCTATGTAAATTGTGAACAGTTGTGGGCCCAACACTGATCCCTGAGGGACACCACTAGCTACTGATTGCCAACCAGAGAAACACCCATTAATCCCCACTCTTTGCTTTCTATTAATTAACCTATCCTCTATCCATGCTACTACTTTCCCCTTAATGCCATGCATCTTTATCTTATGCAGCAACCTTTTGTGTGGCACCTTGTCACAGGCTTTCTGGAAATCCAGATATACCACATCCATTGACTCCCCGTTATCTACCGCACTGTTAATGTCCTCAAAAAATTCCACTAAATTAGTTAGGCACGACCTGCCCTTTATGAACCCATGCTGCGTCTGTCCAATGGGACAATTTCCATCCAGATGCCTCGTTATTTCTTCCTTGATGACAGATTCCAGCATCTTCCCTACACTACCGAAGTTAAGCTCACTGGCCTATAATTACCCGCTTTCTGCCTACCTCCTTTTTTAAACAGTGGTGTCACGTTTGCTAATTTCCAATCCGCCGGGACCACCCCAGAGTCTAGTGAATTTTGGTAAATTATCACTAGTGCATTTGCAATTTTCCTAGCCATCTCTTTTAGCACTCAGGGATGCATTCCATCAGGTCCAGGAGACTTGTCTACCTTTAGCCCCATTAGCTTGCCCATCACTACCTCCTTGGTGATAACAATCCTCTCAAGGTCCTCAGCTGTCATAGCCTCATTTCCATCAATCACTGGCATGTTATTTGTGTCTTCCACTGTGAAGGCCGACCCAAAAAACCTGTTCAGTTCCTCAGCCATTTCCTCATCTCCCATTATTAAATCTCCCTTCTCATCCTCTAAAGGACCAATATTTACCTTAGCCAATCTTTTTTGTTTTATGTATTTGTAGAAACTTATACTATCTGTTTTTATATTCTGAGCAAGTTTACTCTCCTAATCTATCTTACTCTTCTTTATAGCTTTTTTAGTAGCTTTCTGTTGCCCCCTATAGATTTCCCAGTCCTCTAGCCTCCCACTAATCTTTGCTACTTTGTATGTTTTTTCCTTCAATTTGATACTCTCCCTTATTTCCTGAGATATCCACGGTCGATTTTCCCTCTTTTTACCGTCCTTCCTTTTTGTTGGTATAAACCTTTGCTGAGCACTGTGAAAAATCACTTGGAAGGTTCTCCACTGTTCCTCAACTGTTTCACCATAAAGTCTTTGCTCCCAGTCTACCTTAGCTAGTTCTTCTCTCATCCCATTGTAATCTCCTTTGTTTAAGCACAAAACACTAGTGCTTGATTTTACCTTCTCACCCTCCATCTGTATTTTAAATTCCACCATATTGTGATCGCTCCTTCTGAGAGGATCCCTAACTAGGAGATCCTGAATCAATCCTGTCTCATTACACAGGACCAGATCTAGGACCGCTTGTTCCCTCGTAGGTTCCATTACATACTGTTCCAGGAAATTATCGCGGATACATTCTATAAGCTCCTCCTCAAGGCTGCCTTGACCGACCTGGTTAAACCAATCAACATGTAGATTAAAATCCCCCATGATAACTGCTGTACCATTTCTACATGCATCTGTTATTTCTTTGTTTATTACCATATTGTTACTATTTGGTAGCCTATAGATTACTCCTATCAGTGACTTTTTCGCCTTACTATTCCTGATTTCCACCCAAATGGATTCAACCTTATCCTCCATAGCACCGATGTCATCCCTTACTGTTGCCCGGATGTCATCCTTAAATAACTGTACCCTTACCATCCACTCTGTCCTTCCGAAAAGTTTGATACCCTCGGATATTTAACTCCCAGTCGTGACCATCCTTTAACCATGTTTCAGTAATGGCCACTAAACCATAGTCATTCACAATGATTTGCGCCATCAACTCATTTACCTTATTCCGAATACTACGAGCATTCAGGTCAAGTACACTTATGTTGGCTTTTTTACCTCTGTTCTTAATCTTAACACCTCGATCAGTAACCTCTCCTAAGTTATATTTCCTCTTAACCTTTCTCCTAATTTTCCTTGTCGTCGAACCCATGTATTCCTGTAACAACCTGCCGCGTCGCTTACCATTAATGTTTTTACTTTCCGTTTTATTTCTTTTAGTATTCCTGGTCCTATTCACTGAGCTCCCCTCAGTCACTGTACCTTGTACTGTCGCCCTTTTTGATTTTTGACTATGGCTTCTCTGCCTTACACTTTCCCCCTTACTGCCTTTTATTTCTGTCCCTGTTTTACTACCTTCCAACTTCCTGCATCGGTTCCCATCCCCCTGCCACATTAGTTTAAACTCTCCCCAACAGCTCTAGCAAACATCCCCCTAGGTTCCAGTCCTGCCCAGGTGCAGACCGTCCGGTTTGTACTGGTCCCACCTCCCCCAGAATCGGTTCCAATGTCCCAGGAATTTGAATCCTTCCCTCTTGCACCATCTCTCGAGCCACGTATTCATCCTCTCTATCCTGACATTCCTTCTCTGACTAGCTCGTGGCACTGGTAGCAATCCTGAGATTACTACCTTTGAGGTCCTACTTTTTAGTTTAATTCCTAGCTCCCTAAATTCAGCTTGTAGGACCTCGTCCCGTTTTTTACCTATATCGTTGGTGCCTATGTGCACCACGACAGCTGGCTGTTCACCCTCCCCCCCCCAGAATGTTCTGCAGCCGCTCCGAGACATCCTTGACCCTTGCACCAGGGAGGCAACATACCATCCTGGAATCTCGATTGCGTTCGCAGAACCGCCTGTCTATTCCCCTTACAATTGAGTCCCCTATCACTATAGCCCTGCCATTCTTCTTCCTGCCCAGCTGCGCAGCAGAGCCAGCCACGGTGCCATGAACCTGGATGCTGCTGCCTTCCCCTGGTGAGCCATCTCCCTCAACAGTATCCAAAGCGGTAAATCTGTTTTGCAGGGAGATGACCGCAGAGGACACCTGCACTGCCTTCCTACTCTTGCTCTGTCTTTTGGTCACCCATTTACTATCTCCCTCAGTGCCTTTCACCGGCGGTGTGACCAACTCACTAAACGTGCTATCCACGACGTCCTCAGCATCGCGGATGCTCCAAAGTGAGTCCATCCGCAGCTCCAGAGCCGTCAAGCGGTCTAACAGGAGCTGTAACTGGACACACTTCTTGCACGTGAAGGCACCAGGGACAGTGGACGTGTCCCTGAGCTCCCACATCGCACACGAGGAGCATGACACGGGTCTGAGATCTCCTGCCATGTCTTAAACCTTTGGTTAACTTCAACAATTTCAATTCCCCCCCAAAAAAATTTAAATAAATAAACAACGAAGAAAAAAACAAACAAAAAAAAAAAAATATATATATATATATACCAATGAAAATAAACAGCAAAAACAGAAACACTACTTACCAGTCACAAAAAACACTACCTCCCCACCCAGCTTCGAATTCCCACCTTGATTCAAATTCCCAAACTCACTCTTTGCTGTCTCACTCTGGCTGTGTCTTCTCTAGCTCACTGGGAGTACACACTGGGAGTGAGTTTACAAGTGGCTCTTTTTAAACTGTCCTGAATTGACTCCACTCCCCCACCTGCTCTTAGATCAAAGTAGATTAAAGTGACTGACACTTAACTGCCAACCAGTTATGTGAGTGGGTGGGACAGCCCTTGTTAACCTACACTGCCCAATACTAGCTTAATTTAAATTAATTTAAACTCCTGAAATTTAAAAGGAGCTGCCTTACTGACGTTCTGTGGACATGGGTTAGTAATCCAGAGACCAGGCTGACGTTCTGTGGACATGGGTTAGTAATCCAGAGACCAGGCTGCGTCCTGGAGAAATGGGTTAGTAATCCAGAGACCAGGCTGACGTTCTGTGGACATGGGTTAGTAATCCAGAGACCAGGCTGACGTCCTGGAGAAATGGGTTAGTAATCCAGAGACCAGGCTGACGTTCTGTGGACATGGGATAGTAATCCAGATACCAGGCTGACGTTTTGTGGACATGGGTTAGTAATCCTGAGACCAGGCTGACGTTCTGTGGACATGGGTTAGTAATCCAGATACCAGGCTGACGTTTTGTGGACATGGGTTAGTAATCCTGAGACCAGGTTGACGTTCTGTGGACATGGGTTAGTAATCCAGAGACCAGGCTGACGTTCTGTGGACATGGGTTAGTAATCCAGAGACCAGGCTGACGTTCAGTGGACATGGGTTAGTAATCCAGAGACCAGGCTGACATTCTGTGGACATGGGTTAGTAATCCTGAGACCAGGTTGACGTTCTGTGGACATGGGTTAGTAATCCAGAGACCAGGCTGACATTCTGTGGACATGGGTTGTAATCCAGAGACCAGTCTGACGTTTTGTGGACATGGGTTAGTAATCCAGAGACCAGGCTGACGTCCTGGAGACATGGGTTAGTAATCCAGAGACCAGGCTGACGTCCTGGAGTCATGGGTTAGTAATCCAGAGACCAGGCTGACGTTCTGTGGACATGAGATAGTAATCCAGTGTCCAGGCTGACGTCCTGGAGACATGGTTTAGTAATCGAGACACAAGGCTGACGTTCTGTGGACATGGGTTAGTAATCCAGAGACCAGGCTGACGTTCTGTGGACATGGGTTAGTAATCCAGAGACCAGGCTGACGTTCTGTGGACATCGGTTAGTAATCCAGAGACCAGGCTGACGTCCTGGAGACATGGGTTAGTAAGCCAGAGACCAGGCTGACGTTCTGTGGACATGGGTTAGTAATCCATATACCAGGCTGACATTTTGTGGACATGGGTTAGTAATCCTGAGACCAGGCTGACGTTCTGTGGACATCGGTTAGTAATCCAGAGACCAGGCTGACGTTCTGTGGACATGGGTTAGTAATCCAGAGACCAGGCTGACGTTCTGTGGACATGGGTTAGTAATCCAGATACCAGGCTGACGTTCTGTGGACATGGGTTAGTAATCCAGAGACCAGGCTGACGTCCTGGAGACATGGGTTAGTAATCCAGAGACCAGGCTGACGTTCTGTGGACATGGGTTAGTAATCCAGAGACCAGCCTGACGTTTTGTGGACATGGGTTAGTAATCCAGAGGCCAGGCTGACGGCCTGGAGAAATGGGTTAGTAATCCAGAGACCAAGCTGACGTTCTGTGCACATGGGTTAGGAATCCAGAGACCAGGCTGACGTTCTGTGGACATCGGTTAATAACCCACAGACCAGGCTGACGTCCTGGAGACATGGCTTAGTAATCCAGAGACCAGGCTGACGTTCTGTGGACATGAGTTAGTAATCCAGAGACCAGGCAGACGTTCTGTGGATATGGGTTAGTCATCCAGAGACCAGGCTGACGTCCTGGAGACATGGGTTAGTAATCCAGGGACCAGGCTGACGTTCTGTGGACATGGGTTAGTAATCCAGAGACCAGGCTGACGTTCCGTGGACATGAGCTAGTAATCCAGAGACCAGGCTGACGTCCTGGAGACATGGGTTAGTCATCCAGAGACCAGGCTGACGTTCTGTGGACAGGGGTTAGTAATCCAGAGACCAGGCTGACGTTCTGTGGACATCGGTTAATAATCCAGAGACCAGGCTGACGTTCTGTGGACATGGGTTAGTAATCCAGAGACCAGGCTGACGTTCTGTGGACATGGGTTAGTAATCCAGAGACCAGGCTGACGTTCTGTGGACATGGGTTAGTAATCCAGAGACCAGGCTGACGTCCTGGACACATGGGTTAGTAATCCAGAGACCAGGCTGACGTCCTGGAGACATGGTTAGTAATCCAGAGACCAGGCTGACGTCCTGGAGACATGGGTTAGTAATCCAGAGACCAGGCTGACGTTCTGTGGACATGGGTTAATAATCCAGAGACCAGGCTGACGTTCTGTGGACATGGGTTAGTAATCCAGAGACCAGGCTGACGTCCTGGAGACATGGGTTAGTAATCCAGAGACCAGGCTGACGTTCTGTGGACATGGGTTAGTAATCCAGAGTCCAGGCTGACGTCCTGGAGACATGGGTTAGTAATCCAGAGACCAGGCTGACGTTCTGTGGACATGGGTTAGTAATCCAGAGACTAGGCTGACGTTCTGTGGACATGGGTTAGTAATCCAGAGACCAGGCTGACATTCTGTGGACATGGGTTAGTAATCCAGAGACCAGGCAGACGTCCTGGAGACATGGGTTAGTAATCCAGAGACCAGGCTGACATTCTGTGGACATGGGTTAGTAATCCAGAGACCAGGCTGACGTTCTGCGGACATGGGTTAGTAATCCAGAGACCAGGCTGACGGCCTGGAGAAATGGGTTAGTAATCCAGAGACCAGGCTGACGTTCTGTGGACATGGGTTAGTAACCCAGAGACCAGGCTGACGTTCTGTGGACATGGGTTAGTAATCCAGAGACCAGGCTGACGTTCTGTGGACATGGGTTAGTAATCCAGAGACCAGGCTGACGTTCTGTGGACATCGGTTAATAACCCACAGACCAGGCTGACGTCCTGGAGACATGGGTTAGTAATCCAGAGACCAGGCTGACGTTCTGTGGACATGAGTTAGTAATCCAGAGACCAGGCTGACGTTCCGTGGATATGGGTTAGTAATCCAGAGACCAGGCTGACGTTCTGTGGACATGAGTTAGTAATCCAGAGACCAGGCTGACGTTCCGTGGATATGGGTTAGTAATCCAGAGACCAGGCTGACGTCCTGGAGACATGGGTTAGTAATCCAGAGACCAGGCTGACGTTCTGTGGACATGGGTTAGTAATCCAGAGACCAGGCTGACGTTCTGTGGACATGGGTTAATAATCCAGAGACCAGCCTGACGTTTTGTGGACATGGGTTAGTAATCCAGAGACCAGGCTGACGTTCTGTGGACATGTGTTAGTAATCCAGAGACCAGGCTGACGTCCTGGAGACATGGGTTAGAAATCCAGAGACCAGGCTGACGTTCTGTGGACATGGGTTAGTAATCCAGAGACCAGGCTGACGTTCTGTGGACATGGGTTAGTAATCCAGAGACCAGGCTGACGTCCTGGAGACATGGGTTAGTAATCCAGAGACCAGGCTGACGTTCTGTGGACATGGGTTAGTAGTCCAGAGACTAGGCTGACGTTCTGTGGACATGGGTTAGTAATCCAGAGGCCAGGCTGACGGCCTGGAGAAATGGGTTAGTAATCCAGAGACCAAGCTGACGTTCTGTGCACATGGGTTAGGAATCCAGAGACCAGGCTGACGTTCTGTGGACATCGGTTAATAACCCACAGACCAGGCTGACGTCCTGGAGACATGGCTTAGTAATCCAGAGACCAGGCTGACGTTCTGTGGACATGAGTTAGTAATCCAGAGACCAGGCAGACGTTCTGTGGATATGGGTTAGTCATCCAGAGACCAGGCTGACGTCCTGGAGACATGGGTTAGTAATCCAGGGACCAGGCTGACGTTCTGTGGACATGGGTTAGTAATCCAGAGACCAGGCTGACGTTCCGTGGACATGAGCTAGTAATCCAGAGACCAGGCTGACGTCCTGGAGACATGGGTTAGTCATCCAGAGACCAGGCTGACGTTCTGTGGACAGGGGTTAGTAATCCAGAGACCAGGCTGACGTTCTGTGGACATCGGTTAATAATCCAGAGACCAGGCTGACGTTCTGTGGACATGGGTTAGTAATCCAGAGACCAGGCTGACGTTCTGTGGACATGGGTTAGTAATCCAGAGACCAGGCTGACGTTCTGTGGACATGGGTTAGTAATCCAGAGACCAGGCTGACGTCCTGGACACATGGGTTAGTAATCCAGAGACCAGGCTGACGTCCTGGAGACATGGTTAGTAATCCAGAGACCAGGCTGACGTCCTGGAGACATGGGTTAGTAATCCAGAGACCAGGCTGACGTTCTGTGGACATGGGTTAATAATCCAGAGACCAGGCTGACGTTCTGTGGACATGGGTTAGTAATCCAGAGACCAGGCTGACGTCCTGGAGACATGGGTTAGTAATCCAGAGACCAGGCTGACGTTCTGTGGACATGGGTTAGTAATCCAGAGTCCAGGCTGACGTCCTGGAGACATGGGTTAGTAATCCAGAGACCAGGCTGACGTTCTGTGGACATGGGTTAGTAATCCAGAGACTAGGCTGACGTTCTGTGGACATGGGTTAGTAATCCAGAGACCAG
The DNA here is from genome assembly GCF_047496885.1 of Scyliorhinus torazame. Lineage (NCBI taxonomy): Eukaryota > Metazoa > Chordata > Chondrichthyes > Carcharhiniformes > Scyliorhinidae > Scyliorhinus > Scyliorhinus torazame. The sequence goes on from NC_092722.1 coordinate 93,685,797, forward strand.
GCTGACATTCTGTGGACATGGGTTAGTAATCCAGAGACCAGGCAGACGTCCTGGAGACATGGGTTAGTAATCCAGAGACCAGGCTGACATTCTGTGGACATGGGTTAGTAATCCAGAGACCAGGCTGACGTTCTGCGGACATGGGTTAGTAATCCAGAGACCAGGCTGACGGCCTGGAGAAATGGGTTAGTAATCCAGAGACCAGGCTGACGTTCTGTGGACATGGGTTAGTAACCCAGAGACCAGGCTGACGTTCTGTGGACATGGGTTAGTAATCCAGAGACCAGGCTGACGTTCTGTGGACATGGGTTAGTAATCCAGAGACCAGGCTGACGTTCTGTGGACATCGGTTAATAACCCACAGACCAGGCTGACGTCCTGGAGACATGGGTTAGTAATCCAGAGACCAGGCTGACGTTCTGTGGACATGAGTTAGTAATCCAGAGACCAGGCTGACGTTCCGTGGATATGGGTTAGTAATCCAGAGACCAGGCTGACGTTCTGTGGACATGAGTTAGTAATCCAGAGACCAGGCTGACGTTCCGTGGATATGGGTTAGTAATCCAGAGACCAGGCTGACGTCCTGGAGACATGGGTTAGTAATCCAGAGACCAGGCTGACGTTCTGTGGACATGGGTTAGTAATCCAGAGACCAGGCTGACGTTCTGTGGACATGGGTTAATAATCCAGAGACCAGCCTGACGTTTTGTGGACATGGGTTAGTAATCCAGAGACCAGGCTGACGTTCTGTGGACATGTGTTAGTAATCCAGAGACCAGGCTGACGTCCTGGAGACATGGGTTAGAAATCCAGAGACCAGGCTGACGTTCTGTGGACATGGGTTAGTAATCCAGAGACCAGGCTGACGTTCTGTGGACATGGGTTAGTAATCCAGAGACCAGGCTGACGTCCTGGAGACATGGGTTAGTAATCCAGAGACCAGGCTAACGTTTTGTGGACATGGGTTAGTAATCCAGAGACCAGGCTGACGTTCTGTGGACATGTGTTAGTAATCCAGAGACCAGGCTGACGTCCTGGAGACATGGGTTAGAAATCCAGAGACCAGGCTGACGTTCTGTGGACATGGGTTAGTAATCCAGAGACCAGGCTGACGTTCTGTGGACATGGGTTAGTAATCCAGAGACCAGGCTGACGTCCTGGAGACATGGGTTAGTAATCCAGAGACCAGGCTGACGTTCTGTGGACATGGGTTAGTAGTCCAGAGACTAGGCTGACGTTCTGTGGACATGGGTTAGTAATCCAGAGGCCAGGCTGACGGCCTGGAGAAATGGGTTAGTAATCCAGAGACCAAGCTGACGTTCTGTGCACATGGGTTAGGAATCCAGAGACCAGGCTGACGTTCTGTGGACATCGGTTAATAACCCACAGACCAGGCTGACGTCCTGGAGACATGGCTTAGTAATCCAGAGACCAGGCTGACGTTCTGTGGACATGAGTTAGTAATCCAGAGACCAGGCAGACGTTCTGTGGATATGGGTTAGTCATCCAGAGACCAGGCTGACGTCCTGGAGACATGGGTTAGTAATCCAGGGACCAGGCTGACGTTCTGTGGACATGGGTTAGTAATCCAGAGACCAGGCTGACGTTCCGTGGACATGAGCTAGTAATCCAGAGACCAGGCTGACGTCCTGGAGACATGGGTTAGTCATCCAGAGACCAGGCTGACGTTCTGTGGACAGGGGTTAGTAATCCAGAGACCAGGCTGACGTTCTGTGGACATCGGTTAATAATCCAGAGACCAGGCTGACGTTCTGTGGCCATGGGTTAGTAATCCAGAGACCAGGCTGACGTTCTGTGGACATGGGTTAGTAATCCAGAGACCAGGCTGACGTTCTGTGGACATGGGTTAGTAATCCAGAGACCAGGCTGACGTCCTGGACACATGGGTTAGTAATCCAGAGACCAGGCTGACGTCCTGGAGACATGGTTAGTAATCCAGAGACCAGGCTGACGTTCTGTGGACATGGGTTAGTAATCCAGAGAACAGGCTGACGTTCTGTGGACATGGGTTAATAATCCAGAGACCAGCCTGAAGTTTTGTGGACATGGGTTAGTAATCCAGAGACCAGGCTGACGTTCTGTGGACATGTGTTAGTAATCCAGAGACCAGGCTGACGTCCTGGAGACATGGGTTAGTAATCCAGAGACCAGGCTGACGTTCTGTGGACATGGGTTAGTAATCCAGAGACCAGGCTGACGTTCTGTGGACATGGGTTAATAATCCAGAGGCCAGCCTGACGTTTTGTGGACATGGGTTAGTAATCCAGAGACCAGGCTGACGTTCTGTGGACATGTGTTAGTAATCCAGAGACCAGGCTGACGTCCTGGAGACATGGGTTAGTAATCCAGAGACCAGGCTGACGTTCTGTGGACATGGGTTAATAATCCAGAGACCAGGCTGACGTTCTGTGGACATGGGTTAGTAATCCAGAGACCAGGCTGACGTCCTGGAGACATGGGTTAGTAATCCAGAGACCAGGCTGACGTTCTGTGGACATGGGTTAGTAATCCAGAGTCCAGGCTGACGTCCTGGAGACATGGGTTAGTAATCCAGAGACCAGGCTGACGTTCTGTGGACATGTGTTAGTAATCCAGAGACCAGGCTGACGTCCTGGAGACATGGGTTAGTAATCCAGAGACCAGGCTGACGTTCTGTGGACATGGGTTAATAATCCAGAGACCAGCCTGACGTTTTGTGGACATGGGTTAGTAATCCAGAGACCAGGCTGACGTTCTGTGGACATGTGTTAGTAATCCAGAGACCAGGCTGACGTCCTGGAGACATGGGTTAGTAATCCAGAGACCAGGCTGACGTTCTGTGGACATGGGTTAATAATCCAGAGACCAGCCTGACGTTTTGTGGACATGGGTTAGTAATCCAGAGACCAGGCTGACGTTCTGTGGACATGTGTTAGTAATCCAGAGACCAGGCTGACGTCCTGGAGACATGGGTTAGAAATCCAGAGACCAGGCTGACGTTCTGTGGACATGGGTTAGTAATCCAGAGACCAGGCTGACGTTCTGTGGACATGGGTTAGTAATCCAGAGACCAGGCTGACGTCCTGGAGACATGGGTTAGTAATCCAGAGACCAGGCAGACGTTCTGTGGATATGGGTTAGTCATCCAGAGACCAGGCTGACGTCCTGGAGACATGGGTTAGTAATCCAGGGACCAGGCTGACGTTCTGTGGACATGGGTTAGTAATCCAGAGACCAGGCTGACGTTCCGTGGACATGAGCTAGTAATCCAGAGACCAGGCTGACGTCCTGGAGACATGGGTTAGTCATCCAGAGACCAGGCTGACGTTCTGTGGACAGGGGTTAGTAATCCAGAGACCAGGCTGACGTTCTGTGGACATCGGTTAATAATCCAGAGACCAGGCTGACGTTCTGTGGACATGGGTTAGTAATCCAGAGACCAGGCTGACGTTCTGTGGACATGGGTTAGTAATCCAGAGACCAGGCTGACGTTCTGTGGACATGGGTTAGTAATCCAGAGACCAGGCTGACGTCCTGGACACATGGGTTAGTAATCCAGAGACCAGGCTGACGTCCTGGAGACATGGTTAGTAATCCAGAGACCAGGCTGACGTTCTGTGGACATGGGTTAGTAATCCAGAGAACAGGCTGACGTTCTGTGGACATGGGTTAATAATCCAGAGACCAGCCTGAAGTTTTGTGGACATGGGTTAGTAATCCAGAGACCAGGCTGACGTTCTGTGGACATGTGTTAGTAATCCAGAGACCAGGCTGACGTCCTGGAGACATGGGTTAGTAATCCAGAGACCAGGCTGACGTTCTGTGGACATGGGTTAGTAATCCAGAGACCAGGCTGACGTTCTGTGGACATGGGTTAATAATCCAGAGACCAGCCTGACGTTTTGTGGACATGGGTTAGTAATCCAGAGACCAGGCTGACGTTCTGTGGACATGTGTTAGTAATCCAGAGACCAGGCTGACGTCCTGGAGACATGGGTTAGTAATCCAGAGACCAGGCTGACGTTCTGTGGACATGGGTTAATAATCCAGAGACCAGGCTGACGTTCTGTGGACATGGGTTAGTAATCCAGAGACCAGGCTGACGTCCTGGAGACATGGGTTAGTAATCCAGAGACCAGGCTGACGTTCTGTGGACATGGGTTAGTAATCCAGAGTCCAGGCTGACGTCCTGGAGACATGGGTTAGTAATCCAGAGACCAGGCTGACGTTCTGTGGACATGTGTTAGTAATCCAGAGACCAGGCTGACGTCCTGGAGACATGGGTTAGTAATCCAGAGACCAGGCTGACGTTCTGTGGACATGGGTTAATAATCCAGAGACCAGCCTGACGTTTTGTGGACATGGGTTAGTAATCCAGAGACCAGGCTGACGTTCTGTGGACATGTGTTAGTAATCCAGAGACCAGGCTGACGTCCTGGAGACATGGGTTAGTAATCCAGAGACCAGGCTGACGTTCTGTGGACATGGGTTAATAATCCAGAGACCAGCCTGACGTTTTGTGGACATGGGTTAGTAATCCAGAGACCAGGCTGACGTTCTGTGGACATGTGTTAGTAATCCAGAGACCAGGCTGACGTCCTGGAGACATGGGTTAGAAATCCAGAGACCAGGCTGACGTTCTGTGGACATGGGTTAGTAATCCAGAGACCAGGCTGACGTTCTGTGGACATGGGTTAGTAATCCAGAGACCAGGCTGACGTCCTGGAGACATGGGTTAGTAATCCAGAGACAAGGCTGACGTTTTGTGGACATGGGTTAGTAATCCAGAGACCAGGCTGACGTTCTGTGGACATGTGTTAGTAATCCAGAGACCAGGCTGACGTCCTGGAGACATGGGTTAGAAATCCAGAGACCAGGCTGACGTTCTGTGGACATGGGTTAGTAATCCAGAGACCAGGCTGACGTTCTGTGGACATGGGTTAGTAATCCAGAGACCAGGCTGACGTCCTGGAGACATGGGTTAGTAATCCAGAGACCAGGCTGACGTTCTGTGGACATGGGTTAATAATCCAGAGACCAGGCTGACGTTCTGTGGACATGGGTTAGTAATCCAGAGACCAGGCTGACGTCCTGGAGACATGGGTTAGTAATCCAGAGACCAGGCTGACGTTCTGTGGACATGGGTTAGTAATCCAGAGTCCAGGCTGACGTCCTGGAGACATGGGTTAGTAATCCAGAGACCAGGCTGACGTTCTGTGGACATGGGTTAGTAATCCAGAGACCAGGCTGACGTCCTGGAGACATGGGTTAGTAATCCAGAGACCAGGCTGACGTTCTGTGGACATGGGTTAGTAATCCAGAGACCAGGCTGACGTTCTGTGGACATGGGTTAATAATCCAGAGACCAGGCTGACGTTCTGTGGACATGGGTTAGTAATCCAGAGACCAGGCTGACGTCCTGGAGACATGGGTTAGTAATCCAGAGTCCAGGCTGACGTTCTGTGGACATGGGTTAGTAATCCAGAGACCAGGCTGACGTTCTGTGGACATGGGTTAGTAATCCAGAGACGAGGCTGACGTTCTGTGGACATGGGTTAGTAATCCAGAGACCAGGCTGACATTCTGTGGACATGGGTTAGTAATCCAGAGACCAGGCAGACGTCCTGGAGACATGGGTTAGTAATCCAGAGACCAGGCTGACATTCTGTGGACATGGGTTAGTAATCCAGAGACCAGGCTGACGTTCTGCGGACATGGGTTAGTAATCCAGAGACCAGGGTGACGGCCTGGAGAAATGGGTTAGTAATCCAGAGACCAGGCTGACGTTCTGTGGACATGGGTTAGTAACCCAGAGACCAGGCTGACGTTCTGTGGACATGGGTTAGTAATCCAGAGACCAGGCTGACGTTCTGTGGACATGGGTTAGTAATCCAGAGACCAGGCTGACGTTCTGTGGACATCGGTTAATAACCCACAGACCAGGCTGACGTCCTGGAGACATGGGTTAGTAATCCAGAGACCAGGCTGACGTTTTGTGGACATGGGTTAGTAATCCTGAGACCAGGCTGACGTTCTGTGGACATGGGTTAGTAATCCAGATACCAGGCTGACGTTTTGTGGACATGGGTTAGTAATCCTGAGACCAGGTTGACGTTCTGTGGACATGGGTTAGTAATCCAGAGACCAGGCTGACGTTCTGTGGACATGGGTTAGTAATCCAGAGACCAGGCTGACGTTCTGTGGACATGGGTTAGTAATCCAGAGACCAGGCTGACATTCTGTGGACATGGGTTAGTAATCCTGAGACCAGGTTGACGTTCTGTGGACATGGGTTAGTAATCCAGAGACCAGGCTGACATTCTGTGGACATGGGTTGTAATCCAGAGACCAGTCTGACGTTTTGTGGACATGGGTTAGTAATCCAGAGACCAGGCTGACGTCCTGGAGACATGGGTTAGTAATCCAGAGACCAGGCTGACGTCCTGGAGTCATGGGTTAGTAATCCAGAGACCAGGCTGACGTTCTGTGGACATGAGATAGTAATCCAGTGTCCAGGCTGACGTCCTGGAGACATGGTTTAGTAATCGAGACACAAGGCTGACGTTCTGTGGACATGGGTTAGTAATCCAGAGACCAGGCTGACGTTCTGTGGACATGGGTTAGTAATCCAGAGACCAGGCTGACGTTCTGTGGACATCGGTTAGTAATCCAGAGACCAGGCTGACGTCCTGGAGACATGGGTTAGTAAGCCAGAGACCAGGCTGACGTTCTGTGGACATGGGTTAGTAATCCATATACCAGGCTGACATTTTGTGGACATGGGTTAGTAATCCTGAGACCAGGCTGACGTTCTGTGGACATCGGTTAGTAATCCAGAGACCAGGCTGACGTTCTGTGGACATGGGTTAGTAATCCAGAGACCAGGCTGACGTTCTGTGGACATGGGTTAGTAATCCAGATACCAGGCTGACGTTCTGTGGACATGGGTTAGTAATCCAGAGACCAGGCTGACGTCCTGGAGACATGGGTTAGTAATCCAGAGACCTGGCTGACGTTCTGTGGACATGGGTTAGTAATCCAGATACCAGGCTGACGTTCTGTGGACATGGGTTAGTAATCCTGAGACCAGGCTGACGTTCTGTGGACATCGGGTAGTAATCCAGAGACCAGGCTGACGTTCTGTGGACATGGGCTAGTAATCCAGAGACCAGGCTAACGTTCTGTGGACATGGGTTAGTAATCCAGAGACCAGGCTGACATTCTGTGGACATGGGTTAGTAATCCAGAGGCCAGGCTGACGTTTTGTGGACATGGGTTAGTAATCCAGAGACCAGACTGACGTTCTGTGGACATGGGTTAGTAATCGAGGCACAACACTGACGTTCTGTGGACATGGGTTAGTAATCCAGAGACCAGGCTGACGTCCTGGAGAAATGGGTTAGTAATCCAGAGACCAGGCTGACGTTCTGTGGACATGGGTTAGTAATCCAGAGTCCAGGCTGACGTCCTGGAGACATGGGTTAGTAATCCAGAGACCAGGCTGACGTTCTGTGGACATGGGTTAGTAATCGAGACACAACGCTGACGTTCTGTGGACATGGGTTAGTAATCCAGAGACCAGACTGACGTTCTGTGGACATCGGTTAATAACCCAGAAACCAGCTGACGTTCAGTGGATATGGGTTAGTAATCCAGAGACCAGGCTGACTTCCTGGAGTCATGGGTTAGTAATCCAGAGACCAGGCTGACTTCCTGGAGTCATGGGTTAGTAATCCAGAGACCAGGCTGACGTTCTGTGGACATGGGTTAGTAATCCAGAGACCAGGCTGACGTTCTGTGGACATGGGTTAGTAATCCAGAGACCAGGCTGACGTTCTGTGGACATGGGTTAGTAATCCTGAGACCAGGCTGACGTTCTGTGGACACGGGTTACTAATCCAGAGACCAAGCTGACATTCTGTGGACATGGGTTAGTAATCCAGAGACCAGGCTGACATTCTGTGGACATGGGTTAGTAATCCAGAGACCAGGCTGACGTTCTGTGGACATCGGTTAGTAATCCAGAGACCAGGCTGACGTCCTGGAGACATGGGTTAGTAAGCCAGAGACCAGGCTGACGTTCTGTGGACATGGGTTAGTAATCCATATACCAGGCTGACGTTTTGTGGACATGTGTTAGTAATCCTGAGACCAGGCTGACGTTCTGTGGACATCGGTTAGTAATCCAGAGACCAGCCTGACGTTCTGTGGACATGGGTTAGTAATCCAGATACCAGGCTGACGTTCTGGAGACATTGGTTAGTAATCCAGAGACCAGGCTGACGTTCTGTGGACATGGGTTAGTAATCCAGAGACCAGGCTGACGTCCTGGAGACATGGGTTAGTAATCCAGAGACCAGGCTGACGTTCTGTGGACATGGGTTAGTAATCTAGATACCAGGCTGACGTTTTGTGGACATGGGTTAGTAATCCTGAGACCAGGCTGACGTTCTGTGGACATCGGGTAGTAATCCAAAGACCAGGCTGACGTTCTGTGGACATGGGTTAGTAATCCAGAGACCAGGCTGACATTCTGTGGACATGGGTAAGTAATCCAGAGTCCAGGCTGACGTTTTGTGGACATGGGTTAGTAATCCAGAGACCAGGCTGACGTTCTGTGGACATGGGTTAGTAATCCAACGACCAGGCTGACGTTCTGTGGACATGGGTTAGTAATCCAGAGACCTTGCTGACGTTCTGTGGACATGGGTTAGTAATCCAGAGACCAGGCTGACGTTCTGTGGACATGGGTTAGTAATCCAGAGACCAGGCTGACATTCTGTGGACATGGGTTAGTAATCCAGAGACCAGGCTGACATTCTGTGGACATGGATTAGTAATCCAGAGACCAGGCTGACGTTCTGTGGACATGGGTTAGTAATCCAGAGACCAGGCTGACGTTCTGTGGACATGGGTTAGTAATCCAGAGACCAGGCTGACGTTCTGTGGACATCGGTTAATAATCCAGAGACCAGGCTGACGTTCTGTGGATATGGGTCAGTAATCCAGATACCAGGCTGACGTTTTGTGGACATGGGTTAATAATCCAGAGACCAGGCTGACGTCCTGGAGACATGGGTTAGTAATCCAGAGACCAGGCTGACGTTCTGTGGACATGGGTTAGTAATCCAGAGACCAGGCTGACGTTCTGTGGACATGGGTTAGTAATCCAGAGACCAGGCTGACGTTCTGTGGACATCGGTTAATAATCCAGAGACCAGGCTGACGTTCTGTGGACATGGGTTAGTAATCCAGAGATCAGGCTGACGTCCTGGAGACATGGGTTAGTAATCCAGAGACCAGGCTGACGTTCTCTGGACATGGGTTAGTAATCCTGAGACCAGGCTGACATTCTGTGGACATGGGTTAGTAATCCAGAGACCAGGCTGACATTCTGTGGACATGGGTTAGTAATCCAGAGACCAGGCTGACATTCTGTGGACATGGCTTAGTAATCCAGAGACCAGGCTGACATTCTGTGGACATGGGTTAGTAATCCAGAGACCAGGCTGACATTCTGTGGACATGGGTTAGTAATCCAGAGACCAGGCTGACATTCTGTGGACATGGGTGAGTAATCCAGAGACCAGGCTGACATTCTGTGGACATGGGTTAGTAATCCAGAGACCAGGCTGTCGTTCTGTGGACATGGGTTAGTAATCCAGAGACCAGGCTGACGTCCTGGAGACATGGGTTAGTAATCCAGAGGCCAGGCTGACGTTTTGTGGACATGGGTTAGTAATCTAGAGACCAGGCTGACGTCCTGGAGACATGGGTTAGTAATCCAGAGACCAGGCTGACGTTCTGTGGACATGGGTTAGTAATCCTGAGACCAGGCTGACTTTCTGTGGACATGGGTTAGTAATCCAGAGACCAGGCTGACGTTCTGTGGACATGGGTTAGTAATCCAGAGACCAGGCTGACGTCCTGGAGAAATGGGTTAGTCATCCAGAGACCAGGCTGACGTTCTGTGGACATGGGTTAGTAATCCAGTTACCAGGCTGACGTTTTGTGGACATGGGTTAGTAATCCTGAGACCAGGCTGACGTTCTGTGGACATGGGTTAGTAATCCAGAGACCAGGCTGACATTCTGTGGACATGGGTTAGTAATCCAGAGACCAGGCTGACGTTTTGTGGACATGGGTTAGTAATCCAGAGACCAGGCTGACGTCCTGGAGACATGGGTTAGTAATCCAGAGACCGGGCTGACGTTCTGTGGACATGGGTTAGTAATCCAGAGACCAGGCTGACGTCCTGGAGACATGGGTTAGTAATCCAGAGACCAGGCTGACATTCTGTGGACATGGGTTAGTAATCCAGAGACCGGGCTGACGTTTTGTAGACATGGGTTAGTAATCCAGAGACCAGGCTGACGTTCTGTGGACATGGGTTAGTCATCCAGAGACCAGGCTGACGTTCTGTGGACAGGGGTTAGTAATCCAGAGACCAGGCTGACGTTCTGTGGACATGGGTTAGTAATCCAGAGACCAGGCTGACGTTCTGTGGACATGGGTTAGTAATCCAGAGACCAGGCTGACGTCCTGGACACATGGGTTAGTAATCCAGAGACCAGGCTGACATTCTGTGGACATGGGTTAGTAATCCAGAGACCAGGCTGACATTCTGTGGACATGGGTTAGTAATGCAGAGACCAGGCTGACATTCTGTGGACATGGGTTAGTCATCCAGAGACCAGGCTGACGTCCTGGACACATGGGTTAGTAATCCAGAGACCAGGCTGACATTCTGTGGACATGGGTTAGTAATCCAGAGACCTTGCTGACGTTCTGTGGACATGGGTTAGTAATCCAGAGACCAGGCTGACGTTCTGTGGACATGGGTTAGTAATCCAGAGACCAGGCTGACGTTCTGTGGACATCGGTTAATAATCCAGAGACCAGGCTGACGTCCTGTGGATATGGGTCAGTAATCCAGGTACCAGGCTGACGTTTTGTGGACATGGGTTAGTAATCCTGAGACCAGGTTGACGTTCTGTGGACATGGGTTAGTAATCCAGAGACCAGGCTGGCATTCTGTGGACATGGGTTAGTAATCCTGAGACCAGGTTGATGATCTGTGGACATGGGTTAGTAATCCAGAGACCAGGCTGACATTCTGTGGACATGGGTTAGTAATCCAGAGACCAGGCTGACGTTTTGTGGACATGGGTTAGTAATCCAGAGACCAGGCTGACGTCCTGGAGACATGGGTTAGTAATCCAGAGACAAGGCTGACGTTCTGTGGACATGAGTTAGTAATCCAGAGTCCAGGCTGACGTCCTGGAGACATGGGTTAGTAATCCAGAGACCAGGCTGACGTTCTGTGGACATGGGTTAGTAATCGAGAGACCAGGCTGACGTTCTGTGGACATGGGTTAGTAATCCAGAGACCAGACTGACGTTCTGTGGAAATCGGTTAATAACCCAGAAACCAGGCTGACGTTCAGTGGATATGGGTTAGTAATCCAGAGACCAGGCTGACTTCCTGGAGTCATGGGTTAGTAATCCAGAGACCAGGCTGACGTTCTGTGGACATGGGTTAGTAATCCAGAGACCAGGCTGACGTTCTGTGGACATGGGTTAGTAATCCAGAGACCAGGCTGACGTTCTGTGGACATGGGTTAGTAATCCAGAGACCAGGCTGACGTCCTGGAGACGTGGGTTAGTAATCCAGAGACCAGGCTGACGTTCTGTGGACATGGGTTAGTAATCCATATACCAGGTTGACGTTTTGTGGACATGGGTTAGTAATCCTGATACCAGGCTGACGTTCTGTGGACATCGGTTAGTAATCCAGAGACCAGGCTGACGTTCTGTGGACATGGGTTAGTAATCCAGAGACCAGGCTGACGTTCTGTGGACATGGGTTAGTAATCCAGATACCAGGCTGACGTTCTGTGGACATGGGTTAGTAATCCAGAGACCAGGCTGACGTCCTGGAGACATGGGTTAGTAATCCAGAGACCAGGCTGACATTCTGTGGACATGGGTTAGTAATCCAGATACCAGGCTGACGTTTTGTGGACATGGGTTAGTAATCCTGAGACCAGGCTGACGTTCTGTGGACATGGGTTAGTAATCTAGAGACCAGGCTGACGTCCTGGAGACATGGGTTAGTAATCCAGATACCAGGCTGACGTTTTGTGGACATGGGTTAGTAATCCTGAGACCAGGCTGACGTTCTGTGGACATGGGTTAGTAATCCAGAGACCAGGCTGACGTCCTGGAGACATGGGTTAGTAATCCAGACACCAGGCGGACGTTCTGTGGACATGGGTTAGTAATCCAGAGGCCAGGCTGACGTTCTGTGGACATGGGTTAGTAATCCAGAGACCAGGCTGACGTCCTGGAGACATGGGTTAGTAATCCAGAGACCAGGCTGACGTTCTGTGGACATGGGTTAGTAATCCAGAGACCAGGCTGACGTTTTGTGGACATGGGTTAGTAATCCTGAGACCAGGCTGACGTTCTGTGGACATGGGTTAGTAATCCAGAGACCAGGCTGACGTCCTGGAGACATGGGTTAGTAATCCAGAGACCAGGCTGACGTTCTGTGGACATGGGTTAGTAATCCAGAGACCAGGCTGACGTTGTGTGGACATCGGTTAATAATCCAGAGACCAGGCTGACGTTCAGTGGATATGGGTTAGTAATCCAGAGACCAGGCTGACGTCCTGGAGACATGGGTTAGTAATCCAGAGACCAGGCTGACGTTCTGTGGACATGGGTTAGTAATCCAGAGACCAGGCTGACGTTCTGTGGACATGGGTTAGTAATCCAGAGACCTTGCTGACGTTCTGTGGACATGGGTTAGTAATCCAGAGACCAGGCTGACGTCCTGGAGACATGGGTTAGTAATCCAGAGACCAGGCTGACGTTCTGTGGACGTGGGTTAGTAATCCAGAGACCAGGCTGACATTCTGTGGACATGGGTTAGTAATCCAGAGACCAGGCTGACGTTCTGTGGACATGGGTTGGTAATCCAGAGACCAGGCTGACGTTCTGTGGACATCGGTTAATAATCCAGAGACCAGGCTGACGTTCAGTGGATATGGGTTAGTAATCCAGAGATCAGGCTGACGTCCTGGAGACATGGGTTAGTAATCCAGAGACCAGGCTGACGTTCTGTGGACATGGGTTAGTAATCCAGAGACCAGGCTGACATTCTGTGGACATGGGTTAGTAATCCAGAGACCAGGCCGACATTCTGTGGACATGGGTTAGTAATCCAGAGACCAGGCTGACATTCTGTGGACATGGGTTAGTAATCCAGAGACCAGACTGACATTCTGTGGACATGGGTTAGTAATCCAGAGACCAGGCTGACATTCTGTGGACATGGGTTAGTAATCCAGAGACCAGGCTGACGTTCTGTGGACATGGGTTAGTAATCCAGAGACCAGGCTGACGTCCTGGAGACATGGGTTAGTAATCCAGAGGCCAGGCTGACGTTCTGTGGACATGGGTTAGTTATCTAGAGACCAGGCTGACGTCCTGGAGACATGCGTTAGTAATCCAGAGACCAGGCTAACGTTCTGTGGACATGGGTTAGTAATCCTGAGACCAGGCTGACTTTCTGTGGACATGGGTTAGTAATCCAGAGACCAGGCTGACGTTCTGTAGACATGGGTTAGTAATCCAGAGACCAGGCTGACGTCCTGGAGAAATGGGTTAGTAATCCAGAGACCAGGCTGACGTTCTGTGGACATGGGTTAGTAATCCAGATACCAGGCTGACGTTTTGTGGACATGGGTTAGTAATCCTGAGAAAAGGCTGACGTTCTGTGGACATGGGTTAGTAATCCAGAGACCAGGCTGACATTCTGTGGACATGGGTTAATAATCCAGAGACCAGGCTGACGTTTTGTGGACATGGGTTAGTAATCCAGAGACCAGGCTGACGTCCTGGAGACATGGGTTAGTAATCCAGAGACCAGGCTGACGTTCTGTGGACATGGGTTAGTAATCCAGAGACCTGGCTGACATTCTGTGGACATGGGTTAGTAATCCAGAGACCAGGCTGACATTCTGTGGACATGGGTTAGTAATCCAGAGACCAGGCTGACGTTCTGTGGACATGGGTTAGTAATCCAGAGACCAGGCTGACGTTCTGTGGACATCGGTTAATAATCCAGAGACCAGGCTGACGTTCTGTGGATATGGGTCAGTAATCCAGGTACCAGGCTGACGTTTTGTGGACATGGGTTAGTAATCCAGAGACCAGGCTGACATTCTGTGGACATGGCTTAGTAATCCAAAGACCAGGCTGACGTTCTGTGGACATGGGTTAGTAATCCAGAGACCAGGCTCACGTCCTGGAGACATGGGTTAGTCATCCAGAGACCAGGCTGACGTTCTGTGGACATGGGTTAGTAATCCAGAGACCAGGCTGACGTTCTGTGGACATGGGTTAGTAATCCAGAGGCCAGGCTGACGTTCTCTGGACATGGGTTAGTAATCCAGAGACCAGGCTGACGTTCTGTGGACATCGGTTAATAATCCAGAGACCAGGCTGACGTTCAGTGGATATGGGTTAGTAATCCAGAGACCAGGCTGACGTCCTGGAGACATGGGTTAGTAATCCAGAGACCAGGCTGATGTTCTGTGGATATGGGTTAGTAATCCAGAGACCAGGCTGACATTCTGTGGACATGGGTTAGTAATCCAGAGACCAGGCTGACATTCTCTGGACATGGGTTAGTAATCCAGAGACCAGGCTGACATTCTGTGGACATGGGTTAGTAATCCAGAGACCAGGCTGACGTTCTGTGGACATGGGTTAGTAATCCAGAGGCCAGGCTTACGTTCTGTGGACATGGGTTAGTAATCCAGAGACCAGGCTGACATTCTGTGGACATGGGTTAGTAATCCAGAGACCAGGCTGACGTTCTGTGGATATGGGTTAGTAATCCAGAGACCAGGATGACGTTCTGTGGACATCGGTTAATAATCCAGAGACCAGGCTGACGTTCAGTGGATATGGGTTAGTAATCCAGAGACCAGGCTGACGTCCTGGAGACATGGGTTAGTAATCCAGAGACCAGGCTGATGTTCTGTGGATATGGGTTAGTAATCCAGAGACCAGGCTGACATTCTGTGGACATGGGTTAGTAATCCAGAGACCAGGCTGACATTCTCTGGACATGGGTTAGTAATCCAGAGACCAGGCTGACATTCTGTGGACATGGGTTAGTAATCCAGAGACCAGGCTGACGTTCTGTGGACATGGGTTAGTAATCCAGAGGCCAGGCTTACGTTCTGTGGACATGGGTTAGTAATCCAGAGACCAGGCTGACATTCTGTGGACATGGGTTAGTAATCCAGAGACCAGGCTGACGTTCTGTGGATATGGGTTAGTAATCCAGAGACCAGGATGACGTTCTGTGGTCATCGGTTAGTAATCCAGAGACCAGGCTGACGTCCTGGAGACATGGGTTAGTAATCCAGAGACCAGGCTGACGTTCTGTGGACATGGGTTAGTAATCCTGAGACCAGGCTGACGTTCTGTGGACATGGGTTAGTAATCCAGAGACCAGGCTGACTTTCTGTGGACATGGGTTAGTAATCCAGAGACCAGGCTGACGTTCTGTGGACATGGGTTAGTAATCCAGAGACCATGCTGACGTCCTGGAGACATGGGTTAGTAATCCAGAGACCAGGCTGACGTTCTGTGGACATGGGTTAGTAATCCAGAGACCAGGCTGACTTTCTGTGGACATGGGTTAGTAATCCAGAGACCAGGCTGACGTTCTGTGGACATGGGTCAGTAATCCAGAGACCAGGCTGACGTTCTGTGGACATGGGTTAGTAATCCAGATACCAGGCTGACGTTTTGTGGACATGGGTTAGTAATCCTGAGACCAGGCTGACGTTCTGTGGACATGGGTTAGTAATCCAGAGACCAGGGTGACATTCTGTGGACATGGGTTAGTAATCCAGAGACCAGGCTGACGTTTTGTGGACATGGGTTAGTAATCCAGAGACCAGGCTGACGTCCTGGAGACATGGGTTAGAAATCCAGAGACCAGGCTGACGTTCTGTGGACATGGGTTAGTAATCCAGAGACCGGGCTGACGTCCTGGAGACATGGGTTAGTAATCAAGAGACCAGGCTGACGTTCTGTGGACATGGGTTAGTAATCCAGAGACCAGGCTGAAGTTCTGTGGACATGGGTTAGTAATCCAGAGACCAGGCTGACGTTCTGTGGACATCGGTTAATAATCCAGAGACCAGGCTGACGTTCTGTGGACATGGGTTAGTAATCCAGAGACCAGGCTGACGTTCTGTGGACATGGGTTAGTAATCCAGAGACCAGGCTGACGTTCTGTGGACATGGGTTAGTAATCCAGAGACCAGGCTGACGTCCTGGACACATGGGTTAGTAATCCAGAGACCAGGCTGACGTCCTGGAGACATGGTTAGTAATCCAGAGGCCAGGCTGACGTTCTGTGGACATGGGTTAGTAATCCAGAGAACAGGCTGACGTTCTGTGGACATGGGTTAATAATCCAGAGACCAGCCTGAAGTTTTGTGGACATGGGTTAGTAATCCAGAGACCAGGCTGACGTTCTGTGGACATGTGTTAGTAATCCAGAGACCAGGCTGACGTCCTGGAGACATGGGTTAGTAACCCAGAGACCAGGCTGACGTTCTGTGGACATGGGTTAGTAATCCAGAGACCAGGCTGACGTTCTGTGGACATGGGTTAATAATCCAGAGACCAGCCTGACGTTTTGTGGACATGGGTTAGTAATCCAGAGACCAGGCTGACGTTCTGTGGACATGTGTTAGTAATCCAGAGACCAGGCTGACGTCCTGGAGACATGGGTTAGTAATCCAGAGACCAGGCTGACGTTCTGTGGACATGGGTTAATAATCCAGAGACCAGGCTGACGTTCTGTGGACATGGGTTAGTAATCCAGAGACCAGTCTGACGTCCTGGAGACATGGGTTAGTAATCCAGAGACCAGGCTGACGTTCTGTGGACATGGGTTAGTAATCCAGAGTCCAGGCTGACGTCCTGGAGACATGGGTTAGTAATCCAGAGACCAGGCTGACGTTCTGTGGACATGGGTTAGTAATCCAGAGACTAGGCTGACGTTCTGTGGACATGGGTTAGTAATCCAGAGACCAGGCTGACATTCTGTGGCCATGGGTTAGTAATCCAGAGACCAGGCAGACGTCCTGGAGACATGGGTTAGTAATCCAGAGACCAGGCTGACATTCTGTGGACATGGGTTAGTAATCCAGAGACCAGGCTGACGTTCTGCGGACCTGGGTTAGTAATCCAGAGACCAGGCTGACGGCCTGGAGAAATGGGTTAGAAATCCAGAGACCAGGCTGACGTTCTGTGGACATGGGTTAGTAACCCAGAGACCAGGCTGACGTTCTGTGGACATGGGTTAGTAATCCAGAGACCAGGCTGACGTTCTGTGGACATGGGTTAGTAATCCAGAGACCAGGCTGACGTTCTGTGGACATCGGTTAATAACCCACAGACCAGGCTGACGTCCTGGAGACATGGGTTAGTAATCCAGAGACCAGGCTGACGTTCTGTGGACATGAGTTAGTAATCCAGAGACCAGGCTGACGTTCCGTGGATATGGGTTAGTAATCCAGAGACCAGGCTGACGTCCTGGAGACATGGGTTAGTAATCCAGAGACCAGGCTGGCGTTCTGTGGACATGGGTTAGTAATCCAGAGACCAGGCTGACGTTCTGTGGACATGGGTTAATAATCCAGAGACCAGCCTGACGTTTTGTGGACATGGGTTAGTAATCCAGAGACCAGGCTGACGTTCTGTGGACATGTGTTAGTAATCCAGAGACCAGGCTGACGTCCTGGAGACATGGGTTAGAAATCCAGAGACCAGGCTGAGGTTCTGTGGACATGGGTTAGTAATCCAGAGACCAGGCTGACGTTCTGTGGACATGGGTTAGTAATCCAGAGACCAGGCTGACGTCCTGGAGACATGGGTTAGTAATCCAGAGACCAGGCTGACGTTCTGTGGACATGGGTTAGTAATCCAGAGACCAGGCTGACGTCCTGGAGACATGGGTTAGTAATCCAGAGACCAGGCTGACGTTCTGTGGACATGGGTTAGTAGTCCAGAGACTAGGCTGACGTTCTGTGGACATGGGTTAGTAATCCAGAGACCAGGCTGACATTCTGTGGACATGGGTTAGTAATCCAGAGACCAGGTAGACGTCCTGGAGACATGGGTTAGTAATCCAGAGACCAGGCTGACATTCTGTGGACATGGGTTAGTAATCCAGAGACCAGGCTGACGTTCTGTGGACATCGGTTAATAACCCACAGACCTGGCTGACGTCCTGGAGACATGGCTTAGTAATCCAGAGACCAGGCTGACGTTCTGTGGACATGAGTTAGTAATCCAGAGACCAGGCTGACGTTCTGTGGATATGGGTTAGTCATCCAGAGACCAGGCTGACGTCCTGGAGACATGGGTTAGTAATCCAGAGACCAGGCTGACGTTCTGTGGACATGGGTTAGTAATCCAGAGACCAGGCTGACGTTCCGTGGACATGAGCTAGTAATCCAGAGACCAGGCTGACGTCCTGGAGACATGGGTTAGTCATCCAGAGACCAGGCTGACGTTCTGTGGACAGGGGTTAGTAATCCAGAGACCAGGCTGACGTTCTGTGGACATCGGTTAATAATCCAGAGACCAGGCTGACGTTCTGTGGACATGGGTTAGTAATCCAGAGACCAGGCTGACGTTCTGTGGACATGGGTTAGTAATCCAGATACCAGGCTGACGTTCTGTGGACATGGGTTAGTAATCCAGAGACCAGGCTGACGTCCTGGACACATGGGTTAGTAATCCATAGACCAGGCTGACGTTCTGTGGACATGGGTTAGTAATCCAGAGAACAGGCTGACGTTCTGTGGACATGGGTTAATAATCCAGAGACCAGCCTGAAGTTTTGTGGACATGGGTTAGTAATCCAGAGACCAGGCTGACGTTCTGTGGACATGTGTTAGTAATCCAGAGACCAGGCTGACGTCCTGGAGACATGGGTTAGTAATCCAGAGACCAGGCTGACGTTCTGTGGACATGGGTTAGTAATCCAGAGACCAGGCTGACGTTCTGTGGACATGGGTTAATAATCCAGAGACCAGCCTGACGTTTTGTGGACATGGGTTAGTAATCCAGAGACCAGGCTGACGTTCTGTGGACATGGGTTAGTAATCCAGAGACCAGGCTGACGTCCTGGAGACATGGGTTAGTAATCCAGAGACCAGGCTGACGTTCTGTGGACATGGGTTAGTAATCCAGAGTCCAGGCTGACGTCCTGGAGACATGGGTTAGTAATCCAGAGACCAGGCTGACGTTCTGTGGACATGGGTTAGTAATCCAGAGACTAGTCTGACGTTCTGTGGACATGGGTTAGTAATCCAGAGACCAGGCTGACATTCTGTGGACATGGGTTAGTAATCCAGAGACCAGGCAGACGTCCTGGAGACATGGGTTAGTAATCCAGAGACCAGGCTGACATTCTGTGGACATGGGTTAGTAATCCAGAGACCAGGCTGACGTTCTGCGGACATGGGTTAGTAATCCAGAGACCAGGCTGACGGCCTGGAGAAATGGGTTAGTAATCCAGAGACCAGGCTGACGTTCTGTGGACATGGGTTAGTAACCCAGAGACCAGGCTGACGTTCTGTGGACATGGGTTAGTAATCCAGAGACCAGGCTGACGTTCTGTGGACATGGGTTAGTAATCCAGAGACCAGGCTGACGTTCTGTGGACATCGGTTAATAACCCACAGACCAGGCTGACGTCCTGGAGACATGGGTTAGTAATCCAGAGACCAGGCTGACGTTCTGTGGACATGAGTTAGTAATCCAGAGACCAGGCTGACGTTCCGTGGATATGGGTTAGTAATCCAGAGACCAGGCTGACGTCCTGGAGACATGGGTTAGTAATCCAGAGACCAGGCTGACGTTCTGTGGACATGGGTTAGTAATCCAGAGACCAGGCTGACGTTCTGTGGACATGGGTTAATAATCCAGAGACCAGCCTGACGTTTTGTGGACATGGGTTAGTAATCCAGAGACCAGGCTGACGTTCTGTGGACATGTGTTAGTAATCCAGAGACCAGGCTGACGTCCTGGAGACATGGGTTAGAAATCGAGAGACCAGGCTGACGTTCTGTGGACATGGGTTAGTAATCCAGAGACCAGGCTGACGTCCTGGAGACATGGGTTAGTAATCCAGAGACCAGGCTGACGTTCTGTGGACATGGGTTAGTAGTCCAGAGACTAGGCTAACGTTCTGTGGACATGGGTTAGTAATCCAGAGACCAGGCTGACATTCTGTGGACATGGGTTAGTAATCCAGAGACCAGGCAGACGTCCTGGAGACATGGGTTAGTAATCCAGAGACCAGGCTGACATTCTGTGGACATGGGTTAGTAATCCAGAGACCAGGCTGACGTTCTGTGGACATGGGTTAGTAATCCAGAGACCAGGCTGACGGCCTGGAGAAATGGGTTAGTAATCCAGAGACCAAGCTGACGTTCTGTGCACATGGGTTAGGAATCCAGAGACCAGGCTGACGTTCTGTGGACATCGGTTAATAACCCACAGACCAGGCTGACGTCCTGGAGACATGGCTTAGTAATCCAGAGACCAGGCTGACATTCTGTGGACATGAGTTAGTAATCCAGAGACCAGGCTGACGTTCTGTGGATATGGGTTAGTCATCCAGAGACCAGGCTGACGTCCTGGAGACATGGGTTAGTAATCCAGAGACCAGGCTGACGTTCTGTGGACATGGGTTAGTAATCCAGAGACCAGGCTGACGTTCTGTGGACATGGGTTAGTAATCCAGAGACCAGGCTGACGTTCCGTGGACATGAGCTAGTAATCCAGAGACCAGGCTGACGTCCTGGAGACATGGGTTAGTCATCCAGAGACCAGGCTGACGTTCTGTGGACAGGGGTTAGTAATCCAGAGACCAGGCTGACGTTCAGTGGACATGGGTTAGTAATCCAGAGACCAGGCTGACGTTCTGTGGACATGGGTTAGTAATCCAGAGACCAGGCTGACGTTCAGTGGACATGGGTTAGTAATCCAGAGACCAGGCTGACGGCCTGGAGAAATGGGTTAGTAATCCAGAGACCAGGCTGACGTTCTGTGGACATGGGTTAGTAATCCAGAGACCAGGCTGACGTTCAGTGGACATGGGTTAGTAATCCAGAGACCAGGCTGACGGCCTGGAGACATGGGTTAGTAATCCAGAGACCAGGCTGACGTTCAGTGGACATGGGTTAGTAATCCAGAGACCAGGCTGACGTTCTGTGGACATGGGTTAGTAATCCAGAGACCAGGCTGACGGCCTGGAGAAATGGGTTAGTAATCCAGAGACCAGGCTGACGTTCTGTGGACATGGGTTAGGAATCCAGAGACCAGGCTGACGTTCTGTGGACATGGGTTAGTAATCCAGAGACCAGACTGACGTTCTGTGGACATCGGTTAATAACCCACAGACCAGGCTGACGTCCTGGAGACATGGGTTAGTAATCCAGAGACCAGGCTGACGTTCTGTGGACATGAGTTAGTAATCCAGAGACCAGGCTGACGTTCTGTGGATATGGGTTAGTCATCCAGAGACCAGGCTGACGTCCTGGAGACATGGGTTAGCAATCCAGAGAACAGGCTGACGTTCTGTGGACATGGGTTAGTAATCCAGAGACCAGGCTGACGTTCTGTGGACATGGGTTCGTAATCCAGAGACCAGGCTGACGTTCCGTGGACATGAGTTAGTAATCCAGAGACCAGGCTGACGTCCTGGAGACATGGGTTCGTCATCCAGAGACCAGGCTGACGTTCTGTGGACAGGGGTTAGTAATCCAGAGACCAGGCTGACGTTCAGTGGACATGGGTTAGTAATCCAGAGACCAGGCTGACGTTCTGTGGACATGGGTTAGTAAAGGGCAGCATGGTAGCACAAGTGATTAGCACTGCGGCTTCACAGCGCCAGGGTCCCAGGTTCGATTCCCCGCTGGGCCACTGTCTGTCCGGAGTCTGCACGTTCTCCCCGTGTCTGCGTGGGTTTCCTCCGGGTGCTCCCGTTTCCTCCCGCAGTCCAAAGACGTGCAGGTTAGGTGGATTGGCCATGATAAATTGCCCTCAGTGACCAAAAAGGATAGGAGGGGTTGTTGGGTTACGGGGATAGGGTGGAAGTGAGGGCTTAAGTGGGTCGGTGCAGACTCGATGGGCCGAATGGCCTCCTTCTGCACTGTATGTTCTATGTAATACAGTAAATGGGTTAGTAATCCAGAGACCAGGCTGACGTTCTGTGGACATGGGTTAGTAATCCTGAGACCAGGCTGACGTCCTGGAGACATGGGTTAATAATCCAGAGACCAGGCTGACGTCCTGGAGACATGGGTTAGTAATCAAGAGACCAGGCTGACGTTCTGTGGACATGGGTTAGTAATCCAGAGACCAGGCTGACGTTCTGTGGACATCGGTTAATAATCCAGAGACCAGGCTGACGTTCAGTGGATATGGGTTAGTAATCCAGAGACCAGGCTGACTTCCTGGAGTCATGGGTTAGTAATCCAGAGACCAGGCTGACGTTCTGTGGACATGGGTTAGTAATCCAGAGACCAGGCTGACGTTCTGTGGACATGGGTTAGTAATCCAGAGACCAGGCTGACGTTCTGTGGACATGGGTTACTAATCCAGAGACCAGGCTGACATTCTGTGGACATGGGTTAGTAATCCAGAGACCAGGCTGACGTTCTGTGGACATGGGTTAGTAATCCAGAGACCAGGCTGACGTTCTGTGGACATGGGTTAGTAATCCTGAGACCAGGCTGACGTCCTGGAGACATGGGTTAATAATCCAGAGACCAGGCTGACGTCCTGGAGACATGGGTTAGTAATCAACAGACCAGGCTGACGTTCTGTGGACATGGGTTAGTAATCCAGAGACCAGGCTGACGTTCTGTGGACATCGGTTAATAATCCAGAGACCAGGCTGACGTTCAGTGGATATGGGTTAGTAATCCAGAGACCAGGCTGACGTTCTGTGGACATGGGTTAGTAATCCAGAGACCAGGCTGACATTCTGTGGACATGGGTTAGTAATCCAGAGACCAGGCTGACGTTCTGTGGACATGGGTTAGTAATCCAGAGACCAGGCTGACGTTCTGTGGACATGGGTTAGTAATCCAGAGACCAGGCTGACATTCTGTGGACATGGGTTAGTAATCCAGAGACAAGGCTGACGTTCTGTGGACATGGGTTAGTAATCCAGAGACCAGCCTGACGTTCTGTGGACATGGGTTAGTAATCCAGAGACCAGGCTGACGTCCTGGAGCCATGGGTTAGTAATCCAGAGACAAGGCTGACGTTCTGTGGACATAGGTTAGTAATCCAGAGACCAGGCTGACGTTCTGTGGACATGGGTTAGTAATCCAGAGACCAGGCTGACGTTCTGTGGACATAGGTTAGTAATCCAGAGACCAGGCTGATGTTCTGTGGACATGGGTTAGTAATCCAGAGACCAGGCTGACGTTCTGTGGATATGGGTCAGTAATCCAGAGACCAGGCTGACGTTCTGTGGACATGGGTTAGTAATCCAGAGACCAGGCTGACGTTCTGTGGATATGGGTCAGTAATCCAGAGACCAGCCTGACGTTTTGTGGACATGGGTTAGTAATCCAGAGACCAGGCTGACGTTCTGTGGACATGTGTTAGTAATCCAGAGACCAGGCTGACGTCCTGGAGACATGGGTTAGTAATCCAGAGACCAGGCTGTCGTTCTGTGGACATGGGTTAGTAATCCAGAGACCAGGCTGACGTTCTGTGGGCATGGGTTAGTAATCCAGAGACCAGGCTGACGTCCTGGAGACATGGGTTAGTAATCCAGAGACCAGGCTGACGTTCTGTGGACATGGGTTAGTAATCCAGAGACCAGGCTGACGTTCTGTGGACATGGGTTAGTAATCCAGAGACCAGGCTGACGTCCTGGAGACATGGGTTGGTAATCCAGAGACCAGGCTGACGTTCTGTGGACATGGGTTAGTAATCCAGAGACCAGGCTGACGTCCTGGAGACATGGGTTAGTAATCCAGAGACCAGGCTGACGTTCTGTGGACATGGGTTAGTAATCCAGAGGCCAGGCTGAAGTCCTGGAGGCGTGGGTTAGTAATCCAGAGACCAGGCTGTCGTTCTGTGGACATGGGTTAGTAATCCAGAGACCAGGCTGACGTTCTGTGGACATGGGTTAGTAATCCAGAGACCAGGCTGACGTTCTGTGGACATGGGTTAGTAATCCAGAGACCAGGCTGACGTCCTGGAGACATGGGTTAGTAATCCAGAGACCAGGCTGACGTTCTGTGGACATGGGTTAGTAATCCAGAGACCAGGCTGACATTCTGTGGACATGGGTTAGTAATCCAGAGACCAGGCTGATGTTCTGTGGACATGGGTTAGTAATCCAGAGGCCAGGCTGAAGTCCTGGAGGCGTGGGTTAGTAATCAGAGACCAGGCTGTCGTTCTGTGGACATGGGTTAGTAATCCAGAGACCAGGCTGACGTTCTGTGGACATGGGTTAGTAATCCAGAGACCAGGCTGACGTTCTGTGGACATGGGTTAGTAATCCAGAGACCAGGCTGACGTTCTGTGGACATGGGTTAGTAATCCAGAGACCAGGCTGACGTTTTGTGGACATGGGTTAGTAATCCAGAGACCAGGCTGACGTTCTGTGGACATGGGTTAGTAATCCAGAGACCAGGCTGACGTTCTGTGGACATGGGTTAGTAATCCAGATACCAGGCTGACATTCTGTGGACATGGGTTAGTAATCCAGAGACGAGGCTGACGTCCTGGAGACATGGGTTAGTAATCCAGAGACCAGGCTGACGTTCTGTGGACATGGGTTAGTAATCCAGATACCAGGCTGACGTTCTGTGGACATGGGTTAGTAATCCAGAGACCAGGCTGACGTTCTGTGGACATGGGTTAGTAATCCAGAGACCAGGCTGACGTTCTGTGGACATGGGTTAGTAATCCAGAGACCAGGCTGACGTTCTGTGGACATGGGTTAGTAATCCAGGTACCAGGCTGACATTCTGTGGACATGGGTTAGTAATCCAGAGACCAGGCTGACGTCCTGGAGACATGGGTTAGTAATCCAGAGACCAGGCTGACGTTCTGTGGACATGGGTTAGTAATCCAGAGACCAGGCTGACGTCCTGGAGACATGGGTTAGTAATCCAGAGACCAGGCTGACGTTCTGTGGACATGGGTTAGTAATCCAGAGACCAGGCTGACGTTCTGTGGATATGGGTTAGTAATCCAGAGACCAGGCTGATGTCCTGGAGACATGTGTTAGTAATCCAGAGACCAGGCTGACGTTCTGTGGACATGGGTTAGTAATCCAGATACCAGGCTGACATTTTGTGGACATGGGTTCGTAATCGTGAGACCTGGCTGACGTTCTGTGGACATGGGTTAGTAATCGAGAGACCAGGCTGACATTCTGTGGACATGGGTTAGTAATCCAGAGGCCAGGCTGACGTTTTGTGGACATGGGTTAGTAATCCTGAGACCAGGCTGACGTCCTGGAGACATGGGTTAGTAATCCAGAGACCAGGCTGACGTTCTGTGGACATGGGTTAGTTATCCAGAGACCAGGCTGACGTCCTGGAGACATGGGTTAGTAATCCAGAGACCAGGCTGACGTTCTGTGGACATGGGTTAGTAATCCAGACACCAGGCTGACGGCCTGGAGAAATGGGTTAGTAATCCAGAGACCAGGCTGACGTTCTGTGGACATGGGTTAGTAATCAAGAGACCAGGCTGACGTTCTGTGGACATGGGTTGGTAATCCAGAGACCAGGCTGACGTTCTGTGGACATGGGTTAGTAATCCAGAGACCAGGCTGACGTTCTGTGGACATCGGTTAATAACCCAGAGACCAGGCTGACGTCCTGGAGACATGGGTTAGTAATCCAGAGACCAGGCTGACGTTCTGTGGACATGGGTTAGTAATCCAGAGACCAGGCTGACGTTCTGTGGACATGGGTTAGTAATCCAGAGACCAGGCTGACGTTCTGTGGACATGGGTTAGTAATCCAGAGACCAGGCTGTCGTTCTGTGGACATGGGTTAGTAATCCAGAGACCAGGCTGACGTTCTGTGGACATGGGTTAGTAATCCAGAGACCAGGCTGACGTCCTGGAGACATGGGTTAGTAATCCAGAGACCAGGCTGACGTTCTGTGGACATGGGTTAGTAATCCAGAGACCAGGCTGACGTTCTGTGGACATGGGTTAGTAATCCAGAGACCAGGCTGACGTCCTGGAGACATGGGTTGGTAATCCAGAGACCAGGCTGACGTTCTGTGGACATGGGTTAGTAATCCAGAGACCAGGCTGACGTCCTGGAGACATGGGTTAGTAATCCAGAGACCAGGCTGACGTTCTGTGGACATGGGTTAGTAATCCAGAGACCAGGCTGACATTCTGTGGACATGGGTTAGTAATCCAGAGACCAGGCTGATGTTCTGTGGACATGGGTTAGTAATCCAGAGGCCAGGCTGAAGTCCTGGAGGCGTGGGTTAGTAATCCAGAGACCAGGCTGTCGTTCTGTGGACATGGGTTAGTAATCCAGAGACAAGGCTGACGTTCTGTGGACATGGGTTAGTAATCCAGAGACCAGGCTGACGTCCTGGAGACATGGGTTAGTAATCCAGAGACCAGGCTGACGTTCTGTGGACATGGGTTAGTAATCCAGAGACCAGGCTGACGTCCTGGAGACATGGGTTGGTAATCCAGAGACCAGGCTGACGTTCTGTGGACATGGGTTAGTAATCCAGAGTCCAGGCTGACGTTCTGTGGACATGGGTTAGTAATCCAGAGACCAGGCTGACATTCTGTGGACATGGGTTAGTTATCCAGAGACCAGGCTGACGTCCTGGAGACATGGGTTAGTAATCCAGAGACCAGGCTGACATTCTGTGGACATGGGTTAGTAATCCAGAGACCAGGCTGACGTTCTGTGGACATGGGTTAGTAATCCAGACACCAGGCTGACGGCCTGGAGAAATGGGTTAGTAATCCAGAGACCAGGCTGACGTTCTATGGACATGGGTTAGTAATCAAGAGACCAGGCTGGCGTTCTGTGGACATGGGTTGGTAATCCAGAGACCAGGCTGACGTTCTGTGGACATGGGTTAGTAATCCAGAGACCAGGCTGACGTTCTGTGGACATTGGTTAATAACCCAGAGACCAGGCTGACGTCCTGGAGACATGGGTTAGTAATCCAGAGACCAGGCTGACGTTCTGTGGACATGGGTTAGTAATCCAGAGACCAGGCTGACGTTCTGTGGACATGGGTTAGTAATCCAGAGACCAGGCTGACGTTCTGTGGACATGGGTTAGTAATCCAGATACCAGGCTGACGTTCTGTGGACATGGGTTAGTAATCCAGAGACCAGGCTGAAGTCCTGGAGGCGTGGGTTAGTAATCCAGAGACCAGGCTGTCGTTCTGTGGACATGGGTTAGTAATCCAGAGACCAGGCTGACGTTCTGTGGACATGGGTTAGTAATCCAGAGACCAGGCTGACGTCCTGGAGACATGGGTTAGTAATCCAGAGACCAGGCTGACGTTCTGTGGACATGGGTTAGTAATCCAGAGACCAGGCTGACGTCCTGGAGACATGGGTTGGTAATCCAGAGACCAGGCTGACGTTCTGTGGACATGGGTTAGTAATCCAGAGACCAGGCTGACGTTCTGTGGACATGGGTTAGTAATCCAGAGACCAGGCTGACATTCTGTGGACATGGGTTAGTTATCCAGAGACCAGGCTGACGTCCTGGAGACATGGGTTAGTAATCCAGAGACCAGGCTGACATTCTGTGGACATGGGTTAGTAATCCAGAGACCAGGCTGACGTTCTGTGGACATGGGTTAGTAATCCAGACACCAGGTTGACGGCCTGGAGAAATGGGTTAGTAATCCAGAGACCAGGCTGACGTTCTGTGGACATGGGTTAGTAATCCAGAGACCAGGCTGACGTTCTGTGGACATGGGTTAGTAATCCAGAGACCAGGCTGACGTTCTGTGGACATGGGTTAGTAATCCAGATACCAGGCTGACATTCTGTGGACATGAGTTAGTAATCCAGAGACCAGGCTGACGTTCTGTGGACATGGGTTAGTAATCCAGAGACCAGGCTGACGTTCTGTGGACATGGGTTAGTAATCCTGAGACCAGGCTGACGTCCTGGAGACATGGGTTAGTAATCCAGAGACCAGGCTGACGTTCTGTGGACATGGGTTAGTTATCCAGAGACCAGGCTGACGTCCTGGAGACATGGGTTAGTAATCCAGAGACCAGGCTGACGTTCTGTGGACATGGGTTAGTAATCCAGACACCAGGCTGACGGCCTGGAGAAATGGGTTAGTAATCCAGAGACCAGGCTGACGTTCTGTGGACATGGGTTAGTAATCAAGAGACCAGGCTGACGTTCTGTGGACATGGGTTGGTAATCCAGAGACCAGGCTGACGTTCTGTGGACATGGGTTAGTAATCCAGAGACCAGGCTGACGTTCTGTGGACATCGGTTAATAACCCAGAGACCAGGCTGACGTCCTGGAGACATGGGTTAGTAATCCAGAGACCAGGCTGACGTTCTGTGGACATGGGTTAGTAATCCAGAGACCAGGCTGACGTTCTGTGGACATGGGTTAGTAATCCAGAGACCAGGCTGACGTTCTGTGGACATGGGTTAGTAATCCAGAGACCAGGCTGTCGTTCTGTGGACATGGGTTAGTAATCCAGAGACCAGGCTGACGTTCTGTGGACATGGGTTAGTAATCCAGAGACCAGGCTGACGTCCTGGAGACATGGGTTAGTAATCCAGAGACCAGGCTGACGTTCTGTGGACATGGGTTAGTAATCCAGAGACCAGGCTGACGTTCTGTGGACATGGGTTAGTAATCCAGAGACCAGGCTGACGTCCTGGAGACATGGGTTGGTAATCCAGAGACCAGGCTGACGTTCTGTGGACATGGGTTAGTAATCCAGAGACCAGGCTGACGTCCTGGAGACATGGGTTAGTAATCCAGAGACCAGGCTGACGTTCTGTGGACATGGGTTAGTAATCCAGAGACCAGGCTGACATTCTGTGGACATGGGTTAGTAATCCAGAGACCAGGCTGATGTTCTGTGGACATGGGTTAGTAATCCAGAGGCCAGGCTGAAGTCCTGGAGGCGTGGGTTAGTAATCCAGAGACCAGGCTGTCGTTCTGTGGACATGGGTTAGTAATCCAGAGACAAGGCTGACGTTCTGTGGACATGGGTTAGTAATCCAGAGACCAGGCTGACGTCCTGGAGACATGGGTTAGTAATCCAGAGACCAGGCTGACGTTCTGTGGACATGGGTTAGTAATCCAGAGACCAGGCTGACGTCCTGGAGACATGGGTTGGTAATCCAGAGACCAGGCTGACGTTCTGTGGACATGGGTTAGTAATCCAGAGTCCAGGCTGACGTTCTGTGGACATGGGTTAGTAATCCAGAGACCAGGCTGACATTCTGTGGACATGGGTTAGTTATCCAGAGACCAGGCTGACGTCCTGGAGACATGGGTTAGTAATCCAGAGACCAGGCTGACATTCTGTGGACATGGGTTAGTAATCCAGAGACCAGGCTGACGTTCTGTGGACATGGGTTAGTAATCCAGACACCAGGCTGACGGCCTGGAGAAATGGGTTAGTAATCCAGAGACCAGGCTGACGTTCTATGGACATGGGTTAGTAATCAAGAGACCAGGCTGGCGTTCTGTGGACATGGGTTGGTAATCCAGAGACCAGGCTGACGTTCTGTGGACATGGGTTAGTAATCCAGAGACCAGGCTGACGTTCTGTGGACATTGGTTAATAACCCAGAGACCAGGCTGACGTCCTGGAGACATGGGTTAGTAATCCAGAGACCAGGCTGACGTTCTGTGGACATGGGTTAGTAATCCAGAGACCAGGCTGACGTTCTGTGGACATGGGTTAGTAATCCAGAGACCAGGCTGACGTTCTGTGGACATGGGTTAGTAATCCAGATACCAGGCTGACGTTCTGTGGACATGGGTTAGTAATCCAGAGACCAGGCTGAAGTCCTGGAGGCGTGGGTTAGTAATCCAGAGACCAGGCTGTCGTTCTGTGGACATGGGTTAGTAATCCAGAGACCAGGCTGACGTTCTGTGGACATGGGTTAGTAATCCAGAGACCAGGCTGACGTCCTGGAGACATGGGTTAGTAATCCAGAGACCAGGCTGACGTTCTGTGGACATGGGTTAGTAATCCAGAGACCAGGCTGACGTCCTGGAGACATGGGTTGGTAATCCAGAGACCAGGCTGACGTTCTGTGGACATGGGTTAGTAATCCAGAGACCAGGCTGACGTTCTGTGGACATGGGTTAGTAATCCAGAGACCAGGCTGACATTCTGTGGACATGGGTTAGTTATCCAGAGACCAGGCTGACGTCCTGGAGACATGGGTTAGTAATCCAGAGACCAGGCTGACATTCTGTGGACATGGGTTAGTAATCCAGAGACCAGGCTGACGTTCTGTGGACATGGGTTAGTAATCCAGACACCAGGTTGACGGCCTGGAGAAATGGGTTAGTAATCCAGAGACCAGGCTGACGTTCTGTGGACATGGGTTAGTAATCCAGAGACCAGGCTGACGTTCTGTGGACATGGGTTAGTAATCCAGAGACCAGGCTGACGTTCTGTGGACATGGGTTAGTAATCCAGATACCAGGCTGACATTCTGTGGACATGAGTTAGTAATCCAGAGACCAGGCTGACGTTCTGTGGACATGGGTTAGTAATCCAGAGACCAGGCTGACGTTCTGTGGACATGGGTTAGTAACCCAGAGACCAGGCTGACGTTCTGTGGACATGGGTTAGTAATCCAGATACCAGGCTGACATTCTGTGGACATGGGTTAGTAATCCAGAGACCAGGCTGACGTCCTGGAGACATGGGTTAGTAATCCAGAGACCAGGCTGACGTTCTGTGGACATGGGTTAGTAATCCAGAGACCAGGCTGACGTTCTGTGGACATCGGTTAATAACCCAGAGACGAGGCTGACGTCCTGGAGACATGGGTTAGTAATCCAGAGACCAGGCTGACGTTCT
The DNA here is from genome assembly GCF_047496885.1 of Scyliorhinus torazame. Classification (NCBI taxonomy): domain Eukaryota; kingdom Metazoa; phylum Chordata; class Chondrichthyes; order Carcharhiniformes; family Scyliorhinidae; genus Scyliorhinus; species Scyliorhinus torazame. The sequence continues at coordinate 93,716,979 of NC_092722.1, forward strand.
GTGGACATCGGGTAATAACCCAGAGACGAGGCTGACGTCCTGGAGACATGGGTTAGTAATCCAGAGACCAGGCTGACGTTCTGTGGACATGGGTTAGTAATCGAGAGACCAGGCTGACGTTCTGTGGACATGGGTTAGTAATCCAGAGACCAGGCTGACGTTCTGTGGACATCGGTTAATAACCCAGAGACCAGGCTGACGTCCTGGAGACATGGGTTAGTAATCCAGAGACCAGGCTGACGTTCTGTGGACATGGGTTAGTAATCCAGAGACCAGGCTGACGTTCTGTGGACATGGGTTAGTAATCCAGAGACCAGGCTGACGTTCTGTGGACATGGGTTAGTAATCCAGATACCAGGCTGACGTTCTGTGGACATGGGTTAGTAATCCAGAGACCAGGCTGACGTTCTGTGGACATCGGTTAATAACCCAGAGACGAGGCTGACGTCCTGGAGACATGGGTTAGTAATCCAGAGACCAGGCTGACGTTCTGTGGACATGTGTTAGTAATCCAGAGACCAGGCTGACGTTCTGTGGACATGGGTTAGTAATCCAGAGACCAGGCTGACGTTCTGTGGACATGGGTTAGTAATCCAGAGACCAGGCTGACGTTCTGTGGACATGGGTTAGTAATCCAGATACCAGGCTGACATTCTGTGGACATGGGTTAGTAATCCAGGGACGAGGCTGACGTCCTGGAGACATGGGTTAGTAATCCAGAGACCAGGCTGACGTTCTGTGGACATGGGTTAGTAATCCAGATACCAGGCTGACGTTCTGTGGACATGGGTTAGTAATCCAGAGACCAGGCTGACGTTCTGTGGACATGGGTTAGTAATCCAGAGACCAGGCTGACGTTCTGTGGACATGGGTTAGTAATCCAGAGACCAGGCTGACGTTCTGTGGACATGGGTTAGTAATCCAGATACCAGGCTGACGTTCTGTGGACATGGGTTAGTAATCCAGAGACCAGGCTGACGTTCTGTGGACATCGGTTAATAACCCAGAGACGAGGCTGACGTCCTGAGGACATGGGTTAGTAATCCAGAGACCAGGCTGACGTTCTGTGGACATGGGTTAGTAATCCAGAGACCAGGCTGACGTTCTGTGGACATGGGTTAGTAATCCAGAGACCAGGCTGACGTTCTGTGGACATGGGTTAGTAATCCAGAGACCAGGCTGACGTTCTGTGGACATGGGTTAGTAATCCAGAGACCAGGCTGACGTTCTGTGGACATGGGTTAGTAATCCAGAGACCAGGCTGACGTTCTGTGGACATGGGTTAGTAATCCAGAGACCAGGCTGACGTTCTGTGGACATGGGTTAGTAATCCAGATACCAGGCTGACGTTCTGTGGACATGGGTTAGTAATCCAGAGACCAGGCTGACGTTCTGTGGACATCGGTTAATAACCCAGAGACGAGGCTGACGTCCTGGAGACATGGGTTAGTAATCCAGAGACCAGGCTGACGTTCTGTGGACATGGGTTAGTAATCCAGAGACCAGGCTGACGTTCTGTGGACATGGGTTAGTAATCCAGAGACCAGGCTGACGTTCTGTGGACATGGGTTAGTAATCCAGAGACCAGGCTGACGTTCTGTGGACATGGGTTAGTAATCCAGATACCAGGCTGACATTCTGTGGACATGGGTTAGTAATCCAGAGACGAGGCTGACGTCCTGGAGACATGGGTTAGTAATCCAGAGACCAGGCTGACGTTCTGTGGACATGGGTTAGTAATCCAGATACCAGGCTGACGTTCTGTGGACATGGGTTAGTAATCCAGAGACCAGGCTGACGTTCTGTGGACATGGGTTAGTAATCCAGAGACCAGGCTGACGTTCTGTGGACATGGGTTAGTAATCCAGAGACCAGGCTGACGTTCTGTGGACATGGGTTAGTAATCCAGATACCAGGCTGACGTTCTGTGGACATGGGTTAGTAATCCAGAGACCAGGCTGACGTTCTGTGGACATCGGTTAATAACCCAGAGACGAGGCTGACGTCCTGAGGACATGGGTTAGTAATCCAGAGACCAGGCTGACGTTCTGTGGACATGGGATAGTAATCCAGAGACCAGGCTGACGTTCTGTGGACATGGGTTAGTAATCCAGAGACCAGGCTGACGTTCTGTGGACATGGGTTAGTAATCCAGAGACCAGGCTGACGTTCTGTGGACATGGGTTAGTAATCCAGAGACCAGGCTGACGTTCTGTGGACATGGGTTAGTAATCCAAATACCAGGCTGACATTCTGTGGACATGAGTTAGTAATCCAGAGACCAGGCTGACGTTCTGTGGACATGGGTTAGTAATCCAGAGACCAGGCTGACGTTCTGTGGACATGGGTTAGTAACCCAGAGACCAGGCTGACGTTCTGTGGACATGGGTTAGTAATCCAGATACCAGGCTGACATTCTGTGGACATGGGTTAGTAATCCAGAGACCAGGCTGACGTCCTGGAGACATGGGTTAGTAATCCAGAGACCAGGCTGACGTTCTGTGGACATGGGTTAGTAATCCAGAGACCAGGCTGACGTTCTGTGGACATCGGTTAATAACCCAGAGACGAGGCTGACGTCCTGGAGACATGGGTTCGTAATCCAGAGACCAGGCTGACGTTCTGTGGACATCGGGTAATAACCCAGAGACGAGGCTGACGTCCTGGAGACATGGGTTAGTAATCCAGAGACCAGGCTGACGTTCTGTGGACATGGGTTAGTAATCCAGAGACCAGGCTGACGTTCTGTGGACATGGGTTAGTAATCCAGAGACCAGGCTGACGTTCTGTGGACATCGGTTAATAACCCAGAGACCAGGCTGACGTCCTGGAGACATGGGTTAGTAATCCAGAGACCAGGCTGACGTTCTGTGGACATGGGTTAGTAATCCAGAGACCAGGCTGACGTTCTGTGGACATGGGTTAGTAATCCAGAGACCAGGCTGACGTTCTGTGGACATGGGTTAGTAATCCAGATACCAGGCTGACGTTCTGTGGACATGGGTTAGTAATCCAGAGACCAGGCTGACATTCTGTGGACATCGGTTAATAACCCAGAGACGAGGCTGACGTCCTGGAGACATGGGTTAGTAATCCAGAGACCAGGCTGACGTTCTGTGGACATGGGTTAGTAATCCAGAGACCAGGCTGACGTTCTGTGGACATGGGTTAGTAATCCAGAGACCAGGCTGACGTTCTGTGGACATGGGTTAGTAATCCAAGAGACCAGGCTGACGTTCTGTGGACATGGGTTAGTAATCCAGAGACCAGGCTGACGTTCTGTGGACATGGGTTAGTAATCCAGATACCAGGCTGACATTTTGTGGACATGGGTTAGTAATCCAGAGACCAGGCTGACGTCCTGGAGACATGGGTTAGTAATCCAGAGACCAGGCTGACATTCTGTGGACATGGGTTAGTAATCCAGAGACCAGGCTGACGTTCTGTGGACATGGGTTAGTAATCCAGACACCAGGTTGACGGCCTGGAGAAATGGGTTAGTAATCCAGAGACCAGGCTGACGTTCTGTGGACATGGGTTAGTAATCCAGAGACCAGGCTGACGTTCTGTGGACATGGGTTAGTAATCCAGAGACCAGGCTGACGTTCTGTGGACATGGGTTAGTAATCCAGATACCAGGCTGACATTCTGTGGACATGAGTTAGTAATCCAGAGACCAGGCTGACGTTCTGTGGACATGGGTTAGTAATCCAGAGACCAGGCTGACGTTCTGTGGACATGGGTTAGTAACCCAGAGACCAGGCTGACGTTCTGTGGACATGGGTTAGTAATCCAGATACCAGGCTGACATTCTGTGGACATGGGTTAGTAATCCAGAGACCAGGCTGACGTCCTGGAGACATGGGTTAGTAATCCAGAGACCAGGCTGACGTTCTGTGGACATGGGTTAGTAATCCAGAGACCAGGCTGACGTTCTGTGGACATCGGTTAATAACCCAGAGACGAGGCTGACGTCCTGGAGACATGGGTTAGTAATCCAGAGACCAGGCTGACGTTCTGTGGACATCGGGTAATAACCCAGAGACGAGGCTGACGTCCTGGAGACATGGGTTAGTAATCCAGAGACCAGGCTGACGTTCTGTGGACATGGGTTAGTAATCCAGAGACCAGGCTGACGTTCTGTGGACATGGGTTAGTAATCCAGAGACCAGGCTGACGTTCTGTGGACATGGGTTAGTAATCCAGATACCAGGCTGACGTTCTGTGGACATGGGTTAGTAATCCAGAGACCAGGCTGACGTTCTGTGGACATCGGTTAATAACCCAGAGACGAGGCTGACGTCCTGGAGACATGGGTTAGTAATCCAGAGACCAGGCTGACGTTCTGTGGACATGGGTTAGTAATCCAGAGACCAGGCTGACGTTCTGTGGACATGGGTTAGTAATCCAGAGACCAGGCTGACGTTCTGTGGACATGGGTTAGTAATCCAGAGACCAGGCTGACGTTCTGTGGACATGGGTTAGTAATCCAGATACCAGGCTGACATTCTGTGGACATGGGTTAGTAATCCAGAGACGAGGCTGACGTCCTGGAGACATGGGTTAGTAATCCAGAGACCAGGCTGACGTTCTGTGGACATGGGTTAGTAATCCAGATACCAGGCTGACGTTCTGTGGACATGGGTTAGTAATCCAGAGACCAGGCTGACGTTCTGTGGACATGGGTTAGTAATCCAGAGACCAGGCTGACGTTCTGTGGACATGGGTTAGTAATCCAGAGACCAGGCTGACGTTCTGTGGACATGGGTTAGTAATCCAGATACCAGGCTGACGTTCTGTGGACATGGGTTAGTAATCCAGAGACCAGGCTGACGTTCTGTGGACATCGGTTAATAACCCAGAGACGAGGCTGACGTCCTGAGGACATGGGTTAGTAATCCAGAGACCAGGCTGACGTTCTGTGGACATGGGTTAGTAATCCAGATACCAGGCTGACATTCTGTGGACATGAGTTAGTAATCCAGAGACCAGGCTGACGTTCTGTGGACATGGGTTAGTAATCCAGAGACCAGGCTGACGTTCTGTGGACATGGGTTAGTAACCCAGAGACCAGGCTGACGTTCTGTGGACATGGGTTAGTAATCCAGATACCAGGCTGACATTCTGTGGACATGGGTTAGTAATCCAGAGACCAGGCTGACGTCCTGGAGACATGGGTTAGTAATCCAGAGACCAGGCTGACGTTCTGTGGACATGGGTTAGTAATCCAGAGACCAGGCTGACGTTCTGTGGACATCGGTTAATAACCCAGAGACGAGGCTGACGTCCTGGAGACATGGGTTAGTAATCCAGAGACCAGGCTGACGTTCTGTGGACATCGGGTAATAACCCAGAGACGAGGCTGACGTCCTGGAGACATGGGTTAGTAATCCAGAGACCAGGCTGACGTTCTGTGGACATGGGTTAGTAATCCAGAGACCAGGCTGACGTTCTGTGGACATGGGTTAGTAATCCAGAGACCAGGCTGACGTTCTGTGGACATCGGTTAATAACCCAGAGACCAGGCTGACGTCCTGGAGACATGGGTTAGTAATCCAGAGACCAGGCTGACGTTCTGTGGACATGGGTTAGTAATCCAGAGACCAGGCTGACGTTCTGTGGACATGGGTTAGTAATCCAGAGACCAGGCTGACGTTCTGTGGACATGGGTTAGTAATCCAGAGACCAGGCTGACGTTCTGTGGACATGGGTTAGTAATCCAGATACCAGGCTGACGTTCTGTGGACATGGGTTAGTAATCCAGAGACCAGGCTGACATTCTGTGGACATCGGTTAATAACCCAGAGACGAGGCTGACGTCCTGGAGACATGGGTTAGTAATCCAGAGACCAGGCTGACGTTCTGTGGACATGGGTTAGTAATCCAGAGACCAGGCTGACGTTCTGTGGACATGGGTTAGTAATCCAGAGACCAGGCTGACGTTCTGTGGACATGGGTTAGTAATCCAAGAGACCAGGCTGACGTTCTGTGGACATGGGTTAGTAATCCAGAGACCAGGCTGACGTTCTGTGGACATGGGTTAGTAATCCAGATACCAGGCTGACATTTTGTGGACATGGGTTAGTAATCCAGAGACCAGGCTGACGTCCTGGAGACATGGGTTAGTAATCCAGAGACCAGGCTGACGTTCTGTGGACATGGGTTAGTAATCCAGATACCAGGCTGACGTTCTGTGGACATGGGTTAGTAATCCAGAGACCAGGCTGACGTTCTGTGGACATGGGTTAGTAATCCAGAGACAAGGCTGACGTTCTGTGGACATGGGTTAGTAATCCAGAGACCAGGCTGACGTTCTGTGGACATGGGTTAGTAATCCAGATACCAGGCTGACATTCTGTGGACATGGGTTAGTAATCCAGAGACCAGGCTGACGTCCTGGAGACATGGGTTAGTAATCCAGAGACCAGGCTGACGTTCTGTGGACATGGGTTAGTAATCCAGAGACCAGGCTGACGTTCTGTGGACAACGGTTAATAACCCAGAGACGAGGCTGACGTCCTGGAGACATGGGTTAGTAATCCAGAGACCAGGCTGACGTTCTGTGGACATCGGTTAATAACCCAGAGACGAGGCTGACGTCCTGGAGACATGGGTTAGTAATCCAGAGACCAGGCTGACGTTCTGTGGACATGGGTTAGTAATCCGGAGACCAGGCTGACGTTCTGTGGACATGGGTTAGTAATCCAGAGACCAGGCTGACGTTCTGTGGACATGGGTTAGTAATCCAGAGACCAGGCTGACGTTCTGTGGACATGGGTTAGTAATCCAGAGACCAGGCTGACGTTCTGTGGACATGGGTTAGTAATCCAGATACCAGGCTGACATTCTGTGGACATGGGTTAGTAATCCAGAGACGAGGCTGACGTCCTGGAGACATGGGTTAGTAATCCAGAGACCAGGCTGACGTTCTGTGGACATGGGTTAGTAATCCAGATACCAGGCTGACGTTCTGTGGACATGGGTTAGTAATCCAGAGGCCAGGCTGACGTTCTGTGGACATGGGTTAGTAATCCAGAGACCAGGCTGACGTTCTGTGGACATGGGTTAGTAATCCAGAGACCAGGCTGACGTTCTGTGGAAATGGGTTAGTAATCCAGATACCAGGCTGACATTCTGTGGACATGGGTTGGCTAACCAAGGGACCAGGCTGACGTCCTGGAGACATGGGTTAGTAATCCAGAGACCAGGCTGACGTTCTGTGGACATGGGTTAGTAATCCAGAGACCAGGCTGACGTTCTGTGGACATGGGTTAGTAATCCAGAGACCAGGCTGACGTCCTGGAGACATGGGTTAGTAATCCAGAGACCAGGCTGACGTTCTGTGGACATGGGTTAGTAATCCAGAGACCAGGCTGACGTTCTGTGGACATGGGTTAGTAATCCAGAGACCAGGCTGACGTCCTGGAGAAATGGGTTAGTAATCCAGAGACCAGGCTGACGTTATGTGGACATGGGTTAGTAATCCAGAGACCAGGCTGACGTTCTGTGGATATGGGTTAGTAATCCAGAGACCAGGCTGACGTTCTGTGGACATGGGTTAGTAATCGAGAGACCAGGCTGACATTCTGTGGACATGGGTTAGTAATCCAGAGGCCAGGCTGACGTTTTGTGGACTTGGGTTAGTAATCCTGAGACCAGGCTGACGTCCTGGAGACATGGGTTAGTAATCCAGAGACCAAGCTGACGTTCTGTGGACATGGGTTAGTAATCCAGAGACCAGGCTGACGTTTTGTGGACATGGGTTAGTAATCCAGAGAACAGGCTGACGTTCAGTGGACATGGGTTAGTTATCCAGAGACCAGGCTGACGTCCTGGAGACATGGGTTAGTAATACAGAGACCAGGCTGACATTCTGTGGACATGGGTTAGTAATCCAGAGACCAGGCTGACGTTCTGTGGACATGGGTTAGTAATCCAGACACCAGGCTGACGGCCTGGAGAAATGGGTTAGTAATCCAGAGACCAGGCTGACGTTCTGTGGACATGGGTTAGTAATCAAGAGACCAGGCTGACGTTCTGTGGACATGGGTTGGTAATCCAGAGACCAGGCTGACGTTCTGTGGACATGGGTTAGTAATCCAGAGACCAGGCTGACGTTCTGTGGACATCGGTTAATAACCCAGAGACCAGGCTGACGTCCTGGAGACATGGGTTAGTAATCCAGAGACCAGGCTGACGTTCTGTGGACATGGGTTAGTAATCCAGAGACCAGGCTGACGTTCTGTGGACATGGGTTAGTAATCCAGAGTCCAGGCTGACGTTCTGTGGACATGGGTTAGTAATCCAGATAACAGGCTGACGTTCTGTGGACATGGGTTAGTAATCCAGAGACCAGGCTGACGTTCCGTGGATATCGGTTAATAACCCAGAGACGAGGCTGACGTCCTGGAGACATGGGTTAGTAATCCAGAGACCAGGCTGACGTTCTGTGGACATGGGTTAGTAATCCAGAGACCAGGCTGACGTTCTGTGGACATGGGTTAGTAATCCAGAGACCAGGCTGACGTTCTGTGGACATGGGTTAGTAATCCAGAGACCAGGCTGACGTTCTGTGGACATGGGTTAGTAATCCAGAGACCAGGCTGACGTTCTGTGGACATGGGTTAGTAATCCAGATACCAGGCTGACGTTCTGTGGACATGGTTTAGTAATCCAGAGACCAGGCTGACGTCCTGGAGACATGGGTTAGTAATCCAGAGGCCAGGCTGACGTTCTGTGGACATGGGTTAGTAATCCAGATACCAGGCTGACGTTCTGTGGACATGGGTTAATAATCCAGAGACCAGGCTGACGTTCTGTGGACATGGGTTAGTAATCCAGAGACCAGGCTGACGTTCTGTGGACATGGGTTAGTAATCCAGAGACCAGGCTGACGTTCTGTGGACATGTGTTAGTAATCCAGATACCAGGCTGACATTCTGTGGACATGGGTTAGTAATCCAGAGACCAGGCTGACGTCCTGGAGACATGGGTTAGTAATCCAGAGACCAGGCTGACGTTCTGTGGACATGGGTTAGTAATCCAGAGACCAGGCTGACGTTCTGTGGACATCGGTTAATAACCCAGAGACGAGGCTGACGTCCTGGAGACATGGGTTAGTAATCCAGAGACCAGGCTGACGTTCTGTGGACATCGGTTAATAACCCAGAGACGAGGCTGACGTCCTGGAGACATGGGTTAGCAATCCAGAGACCAGGCTGACGTTCTGTGGACATGGGTTAGTAATCCAGAGACCAGGCTGACCTTCTGTGGACATGGGTTAGTAATCCAGAGACCAGGCTGACGTTCTGTGGACATGGGTTAGTAATCCAGATACCAGGCTGACGTTCTGTGGACATGGGTTAGTAATCCAGAGACCAGGCTGACGTTCTGTGGACATCGGTTAATAACCCAGAGACGAGGCTGACGTCCTGGAGACATGGGTTAGTAATCCAGAGACCAGGCTGACGTCCTGGAGACATGGGTTAGTAATCCAGAGACCAGGCTGACCTTCTGTGGACATGGGTTAGTAATCCAGAGACCAGGCTGACGTTCTGTGGACATGGGTTAGTAATCCAGATACCAGGCTGACGTTCTGTGGACATGGGTTAGTAATCCAGAGACCAGGCTGACGTTCTGTGGACATCGGTTAATAACCCAGAGACGAGGCTGACGTCCTGGAGACATGGGTTAGTAATCCAGAGACCAGGCTGACGTCCTGGAGACATGGGTTAGTAATCCAGAGACCAGGCTGACGTTCTGTGGACATGGGTTAGTAATCCAGATACCAGGCTGACGTTCTGTGGACATGGGTTAGTAATCCAGATACCAGGCTGACGTTCTGTGGACATGGGTTAGTAATCCAGAGACCAGGCTGACGTTCTGTGGACATGGGTTAGTAATCCAGAGACCAGGCTGACGTTCTGTGGACATGGGTTAGTAATCCAGAGACCAGGCTGACGTTCTGTGGACATGGGTTAGTAATCCAGATACCAGGCTGACATTCTGTGGACATGGGTTAGTAATCCAGAGACCAGGCTGACGTCCTGGAGACATGGGTTAGTAATCCAGAGACCAGGCTGACGTTCTGTGGACATGGGTTAGTAATCCAGAGACCAGGCTGACGTTCTGTGGACAACGGTTAATAACCCAGAGACGAGGCTGACGTTCTGTGGACATGGGTTAGTAATCCAGAGACCAGGCTGACGTTCTGTGGACATGGGTTAGTAATCAAGAGACCAGGCTGACATTCTGTGGACATGGGTTAGTAATCCAGAGACGAGGCTGACGTCCTGGAGACATGGGTTAGTAATCCAGAGACCAGGCTGACGTTCTGTGGACATGGGTTAGTAATCCAGAGACCAGGCTGACGTTCTGTGGACATGGATTAGTAATCCAGAGACCAGGCTGACGTTCTGTGGACATGGGTTAGTAATCCAGAGACCAGGCTGACGTTCTGTGGACATGGGTTAGTAATCCAGATACCAGGCTGACATTCTGTGGACATGGGTTAGTAATCCAGAGACCAGGCTGACGTCCTGGAGACATGGGTTAGTAATCCAGAGACCAGGCTGACGTTCTGTGGACATGGGTTAGTAATCCAGAGACCAGGCTGACGTTCTGTGGACATGGGTTAGTAATCCAGAGACCAGGCTGACGTCCTGGAGACATGGGTTAGTAATCCAGAGACCAGGCTGACGTTCTGTGGACATGGGTTAGTAATCCAGAGACCAGGCTGACGTTCTGTGGATATGGGTTAGTAATCCAGAGACCAGGCTGACGTCCTGGAGACATGGGTTAGTAATCCAGAGACCAGGCTGACGTTCTGTGGACATGGGTTAGTAATCCAGAGACCAGGCTGACGTTCTGTGGACATGGGTTAGTAATCCAGAGACCAGGCTGACGTTCTGTGGACATGGGTTCGTAATCCAGAGACCAGGCTGAAGTCCTGGAGGCGTGGGTTAGTAATTCAGAGACCAGGCTGACCTTCTGTGGACATGAGTTTAAGCCTCACAATGGCAACTGTGGAATTTTAATTTAATTATTAATCTGGAATTGAAAAGCTAGTCTCAGTAATAGTGACCACTGTGGATCGTTGTAAAAAGCCATATGGGTCACAATGTTTTTTCAGGAAGCAAATCTGCCGTTCTTATCGGGTCTGCACTACATGTGCTCCCCATAGGGCAAGCCAATTAGTTTATGGGTAATTAGGGATGGGCCTTGCCAGTGACCTTCCCATATCGGAGAGGAAACCCGAGACACTACACGTGTAGTGTCTCCCACCCGCCCTCCTCCTCTAACCTAATAATAAAACCCATTGGTGTGAGGTAAGTGCCATATTATATTATTATTTTTTCTTTTTTTATTTATTTATTTATTAGCCAGATCTTGGTTGAAAGTTAGACAGATGGCAGGGAAGGGAGTGCAATGTTCCTCCTGCAGGATGTTTGAGGTGAGGGGTGCCATTAGTGTCCCTGCTGATTTTACCTGCAGGAAGTGCAGCCATCTCCAGCTCCTCCAAGACCGAGTTAGAGAACTGGAGCTGGAGTTGGACGAACTTCGGATCATTCGGGAGGTAGAGGGGGTCATAGATAGCAGGTTCAGGGAATTAGTTACACCAAAGATTGGAGATAGATGGGTAACTGTAAGAGGGACTGGGAAGAAGCAGTCAGTGCAGGGATCCCCTGCGGTCGTTCCCCTGAGTAACAAGTATACCGCTTTGGATACTTGTGGGGGGGACGACTTACCACGGGTAAGCCAAGGGGTACGGGCCTCTGGCACGGAGTCTGTCCCTTGTTGCTCAGAAGGGAAGGGAGGAGAGGAGCAGAGCATTAGTAATTGGGGACTCGATAGTCAGGGGCACAGATAGGAGATTTTGTGGGAGCGAGAGAGACTCACGTTTGGTATGTTGCCTCCCAGGTGCAAGGGCACGTGATGTCTCTGATCGTGTTTTCCGGGTCCTTAAGGGGGAGGGGGAGCAGCCCCAAGTCGTGGTCCACATTGGCACTAACGACATAGGTAGGAAAGGGGACAAGGATGTCAGGCACGCTTTCAGGGAGCTAGGATGGAAGCTCAGAAAGAGAACAAACAGAGTTATTATCTCTGGGTTGTTGCCCGTGCCACGTGATAATGAGATGAGGAATAGGGAGAGAGAGCAATTAAACACGTGGCTACAGGGATGGTGCAGGCGGGAGGGATTCAGATTTCTGGATAACTGGGGCTCTTTCTGGGGAAGGTGGGACCTCTACAGACAGGATGGTCTACATCTGAACCTGAGGGCCAGTCAAGGACAGGAATGGGAAGTTGTGTGTAGAGTCTGAAGAGATAGGCGAGATACTAAATGAATATTTTTCGTCAGTATTCACTCAGGAAAAAGATAATGTTGTGGAGGAGAATGCTGAGAACCAGGCTATTAGAATAGATGGCATTGTGGTACGTAGGGAAGAGGTGTTGGCAATTCTGGACAGGCTGAAAATAGATAAGTCCCCGGGGCCTGATGGGATTTATCCTAGGATTCTCTGGGAAGCCAGGGAAGAGATTGCTGGGCCTTTGGCTTTGATTTTTATGTCATCATCGGCCACAGGAATAGTGCCAGAGGACTGGAGGATAGCAAATGTGGTCCCTTTGTTCAAAAAGGGGAGTAGAGACAACCCCGGCAACTATAGACCGGTGAGCCTCACGTCTGTTGTGGGTAAAGTCTTGGAGGGGATTATAAGAGACAAGATTTATAATCATCTAGATAGGAATAATATGATCAGGGATCGTCAGCATGGCTTTGTGAAGGGTAGGTCATGCCTCACAAACATTATCGAGTTCTTTGAGAATGTGACTGAACAGGTAGACGAGGGTAGAGCAGTTGATGTGGTGTATATGGATTTCAGTAAAGCGTTTGATAAGGTTCCCCACGGTAGGCTATTGCAGAAAATACGGAGGCTAGGGATTGAGGGTGATTTAGAGATGTGGATCAGAAATTGGCTAGCTGAAAGACAGAGGGTGGTGGTTGATGGGAAATGTTCAGAATGGACTTCAGTTACAAGTGGCGTACCACAAGGATCTGTTCTGGGGCCGTTGCTGTTTGTCATTTTTATCAATGACCTAGAAGGGTGGGTGAGTAAATTTGCAGACGACACTAAAGTCGGTGGTGTTGTCGACAGTGCGGAAGGATGGTTACAGAGGGACATAGATAAGCTGCAGAGCTGGGCTGAGAGGTGGCAAATGGAGTTTAATGTAGAGAAGTGTAAGGTGATTCACTTTGGAAGGAATAACAGGAATGCGGAATATTTGGCTAATGGTAAAGTTCTTGGAAGTGTGGATGAGCAGAGGGATCTAGGTGTCCATGTACATAGATCCCTGAAAGTTGCCACCCAGGTTGATAGGGTTGTGAAGAAGGCCTATTGAGTGTTGGCCTTTTTTGGTAGAGGGATTGAGTTCCGGAGTCATGAGGTCATGTTGCAGCTGTACAAAACTCTGGTACGGCCGCATTTGGAGTATTGCGTACAGTTCTGGTCACCGCATTATAGGAAGGACGTGGAAGCTTTGGAGCGGGTGCAGAGGAGATTTACCAGGATGTTGCCTGGTATGGAGGGAAAATCTTATGAGGAAAGGCTGATGGACTTAAGGTTGTTTTCGTTGGAGAGAAGAACGTTAAGAGGAGACTTAATAGAGGCATACAAAATGATCAGGGGGTTAGATAGGGTGGACAGCGAGAGCCTTCTCCCGCGGATGGAAATGGCTGGCACGAGAGGACATAGCTTTAAACTGAGGGGTAATAGATATAGGACAGAGGTCAGAGGTAGGTTCTTTACGCAAAGAGTGGTGAGGCCGTGGAATGCCCTACCTGCAACAGTAGTGAACTCGCCAACATTGAGGGCATTTAAAAGTTTATTGGATAAGCATATGGATGATAATGGCATAGTGTAGGTTCGATGGCTTTTGTTTCGGTGCAACATCGTGGGCCGAAGGGCCTGTACTGCGCTGTATCGTTCTATGTTCTATCCCATGAGAGAATAAAGGAAAAAAATTGGGAAGACTGAAGTCATAGTCTTCAGTTGTTCCCTCGCTGCCAACTCAATCCCTCTCTCTGTTCAAAGTGTCTTCGGTTGCACCAGACTATTTGCAAACAGTGTGTCATTTATGACCTCGAAACCATACCTAGCGCCATACCTATGACCATTTATTTTCACCTCCATTTACCAGATTCCCCCTACCTTCGCTCGTCCGCTGCAAATACATGATGATTCCAACACATTCCTAGCCTTCTACATTCTACTCTCCTTGAACTTGAAGTCATCCAAAATTCTGCTGCCCATGTCCTTGTTTAGGTTAAGTCCCAATGATGCATCACCTCTGTGCTCACTGACCCACAATGGCTTCTGGTTAAACAGCAACTCAGAGAATGGTTACACCACAGGAGATCATTCTGCCATCATGTTTGTTTTGGTTTTTTGGAAGGGCAACTCATTGTAAAATTCTCATCCTTCCTTGGCCTCATCCCTCCCTATCTCTGGAATTTCCTCTCACCCAACAGCCGTCTGCAACATCTATACTTCACCAATTCTCATCTCGTAAACTTCCCTGATTTTAATCATTCCACCACTTGCAGTGTGCCGTCCATTGCCAAGACCCAAGTTCTATCATTCCCTTTCAAAACCACTCCCTCTCTCTACAGGTCATCTCCAGTGATATCTCCTTATGTAGCTCACTGTTAAAACGTGTTTGATGGGGCACCCCATTTCACAGTGGTTAGCACTGCTGAGGACGCGAGTTCGATCCCGGCCCCGGATTACTGCCCAGTTCTATGTGGAGTTTGCACATTCTCCTCGTGTTTGCTTGGGTCGCACAACCCAAAATGTGCAGGGTAGGTGGATTGGCTACGCTACATTTCCCCTTAATTGGAAAAATAAAAGATAAAAAAGAAAAAATGTGTTTGACGAAGGTATTGCAATGTGTCTCGAGACACTGCCAGGGCGTGAAATATCAAAATTGGCACGTCATGCTGTAGAATAAAAAACCTTAGTTAGGCCGCACTTGGAATATTGCGTACAATTATGACCGCCACACTACCAGAGGATGTGCAGACTTTGGAGAGAGCACAGAAGAGGTCTACCAGAATGTTGCCTGGCCTGGAGGGTATTAGCTATAAGGAGAGGCTGGATAAACTTAAATTGTTTTCATGGAACAACGGAGTTGAGGGGTGACGTGATAGAAGTTTACAAAATTATGAGGGGCATGGACAGGGTGGATAGTCAGAAGCTTTTTCCCAGGTTGGAAGAATCAATTACTAGGGGACACAGGTTTAAGGTGCGAAGGGCAAAGTTTAGAGGAGATGTGCGAGGCAAGTTTCTTACACAGAGGGTAGTGGGTGCCTGAAACACGCTGCCGGGGGAAGTGGTGGAAGCAGGTACGATACTGATGTTTTAAGAGGCATCTTGACAAATACATGAATAGGGGGATACGGACCCTGGAGTGCAAGAAGGTTTTAGGTTAGACAGACATCATGGTTGGTGCAAGCTTGGAGGGCCGAAGGGCCTGTTCCTGTGCTGTTATTTGTTGTTATTACACTGCATTAAAGGCAGTGTGTAAACACAGGCGGCGGAATTCTCCGTTCCTTAGACTAAGCGTTGACACTGGGTCAGGACTCGTGGACCTGGACCATTTGAACAACTGTTAAGGGCTTGCACTGGCACCGCTTGGAACACAATCGATTCCAATGACAAATGATGCCGGATTTGACTTGCGATTGACACTCAGGAGGGAGGCTGTCAAGCTGTAGCTGAATATACATACTGCACTCCCCCCCCCCCCCCCAACCCCCCCCCAACCCCCCCCCCCAACCCCCCCCCCCCCACCCCCCCCCCCCCCCCCCCCCCCCCCCACACACACACACATCATCCCAGCCAACAAGATGGCAGCGAGGAGAGCGGCGCCCCATTTCACAGACTGCAAACTCAAGACCGTGCTGGACACCGTGGAGGAGAGGTGGGTGACCCTCTACCCAGGGCCGGGAAGGAGATGGCAGAGGTGGTCAGCGCCATTTACTGGGCCTGGACGCAGGTGGCAGAGGTGGACAGTGCCATGGGCAACATCGCCCAGACCGGCCCGCAGTGCAGGACAAAACTGCACATCTCCTCATGGCAGGGAGAGTAGGCAGCAGTGTGCCTCTGGCACCAACCCTTGTCCCATACACACCCTTAATCACCTCCCTCTTACCCGGAGGGTGGCCGTACCCTACTCTGCACCACATGCTGGCACCCATCCAGCCGCCATGGCTGGGTACCCTGGCCACTAAAGCCACTAGCTATCCACCCACTGGGTTGCATGCATGGACTGTCTAATATTGTGCGTTTTCCGGCCCACCCCACCAGGGAGAAGGCCGGCCATGAACGACGGGGGTGGAAGACTGGGGAGATACCTCCGGACCTGCGCCTCTCACCGCAGCAGAGCAGAGGACCCTGGACATGGTCAGCGGGCCTGAAGAAAGGGCAGTCGCACGGGTGGAGGTCTGCCAGGCCCCCTCCCTGGTGCAACTGGTGGGCGGCGGGCAAAACGGCGGCACCATGCCATCTGGGACACCCGAGCAGCAGCCGACCGATCAAGGTCCATGTTGCCCCAGAATACAGTAACGAGAGGGCACAGGTCGCAGAGCGGGCTGTCATCATCCTCCTTCCCATGGACCAGACCTGCTGACAATGCCAACATAGGAATCACAGAGGGGGTTGCAGGTTGGGGTGGGGGGTTTGGCCGGGATCGTGAAGTGGTGTCTGTGTCCCTGGCCAATTCATCCCCTGGTCGGTGAACCTGGAGGCGATCAGAGCATTCCGTGCGCGTTCACCCTCGCGCACATATTGTGCAGCCTCCCATGCCTGCCCAGACCCATGTCCTGCCTCCCCCTCCACCAGCATCCTCCTGGTCAGACGAAGCCTGGAATTCATCTTTTTCCTCCAGCATGTCGTCCCTCTGCTGCGCAATGCTGTGGAGGATGCAGCAGGCCACCATGATGCGGGCGACTCTCAGTATTATGCTGAAGGTTCCCTCCAGAGTGGTCCGCGCATTTCAGAATGCCAAAGCACCAACAAAGAACAATACAGCACCGGAGCAGGCCCTTCAGCCTTCCACACCTGCATCGACCATAGTACCTGCCTAAACTAAAACCGTGTGCACTTACGGAATCCGTATCCTTCCATTCCCACCCTATTCATATATTTGTCTAGATGACCCTTAAATGCCGCTATCGTACCTGCTACCACCACCTCCGCAGGCAGCGCATTCCATATATTTACCCCACACTGCGTAAAAAATTGTCTCGCACATTTGTTGTAAACTTTTTCCCACGCAGTTTAAACCTATGTTCCCTAGTACTTGACTCTCCTACCCTAGGAAAGAGCGTCTGACTATCAACTCTGTCCATGCCACTCGTAGACCTCTATCAGGTCGCCTCTCAACCTCCGTCGTTCCAATGGGAACAGACTGAGTTTAACTAAACTCTCCTCATAGCTAATGCCCTCCATACCAGGCAGCATCCTAGTAAACCGCTTCTGTACCCTCTCCAAAGCATCCACATCCTTCTGGTAGTGTGGCGACCAGAATTGTACACAATATTCCAAATGAGGCTTAGCTATGGTCCTGTACAGCTGCAACTTAACTTGCCAATTTTTATATTCAATGCCCCGACCGAAGAAGGTCAGCATGCCGCATGCCTTCTTGGCCACCTTATCCACATGTGTTGCCACTTTCAGTGATCAGTGGACATTCACGCCCAGATCTCTGTCAATACGCGCAAGAGTTCTACCATTTATTGTGTAATTCCTACATGCATTGGACCTTCGAAAGTGTATTACCTCGCAGTTGTCCACTTAAACTCCATCTGCCATTTCTTCACCCAAGACTCCAACCAGTTTATATCTTGCTGTATCCTCTGACAATCCTCTTCATTATCCCCAACTCCACCAATTTTTATGTCGTCTGCGAACTTACTAATCAGACCAGCTACATTTTCTTCCAAATCATTTATATACACCACGAGCAACAACCACGAATATACACCATGAACCACCCAATCATGTCCCTGTTCACGGCATGGACGTCTTGTAGTGGGTCTCCGTGTCGGTCTGTGGCATCAGCCATGACCGCAACGGTCTAGCTAATTTAGTGGAATTTTTTGAGGACATTACCAGTGCGGTAGATAACGGGGAGCCAATGGATGTGGTATATCTGGATTTCCAGAAAGCCTTTGACGAGGTGCCACACAAAAGGTTGCTGCATAAGATAAAGATGCATGGCATTGAGGGGAAAGTAGTAGCATGGATAGAGGATTGGTTAATTAATAGAAAGCAAAGAGTGGGGATAAATGGGTGTTTCTCTGGTTGGCAATCAGTAGCTAGTGGTGTCCCTCAGGGATCAGTCTGGCAGATGGAATACAATGTTGACAAATGTGAGATTATCCATTTTGGTAGGAATAACAGCAAAAGGGATTATTATTTAAATGATAAAATATTAAAACATGCTGCTGTGCAGAGAGACCTGGTTGTGCTAGTGCATGAGTCGCAAAAAGTTGGTTTACAGGTGCAAGAGGTGATTAAGAAGGCAAATGGAAATTTTGTCCTTCATTGCAAGAGGAATGGAGTTCTAGACGAGGGGGGTTATGCTGCAATTATGTACGGTGTTAGTGAGGCCACACCTGGAGTATTATGTTCAGTTTTGGTCTCCTTACTTGAGAAAGAACGTACTGGCACTGGAGGGTGTGCAGAGGAGATTCACTAGGTTAATCCCAGAGCTGAAGTGGTTGGAATACGAGGAGAGGTTGAGTAGACTGGGACTGTACTTGTTTTAAAAGTATGAGGGGGATCTTATAGAATCATATAAAATTATGAAGGGAATAGATAGGATAGATGCGGGCAGGTCGTTTCCACTGGCGGATGAAAGCAGAACTAGGAGGCATAGCCTCAAAATAAGGGGAAGTAGATTTAGGACTGAGTTTAGAAGGAACTTCTTCATCCAAAGGGTTGTGAATCTATGGAATTCCCTGCCCAGTGAAGCAGTAGAGGCTCCTTCATTAAAAGTTTTTAAGATAAAGATAGATAGTTTTTTTGAAGAATAAAGGGATTAAGGGTTATGGTGTTCGGGCCGGAAAGTGGAGCTGAGTCCACAAAAAATCAGCCATGATCTCATTGAATGGTGGAGCAGGCTCGAGGGTCAAGATGGCCTACTCCTGCTCCTAGTTCTTATGTTCTTATGTAAGTGAATCTCGCTGCCAGGAATTCAGCCTGTGGAAGTGGAGAATCGCAGAGGCCGTGGAGAATACTGGGTCAGGCCAGCTTTCATTATATGCAAATGGCGTTTACTGCATGTGCGGAGTGGAACGCATTGCGCCTGCTTTCGAGGCACCGGAGAACTGCGATTTGGTATGAGCCTGGAGTCTGCCACGATTTCAGCATCAAAATAATTCTCCGCCCAATCGCCTTTCCCGACTTCAGTATTGGCTGAGGGAGAATCCTGCCCAGGATGGGGCTTTTCACAGTAACTTCATACTTGTGACAATAAAAAAGATTATTATTATTATGTTGTTGTTACAGAAGGCAGTAGAGGACAGTTTTTGGTAGTTAGTCTGATGCTAAAGATAGGTGATATGTTCTAATGCTCATCACCTCAAATGAGGACAAGAACATTTGCCCACAGCTAATAAACAGCCATTTGAACATTGCAATTCACACTTCTACACCAAACATGAATATCAAGCAATTTTTAAAGCTGATTTAAATCCCAGTCTATCAAATCAATTGTGCAACATTCACATGTATTTCCCCAGCCCCAAGTTACATCTGCTCCAGGGACAGGGAAAACAGTCTACTCCAGCAATGAGTCTCGCAAGGTTCCAGACCGGCTCTGTGATGTTAGCTGATCTCAACCCATGATGAGGAGATGTCGGCGTTTGACTGGGGCGGGCACAGTAAGAAGTCGTACAACACCAGGTTAAAGTCCAACAGGTTTGCAAAATTGCAAAACAGATTATGGATAGGTGTGGAGGTCTCAGGGTAGTTGTCATGGATGACTTTAACTTTCCAAATATTGATTGGCATCTCTCGGTCGAACAGTTTGGATGGGGCAGTTTTTGTACAGTGTGTGCAGGAGGGTTTCCTGACACAATATGTGGATAGGCCGACAAGAGGAGGGGCCACATTGGATTTGCTACTGGGTAATGAACCGGGCCCAGTGTTAGATTTGTTTGTGGGAGAGCACTTTGGAGATAGTGACCACAATTCGGTGTCTTTCACTATTGCAATGGAGAGGGATAGGGCCATATGGCAGGGCAAGGTTTATAATTGGGGGAGGGGTAATTATGATGCGATTAGGCAAGAATTAGGGAGCATAAGATGGGAACAGAAACTGTCAGGGAAAGGCACAAATTAAAAGTGGAGCTTGTTCAAGGAACAAATACTCCATGTCCTTGATAGGCACGTCCCTGTCAGGCAGGGAGAAAATTGCCATATGAGGGAACCATGATTCACAAAAGAGGTTGAATGTCTTGTCAAGACATTCCGGGGCAGCACGGTAGCCTTGTGGATAGCACAATTGCTTCACAGCTCCAGGGTCCCAGGTTCGATTCCGGCTTGGGTCACTGTCTGTGCGGAGTCTGCACATCCTCCCCGTGTGTGCGTGGGTTTCCTCCGGGTGCTCCGGTTTCCTCCCACAGTCCAAAGATGTGCAGGTTAGGTGGATTGGCCATGATAAATTGCCCTTGGTGTCCAAAATTGCCCTTAGTGTTGGGTGGGGTTACTGGGTTATGGGGATAGGGTGGCGGTGTTGACCTTGGGTAGGGTGCTCTTTCCAAGAGCTGGTGCAGACTCGATGGGCCGAATGGCCTCCTTCTGCACTGTAAATTCTATGAAAGAGGAAAAAGGAAGAGTATGTAAGGATGAGAAAACAAGGTTCAGTAGGGTCGCTTGAGGGTTACAAGGTAGCAAGGAATGAGCTGAAAAAAGGGCTTAGGAGAGCTAGGAGGGGGCATGAGAAATCCTTGGCGGGTCGGATCAAGGAAAACCCCAAGGCTTTTTACTCTTATGTGAGAAATAAAAGAATGACCAGGGTGAGGGTAGGGCCGGTGAAGGACAGTAGTGAGAACTTGTGCATGGAGTCAGAAGAAATAGGAGAGGCGTTGAATTAACTAAGCGTGTAGATGAAGGTAGAGCAGTTGATATCATATACATGGATTTTAGTAAGGCGTTTGATAAGGTTCCCCCTGGTCGGCTCATGAAGAAAGTAAGGAGGTGTGGGATAGGGGAAAATTTGGCTAATCGGATAAGTAACTGGCTATCACATAGAAGACAGAGGGTGGTGGTGGATGGAAAATTTTCAGACTGGAGACCAGTTACCAGCGGTGTACCACAGGGATCAGTGCTGGGTCCTCTGCTATTTGTGATTTTTATCAGTGACTTGGAGGAGGGAGCTGAAGGGTGGGTCAGTAAATTGGCTGATGATTGGTGGAGTAGTGGATGAGGTGGAGGGTTGTTGTAGGCTCCAAAGTGACATTGATAGGATGCAGAGCTGGGCCGAAAAATGGCAGATGGAGTGATAAGTGATAAGTGAGAGGTGATTCATTTTGGTAGAAAAAATTTGAATGCGGATTACAGGGTCAACGGCAGGGTTCTGAGGAATGTGGAGGAACAGAGAGATCTTGGGGTTCATGTCCACAGATCTCTGAAGGTTGCCACTCAAGTGGATAGAGCCGTGAAGAAGGCTTATAGTGGGTTAGCGTTTATTAACAGAGGGCTTGAGTGTAAGAGCGGTGGGGTTATGCTGCAACTATACATGACCCTGGTGAGACCACATTTGGAGTATTGTGTGCAGTTCTGGTCAACTCATTATAGGAAGGATGTGGAAGCATTGGAAAGGGTGCAAAGGAGATTTACCAGGATGCTGCCTGGTTTGCAGGATAGGTCTTATGAGGAAAGGCTGAGGGAGCTAGGGCTTTTCTCTTTGGAGCGGAGGACGAGAGGTGACTTAATAGAGGTTTATAAGATAATGAGGGGGATAGATAGAGTGGACGTTCAGAGACTATTTCCTCGGGTGGATGTAGCTGTTACAAGGGGGCATAACTATAAGATTCAGGGTGGGAGATATAGGAGGGATGTCCGAGGTAGGTTCTTTACTCAGAGAGTGGTTAGGGTGTAGAATGGACTACCTGCTGTGATCGTGGAGCCGGACACTTTAGGAACTTTCAAGCGGTTATTGGATAGGCACATGGAGCACACCAGAATGACAGGGAGTGGGATAGCTTGATCTTGGTTTCGGACAATGTTGGGCACAACATCGAGGGCCGAAGGGCCTGTTCTGTGCTGTACTGTTCTATCACTAGCTTTCGGAGAGCAGCTCATCAGGTGAATGAAGAGGTGGGTTCCGCAACCTCAAACAGACCATTGTTTGCAGCAAACGACCCAGCCTTCAGGAGAACAGTGACCAAGACACCACACAACCCGTGGCAACATCTGCAAGACGTGCCAGATCATCGACATGGGTACCACCATTACACGCAAGAACACCACCCACCAGGTACACTGTACATACTCGTGCGACTTGGCCAACGTTGTCTACCTCATACGCTGCAGGAAAGGATGTCCCGAGGCGTGGTACATTGGCGAGACCATGCAGATGCTGCTACAACGGATGAACGGACATCCCGCGACAATCACCAGGAGGAATGTTCCCTTCCAGTCGGGGAACACTTCAGCAGTCAAGGGCATTCAGCCCCTGATCTTCGAGTAAGCGTTCTCCAAGGCGGCCTTCAGGACGCGCAACAACGCAGAATCGTTGAGGAGAAAATGAGTACGGCCTCAACCGGGACATTGGATTCATGTCTCATTACATTCACCCCCCACCATCTGGCCTAGACTTGTGAAATCCTACCAACTGTGCTGGCTTGAGACAATTCACACCTCTTTAACCTGTGATTATCCTTCTCTCCATACACTCCATCTGGACCTGTAAAGACTTAATTACCTGCAAAGACTCGCATTCAAAGTATCATATTGCATCATTGAGTTTGTCGACAAATGTAATTGTGGAACCCACCTCTTCACTCACCTGATGAAGGAGCTGCACTCCGAAAGCTAGTGATTCCAAACAAACCTGTTGGACTTTAACCTGGTGTTGCAAGATCTCAACCCAGGCATTGGTACAATGGAAATCAATGAGCAAGGGAGGTTGGAAAAAGACAGGTCAGAAGCTAAAGGGGAAAACATTTGTCAGTTTTCCTATTGATCATCATCCAGCTCTGAGCTGAAACTAGGCAAGGGGAGGATGGGGTTCAGTACTGGTGCCTCCTCAAGAGATCAGTTAGTCTCATCCTGCGAAACGCACAGTGTAGGGAGTTCATCACAGATTGGGCAATGGAATTGTCTGGAGTGGATGGGTGGCTGCAAAGAATCAAATCAAAAACAGTTAAGCTCTGCTGAAAATAATTACCTCAGTCTGACATTGGCCCCTATATACGACTCATATGGTTTTTCCACCTGCATGAATTCAAACTCATAGGTTCGGCTCTGTGTCAGTTCTCCAGGCAAGGCCAGCTCCTTCACCAGGTTCACAAACTCATGTGTGTTACTCTTATCACTAAACAGTTCTGGAACATAGAATAAATAAAGGAAAGTGAAAGGCAGGTTTGCATTTTACACTTATCTGGTCAACCCCCTCCCTTTCCCCAAGGCTCAGGGAGCATTAAGTGTGTCAGTCGGTGGAATGTCAAGCTCACCATCAACAATAACCATATGGCATTAAAGCTGGCTCCCAGTCAATTGAAATTTACTTTTCCTAATTTAGTGGGAAAAAGCTCCTGGGTCGCAGGAACTTGGAAACTTAATCAAACAAACTGGAATTTAATGTTGATGATGGACATCCTGACAACCCAGATAAGGAGGTATCAATGTCTTGGATTTTGGTATCACACCAAAGTAATTGCTGACTCCTGGTTGCTCTGTTATTACATTAATGAGATTTAGCAGTATATTGGAGACACATTTTATAAGCAAGTGAACATTTCCCAACCTTGAGATGGCCAGTCGGTCATCACCATTTCCAGGTGAGTGCCCATTGTCCAGGGAACAGTTGCCGTTTCCCTGATCCCACCCTTATTCGACCTCCGTGGCCCTCTCATTGTAAAATGGTGACCCTTCACAATGACCAGTGAGTTCAGCGTCACCAGGTAACAGGAGGAAAGAAAACAGATCAGCTCATCAACTCAATGCAAGTCAGACAAGTTACTCTGAAATTTTTTGTACCTGTTCACATTTGCCCTCTTTCTCGGTTGTTGCTCCTCCAACGGATCTCCTACCTCTAAACCTGTATTAGTTTTCCCCACATCCCTCCATCTCGTCTCCCAGAGTAATTTAAAAAGTAAACTTCTTGCACACTCTGCAGGCCCGACCTCCCCTCCCCAAGTCTGCTTCGTTCCCAACCTTTCTGCCCAGCTGCTCCAAATTTCCAATTCATCTGAAAAGTTCTACCCCGGTTTCTGCTGACTCACTCAGATATACCATTAACCTCGGCACCTCTGGGGTAACGGGGTAGTAAAGAGGACCATTTAAAAAGCCAGTTCTAACTGTTATCCAGCGATTCCCACCAAAGGGTGTAAATACAGGTAGCAAATGAGAGCGGAACCAATCTCCACTTTTAACAGCCTTCCCAGTTGAAAAACCTGCTTTCTTACTTCTTGACGTTCTGGATGACTGTGTCCAGAAATTGTATCCTGGCACGAGCCAGTGCCTGGTGAGGAGGTTTGGGGGAAGTGAGATTAACCTGGAATAATTCTCATCATTGGGCAGTGTAGTTGAAGCCACGTTAAGAGCCAGTTTATCCAGCAGAGCTCAGATGAAGCTGGTGTCCTAACTCATTCCCTAAACGTTCACCCTGATTAGCAATAGTTTAGCTCTGCTGTCCCATTACATATTCCAATGTCTTAATGAAATGCAGCAACTTCAGACTATAGATCCCTATTAAATGTGACAGTCCAACATTTATATCCCTTTCTGCTCTGCTCCCTTCACCCTTGCCCCTCGCTTCCCTTGCTCCCGATCACTCTCCTCTTCACTCCCTCTGCTCCACCACCACTCCCACCCCCACCCCATTGGGGCAGCACGGTAGCATTGTGGATAGCATAATTGCTTCACAGCTCCAGGGTCCCAGGTTCGATTCCGGCTTGGATCACTGTCTGTGCGGAGTCTGCACATCCTCCCCGTGTGTGCGTGGGTTTCCTCCGGGTGCTCCGGTTTCCTCCCACAGTCCAAAGATGTGCAGGTTAGGTGGATTGGCCATGATAAATTGCCCTTAGTGTCCAAAATTGCCCTTGGTGTTGGGTGGGGTTACTGGGTTATGGAGATAGGGTGGAGGTGTGGACCTTGGGTAGGGTGCTCTTTCCAAGAGCCGGTGCAGACTCGATGGGCCAAATGGCCTCCTTCTGCACTGTAAAATCTACTATGGTTGGTTCTGAACACTCTACAACGAACATCCCTATTTCTGACCTTATGATGGAAGGGATGGTTGGGTCCAGGACACTACCCGGCAGTGATGTGCTGGGACTAAGATGATTGACCTCCAACAGCCTTCGACAGAGGGAAATTGTCCCTATTGGTGGAAGGACCAGAGGTCACCAATTTATGGAATTAGCAAAAGAACCTGAGATAATACGAGAAAAATCTTTTTATGCAGCGAGTGATTACGATCAAATGCACATCCTGAAAAGGAGGCAGATTTAATCATGGCTTTCTAGAGAAAAATTGGGTAATTATCCAAGGATAAAAATTTCTATGGGTAAAGGGAGTGGAACTAGCTGTGTTGCTTGTGCAGGCAGCCAGCGTGGACATGTTGGGCAGAAAGGTTCCTACTGTGGTGCAACCATTCACTGAATCAATCTGCAACAGGAGAAAAATCGTACAATTTCCCCTCGGCATTCAATGGCACTACCATCGCTGAATCCCCCATTATCAACATCCAGGGGGTTACAATTAATATTGTGATAACAGAAGCAAGACAGAAGCTGGGAATTCTGCAGTGGGTAACTTACCTCCTGACTCCCCAAAGCCTGTCCATCATTGTTAAGGTACAAGTGTCATTAATTTGCCAAGTAACAGCAGTGAAACAAATTTAACAAGACATAATAGAATGCAATCTGCCCAGCAACAGGTAGAAATCTGCCTAGCAACAGCAGTAACCCCATATTTAAAAGGCAGGATGAGGTGCCCCTTTCCCAGTAATAAGACTAGCAGACGATAGGATCAGGTGTGAATTGTCTATTCGTAGAAACAGCTTGCCTAGACGATCGGGTGATCAGTGAAGTATACACATGCCAATTTCTAGAGTCAAGGAATGTGAGAGGGATGGAGTGCCAAATACACAGAATGCAGAATCAAAGGGGAACAATGGTATTTCTGCCAGAACCGTCAGAAGCAGGGAGGGCAGTTTGCAGCAAGCAGTCTGGAGGCTAGTTTTACATCTAACAGCTGAGGGGGCCAGTTTTTACATCTAACAGTCTCCAAGTCTTAGAGCCAAGGTAGTGAAGAAAACCTTTGTAAAGGCATTTAAATATCTACACTAGACCAGGAAAAGATGTTTCCCAGATTTGATTATCCTCCCTGTATTGTGTGGCGACTATAAGCTGGTTTTGACTTTGATCCATTTCATTTGAATGTTGTGTGGGGGAAAGGGGAAGTCTTAAGGAGTTCAGAAATCGCAGATATATTTTGGAACAGGGGGATGTTCTACATAAACTGTGTTTGTTTAGTAATTCATATACTAAATTGCTTTTGCAAAGTATAATCCTGTTCGTATGTATTTGTCTTTTCTTTAATTTAATAAAAAAGTCTTTAATAATTATTACACAGTAACTGAGCTGCATATTCTCACTGGGGTTTCCCTTGACTCCTCACACCATTCAAAAAATAAAACTATACACTCTCATAAACCGGTGTTCCAAGTTGGGACACCCTTGCAGATAACATCAGCTCGGTTTGTGACAAGTCAGAAGTGTGATGGAAACTCTCCTCGTGCCTGGATGAGTATTATTCCAACAATACTTGACGTTTGACACCATCCAGGATAAAGGAGTCCGCTTGATTGGCACCCGATCCACCATCTTCAACATTCACTCCGCCAACCACCAATGCGTAGTGGCAGCAGTGTGCATCGTCTACAAGAAGACCTGCAGGAATTCACCAAGGCCCCTCGTCAGCACATGACAAACCTCTACCTTCTAACAAAAAGGGGAGATTGCAAGTCCAACATGTTCCCTATGGGGAAATGCAGGAACAGTAAGTTCAGGCTACTCTGGATGTTTACAAAGAACAAAGAAAAGTACAGCACAGGAACAGGCCCTTCGGCCCTCCAAGCCCGTGCCGACCATGCTGCCCGACTAAACTACAATCTTCTACACTTCCTGGGTCCGTATCCTTCTATTCCCATCCTATTCATGTATTTGTCAAGATGCTCCTTAAATGTCACTATCGTCCCTGCTTCCACCACCTCCTCCGGTGGTGAGTTCCAGGCACCCACTACCCTCTGTGTAAAAACCTTGCCTCGTACATCTCCTCTAAACCTTGCCCCTCGCACCTTAAACCTATGCCCCCTAGTAATTGACCCCTCGAACCAGGGGAAAAGCCTCTGACTATCCACTCTGTCTATGCCCCTCATAATTTTGTAGACCTCTATCAGGTCGCCCCTCAACCTCCGTCGTTCCAGTGAGAACAAACCGAGTTTATTCAACCGCTCCTCATAGCTAATGCTCTCCATACCAGGCAACATCCTGGTAAATCTCTTCTGCACCCTCTCTAAAGCCTCCACATCCTTCTGGTAGTGTGGCGACCAGAATTGAACACTATACTCCAAGTGTGGCTTTGCCATGACTTGCCGATTCTTATACTCAATGCCCCGGCCAATGAAGGCAAGCATGCCTTATGCCTTCTTGACTACCTTCTCCACCTGTGTTGCCTCTTTCAGTGACCTGTGGACCTGTACACCTAGATCTCTCTGACTTTCAATACTCTTGAGGGTTCTACCATTCACTGTATATTCCCTACCTGCATCAGACCTTCCAAAAGGCATTACCTGTCCGGATTAAACTCCATCTGCCATCGCCCAAGTCTCCAAACAATCTAAATCCTGCTGTATCCTCCGACAGTCCTCATCGCTATCCGCAATTCCACCAACCTTTGTGTCGTCTGCAAACTTACTAATCAGACCAGTTACATTTTCCTCCAAATCATTTATATATACTACAAAGAGCAAAGGTCCCAGCACTGATCCCTGTGGAACACCACTGGTCACAGCCCTCCAATGAGAAAAGCATCCTTCCATTGCTACTCTCTGCCGTCTATGGCCTAGCCAGTTCTGTATCCACCTTGCCAGCTCACCCCTGATCCCGTGTGACTTCACCTTTTGTGCTAGTCTACCATGAGGGACCTTGTCAAAGGCCTTACTGAAGTCCATATAGACAACATCCACTACCCTACCTGCATCAATCATCTTAGTGACCTCTTCGAAAAACTCTATCATGTTAGTGAGCCACGACCTCCCCTTCACAAAACCATGTTGCCTCTCACTAATACGTCCATTTGCTTCCAAATGGGAGTAGAACCTGTCTCGAAGAATTCTCTGCACTAATTTCCCTACCACTGACGAAAGGCTCACCGGCCTGTAGTTCCCTGGATTATCCTTGCTACCCTTCTTAAACAAAGGAACAACATTGGTTATTCTCCAGTCCTGCAGGACAACACCTGAAGACAGTGAGGATCCAAAGATTTCTGTCAAGGTCTCAGCAATTTCCTCTCTAGCCTCCTTCAGTATTCTGGGCAGATCCCATCAGGCCCTGGGGACTTTTCTACCGTAATATTTTTCAAGACGCCCAACTTTTTGGATCTCAATGTGACCCAGGCTATCTACACACCCTTCTCCAGACGCAACATCTACCAAATCCTTCTCTTTGGTGAATACTGATGCAAAGTATTCATTTAGTACCTCGCCCATTTCCTCTGGCTCCACACGTAGATCCCCTTGCCTATCCTTCAGTGGGCCAACCCTTTCCCTGGCTACCGTCTTGCTTTTTATGTACGTTTAGGAGAATCCAGGACTGGATAAGGGGGAAGTGAAAGGCTTTTAGCAAGTCCAAAGGGGAAATTCAACTGTGACCCTAGAAGAATATAGGAAGTGCAAGAGGAAACTTAAGAAAGCAATTAGAAGAGCAAAAAGGGGGCATGAAAAAGGACTTGTGCATAAGATTAGAGAGAACACTAAAATAGACTATAAATACATTAACGGGAAAGAGGTTAACCAAGGAAAGAGTAGGGACCATTAGAGAACAAGGAGGCAATGTGCGTGTGAAGCCACAGGACATTGCTAGAGTGTTAAATGGATACTTCTCATCGGTCTTCACTCAGAAGGACTACATAGAATTCAGGAAATGGAACTATGAGGACTTTGAGCAGTTTGACATCGGAAGCAAGGAGGTATTGGGAGGCTTTGACGGGCTGAAAAACAGACAAATCCCTAAGCCCGGATGAATTCCATCACTGACTGCGTTGGGAGGTGAGGCAGGAAATTGCAGGGCTTTTTCATAGAATCATAGAATTTACAGTGCAGAAGGAGGCCATTCGGCCCATCGAGTCTGCACCGGCTCTTGGAAAGAGCACCCCACCCAAGGTCAACACCTCCACCCTATCCCCATTTTTAACTCCTCTCTGGCCACAGGGAAAGTGCCAGAGGACTGGAGAAAAGCTAATGTTGTTCCACTTTTTAAGAAGGGTGCTAGAGAAAAACCCAAGGAATTACAGACCGGTGAGTCTCACATCTGTGGTAGGGAAACTATTGGAGAAAATTCTGAAGGAGAATTAATTTCAATTTGGAAAGGCATGGGGTTGATTCGGGATAATCAGCATGGCTTTGTCAGAGGGAGGTCATGTTTAACAAATTTGACAGAATTTTTTGATAAAGTGCTGTCATGGGAATGTCACTTGAAGAAATGTCTGTCTTCTCAAGTGGCTGCAGTGATGTCATTGTGTGGGTGGAGCTGGGCTCTGACTCTGCTTTTACTTTCGTTTTGAGCTGGAAGCTGTTTTTGGCTCTGAGTTCTAGTTTCTTTTTCAGTTGGAGAGCTGCATTCAAACCAAGGAGGTTATTCTGGCCTCTCTCTCAGCATGCTAAGGAATGTCTCCAGATCACTTGATGATTTCAAAGTAATACCTGTTTCTGTAACGAATGCAAACCTACTGTCTTTGTTGAAAAGGGTCTTTGACTTATGGATGTGGTTAGGAAAGTTACTAAGGGTTACCAATAGAGTATTGTATCTTTGTGGGGGGGTGGGGGTATCAGTGTTGGTTATTGATAAGATGTTTAAAGAATAAAGAACAAACAAAAACCGGATTTGTAGTCCAGCAACTAAGGTAGCCGATATTCAGGACGCCAAAGCATGTAATGAGGCAGTGGGGAAGGGAACACTGACAAAGGAGAGTATTTGCAGGCACGGAGATGGGTTGAAGTGTGTATACTTCAACGCAAGAAGCATCAGGAATAAGGTGGGTGAACTTAAGGCATGGATCGGTACTTGGGACTACGATGTGGTGGCCATCACGGAAACTTGGATAGAAGAGGGGCAGAAATGGTTGTTGGAGGTCCCTGGTTATAGATGTTTCAATAAGATTAGGGAGGGTGGTAAAAGAGGTGGGGGGGTGGCATTATTAATTAGAGATAGTATAACAGCTGCAGAAAGGCAGTTCGAGGAGTATCACCCTATTGAGGTAGTATGGGTTGAAGTCAGAAATAGGAAAGGAGCAGTCACCTTGTCAGGCGTTTTCTATAGGCCCCCCCAATAGTAGCAGAGATGTGGAGGAACAGATTGGGAAACAGATTTTGGAAAGGTGCAGAAGTCATAGGGTAGTAGTCATGGGCGACTTTAACTTCCCGAATATTGAGTGGAAACTCTTTAGATCAAATAGTTTGGATGGGGTGGTGTTTGTGCAGTGTGTCCAGGAAGCTTTTCTAACACAGTATGTAGATTGTCCGACCAGAGGAGGGGCAATATTGGATTTAGTACTTGGTAATGAACCAGGGCAAGTAATAGATTTGTTAGTGGGGGAGCATTTTGGAGATAGTGACCACAATTCTGTGACTTTCACTTTAGTAATGGAGAGGGATAGGTACGTGCAACAGGGCAAGGTTTACAATTGGGGGAAGGGTAAATACGATGTTGTCAGACAAGAATTGAAGTGCATAAGTTGGGAACATAGGCTGTCAGGGAAGGACACAAGTGAAATGTGGAACTTGTTCAAGGAACAGGTGCTACGTGTCCTTGATATGTATGTCCCTGTCAGGCAGGGAAGAGATGGTCGAGTGAGGGAACCATGGTTGACAAGAGAGGTTGAATGTCTTGTTAAGAGGAAAAAGGTGACTTATGTAAGGCTGAGGAAACAAGGTTCAGACAGGGCATTGGAGGGATACAAGATAGCCAGGAGGGAACTGAAGAAAGGGATTAGGAGAGCTAAGAGAGGGCATGAACAATCTTTGGCGGGTAGGATCAAGGAAAACCCCAAGGCCTTTTACACATATGTGAGAAATATGAGAATGACTAGAGCGAGGGTAGGTCCGATCAAGGACAGTAGCGGGAGATTGTGTATTGAGTCTGAAGAGATAGGCGAGGTCTTGAATGAGTACTTTTCTTCTGTATTTACAAATGAGAGGGGCGATATTGTTGGAGAGGACAGTGTGAAACAGATTGGTAAGCTCGAGGAAATACTTGTTAGGAAGGAAGATGTGTTGGGCATTTTGAAAAACTTGAGGATAGACAAGTCCCCCGGGCCTGACGGGATATATCCAAGGATTCTATGGGAAGCAAGAGATGAAATTGCAGAGCCGTTGGCAATTATCTTTTCGTCCTCACTGTCAACAGGGGTGGTACCAGGGGATTGGAGAGTGGCGAATGTCGTCCCCCTGTTCAAAAAAGGAACTAGGGATAACCCTGGGAATTACAGGCCAGTTAGTCTTACTTCGGTGGTAGGCAAAGTAATGGAAAGGGTACTGAAGGATCGGATTTCTGAGCATCTGGAAAGACACTGCTTGATTAGGGATAGTCAGCACGGATTTGTGAGGGGTAGGTCTTGCCTTACAAATCTTATTGAATTCTTTGAGGAGGTGACCAAGCATGTGGATGAAGGTAAAGCAGTGGATGTAGTGTACATGGATTTTAGTAAGGCATTTGATAAGGTTCCCCATGGTAGGCTTATGCAGAAAGTAAGGAGGCATGGGATAGTGGGAAATTTGGCCAGTTGGATAACGAACTGGCTAACCGATAGAAGTCAGAGAGTGGTGGTGGATGGCAAAAATTCAGCCTGGATCCCAGTTACCAGTGGTGTACCGCAGGGATCAGTTCTGGGTCCTCTGCTGTTTGTGATTTTCATTAATGACTTGGATGAGGGAGTTGAAGGGTGGGTCAGTAAATTTGCAGACGATACGAAGATTGGTGGAGTTGTGGATAGTAAGGAGGGCTGTTGTCGGCTGCAAAGAGACATAGATAGGATGCAGAGCTGGGCTGAGAAGTGGCAGATGGAGTTTAACCCTGAAAAGTGTGAGGTTGTCCATTTTGGAAGGACAAATATGAATGCGGAATACAGGGTTAACGGTAGAGTTCTTGGCATTGTGGAGGAGCAGAGAGACCTTGGGGTCTATGTTCATACATCTTTGAAAGTTGCCACTCAAGTGGATAGAGCTGTGAAGAAGGCCTATGGTGTGCTCGCGTTCATTAACAGAGGGATTGAATTTAAGAGCCATGAGGTGATGATGCAGCTGTACAAAACTTTGGTAAGGCCACATTTGGAGTACTGTGTACAGTTCTGGTCGCCTCATTTTAGGAAGGATGTGGAAGCTCTGGAAAAGGTGCAAAGAAGATTTACCAGGATGTTGCCTGGAATGGAGAGTAGGTCTTACGAGGAAAGGTTGAGGGTGCTAGGCCTTTTCTCATTAGAGCGGAGAAGGATGAGGGGCGACTTGATAGAGGTTTATAAGATGATCAGGGGAATAGATAGAGTAGACAGTCAGAGACTTTTTCCCCAGGTGGAACACACCATTACAAGGGGACATAAATTTAAGGTGAAAGGTGGAAGATATAGGAGGGATATCAGAGGTAGGTTCTTTACCCAGAGAGTAGTGGGGGCATGGAATGCACTGCCTGTGGAAGTAGTTGAGTCGGAAACATTAGTGACCTTCAAGCAGTTGTTGGATAGGTACATGGATTACGGGAAAATGATATAGTGTAGATTTATTTGTTCTTAAGGGCAGCACGGTAGCATTGTGGATAGCACAATTGCTTCACAGATCCATGGTCCCAGGTTCGATTCCGGCTTGGGTCATTGTCTGTGCGGAGTCTGCACGTCCTCCCCGTGTCTGCGTGGGTTTCCTCCGGGTGCTCCGGTTTCCTCCCACAGTCCAAAGATGTGCGGGTTAGGTGAATTGGCCAATGATAAATTGCCCTTAATGTCCAAATTGCCCTTGGTGTTGGGTGGAGGTGTTGAGTTTGGGTAGGGTGCTCTTTCCAAGAGCTGGTGCAGACTCAGGGGGCCGAATGGCCTCCTTCCGCACTGTAGATTCAATGATAATCTATGATTAATCTAGGACAAAGGTTCGGCACAACATCGTGGGCCGAAGGGCCTGTTCTGTGCTGTATTTTCTATGTTCTATGTTCTATGTACAGCACAGGAACAGGCCCTTCAGCCCTCCAAACCTGCGCCGATCCAGATCCTCTATCTAAAACTGTCGCCTATTTTCCAAGGATCTGAATCCCTCTGCTCCCTGCCCATTCATGTATCTGTCTAGATACATCTTAAATGACGCGATCGTGCCCGCCTCTACCACTTCCGCCGGCAATGCGTTCCAAGCACCCATCATCCTCGGCGGAAAGAACTTTCCACGCATATCTCCCTTAAACTTTTCCCCTCTCACCTTGAACTCTTGACCCCTAGTAATTGAGTCGCCCACTCTGGGAAAAAGCTTCTTGCTATCCACCCTGTCTATACCTCTCATGATTTTGTAGATCTCAATGAGGTCCCCCCTCAACCTCGGTCTTTCTCATGAAAATAATCCTAATCTACTCAACCTCTCTTCATAGCTGGCGCCCTCCATACCAGGCAACATTTTGGTGAACCTCCTCTGCACCTTCTCCAATGCATCCACATCCTTTTGGTAATGTGGCGACCAGAACTGTACGCAGTATTCCAAATGTGGCCGAACCAAAATCTTATAACATGTAACATGACCTGCCAACTCTTGTACTCAATACCCCTTCCGATGAAGGAAAGCATGCCGTATGCCTTCTTGACCACTCTATCGACCTGCGCAGCCACCTTTAGGGTACAATAGACCTGAACACCCAGATTTCTCTGTACATCAATTTTCCCCAGGGCTTTTTCATTTACCGTATAGTTCGCTCTTGAATTGGATCTTCCAAAATGCATCACCTCGCATTTGCCCGGATTGAACTCCATCTGCCATTTCTCCGCCCCTCCGCCCAACTCTCCAATCTATCTATATTCTGCTGTATTCTCGGACAGTCCCCTTCACTATCTGCTACTCCACCAATCTTAGTGTCATCTGCAAACTTGCTAATCAGACCACCTATACCTTCCTCCAAATCATTTATGTATATCACAAACAACAATGATCCCAGCACGGATCCCTGTGGAACACCACTGGTCACAGTTCTCCATTTTGAGAAACTCCCTTCCACTACTACTCTCCGTCTCCTGTTGCCCAGCCAGTTCTTTATCCATCTAGCTAGTACACCCTGGACCCCATGAGACTTCACTTTCTCCATCAGCCTTCCATGGGGAACCTTATCAAATGCCTTACAGAAGTCCATGTATATGACATCTACATCCCTTCCCTCATCAATCAACTTTGTCACTTCCTCAAAGAATTCTATTAAGTTGGTAAGGCATGACCTTCCCTGCACAAAACCATGTTGCCTATCACTGATAAGCCCATTTTGTTCCAAATGGGAATAGATCCTATCCCTCAGTATCTTCTCCAGCAGCTTCCCTACCATTGATGTCAGGCTCACCGGTCTATAATTATCTGAATTGTCCCTGCTATCCTTCTGAAACAAGGGGACAACGTTAGCAATTCTCCAGTCCTCCGGTACCTGGCCCGTGTTCAAGGATGCTGCAAAGATATCTGTTAAGGCCCCAGCTATTTCCTCTCTCACTTCCCTCAGTAACCTGGGATAGATCCCATCCAGACTTGGGGACTTGTCTACCTTAATGCCTTTTAGAATACCCAACACATCCTCCCACCTTATGCCGACTTGACCAAGATTAATCAAACATCTATCCCTAACCTCAACATCCGTCATGTCCCTCTCCTCGGTGAATACTGATGCAAAGTACTCGTTAAGAATCTCACCCATTTTCTCTGACTCCACGCATAACTTTCCTCCTTTGTCTTTGAGTGGGCCAACCTTTCTCTAGTTACCCTCTTGCTCCTTATATATGAATAAAAGGCTTTGGGATTTTCCTTAACCCTGTTTGCTAAAGATATTTCATGACCCCTTTTAGCTCTCTTGATTCCTCGTTTCAGATTGGTCTTACATTCCCGATATTCTTCCAAAGCTTTGTCTCTCTGCAGTCGCCTCGACTTTATGTATGCTTCCTTTTTCCTCATAGCTAGTCTCACAATTTCACTTGTCATCCATGGTTCCCTAATCTTGCCATTTCTATCCCTCATATTCACAGGGCCATGTCTGTCCTGCACTCTAATCAACCTCCCTTTAAAAGCCTCCCACATATCAAATGTGGATTTACCTTCAAGCAGCTGCTCCCAATCCACATTCCCCAGCTCCTGCCGAATTTTGGTATAGTTGGCCTTCCCCCCCCCAATTTAGCACTCTTCCTTTAGGACCACTCTCATCTTTGTCCATGAGTATTCTAAAACTTACGGAATTGTGATCACTATTCCCAAAGTAATCCCCGACTGAAACTTCAATCACCTGGCTGGGCTCATTCCCCAACACCAGGTCCAGTATGGCCCCTTCCAGAGTTGGACTATTTACATTCTGCTCCAGAAAACCCCCCTGGGTGCTACTTACAAATTCTGCTCCATCCTGACCTCTGACACTAAGTGTATCCCAGTCAATGTTGAGAAAATAAAATCTCCTATCACCACCACCCTGTTGCTCCTACATCTTTCCATAATCTGTTTACATATTTATACTACTATCTCACGCTCGCTGTTGGGAGGTCTGTAGTACAGCCCCAACATTGTTACCACACCCTTCTTATTTCTGAGCTCTGCCCATATCACCTCACTGATCGAGTCCTCCATAGTGCCTTCCTTCAGCACAGCTGTAATATCCTCTCTGACCAGTAATGCAACTCCTCCACCCCTTTTACCCCCCTCTCTATCCCGCCTGAAGCATCGATATCCTGGGATATCAGGATTTACTGTGTATTTATAAAATGTTAACTGGATTCATAGAATAAACATTGTTTTTGTTTACAAATACTTTAGATCTCTGTTGCATCACATCTGTAAAGTGGGCCCTTGTGCTCCCCATAACCAAAATCTATTAAAAGTTGTGGGTCAGGTGAACTCCATGATATACTTTGGTGTTCTCTAAACCCTGGCCCATAATAGTGCACAAGTATGTGGATGAAGGAAGTTGATGCAGTTTATATAGATTTTAGCAAAGCCTTTGACAAGGTCCCACATGGGAGACTGATTGAGAAGGCTGAAGTACATGGAATTCAAGGAAACTTGTTGAGATGGATCCGAAACTGATCAGAGGAACAGATGGATCTTGGGGTACTTGTTCACAGATCCCTGAAGACGCCAAAGCTGGTGAATAGACTAGTTAAGAAGGCATATGGGACACTTGCCTTTACCAGTCGTGACACAAGAGCATGGAGGTTATGTTGTTTAAGTCACAGCTGGATTACTGTCTGCAGTTCTTGTCACCTCCCCATTGTAAGGAGGCGATTGCACTGGAGGTGGGTACAGAGGAGATTCACCAGGATGTTGCCTGGGATGGAGCAACTGAGCTAGAAGGAGAGACTGGACAGGCTTGGATGTTTTCTCTTAGCAGAGAAGGAAGGCACAGGTGGGATATGATTGAGGTGATTATGAGGAGTTTGGACAGGGTATCTCAGAAGCAGCTCTTCACCTTGGTTGAGGGGTCAATCACAAGGGGACATAGTTTTAGGGTGAGGGGCAGGAGGTTCTTAGGGGATTTGAGAAAATACATTTTCACTCAGAGGGTGGCGAAATCTGGAATGCACTGCTTGGGAAGGTAGTGAAGGCTGGAAACCTCACAACCTTTAAAAAGCACTTGGATGAGCAATTGAAACACCATCACATTCAAAGATATGGGACACGTGCTGTTAAGTGGGATTAGAACATAGAAAAATACAGCACAGAACAGGCCCTTCGATGTTGTGCCGAACTTTTGTCCTAGATTAAGAACAAATTAATCTACACCCCCTCATTCTACCGTAATCCATGTAGCTATCCAATAGCCGCTTGAAGGTCCCTAATGTTTCCGACTCAACTACTTCCACAGGCAGTGCATTCCATGCCCCCACTACTCTCTGGGTAAAGAACCTCTGACATCCCCCCCATATCTTCCAGCATTCACCTTAAATTTATGTCCCCTTGCAATGGTTTGTTCCACCCAGGGATTAGCGCGAGGTTGGGGGTAGTTATTGTCGGTGCAGACTCGACAGGCCGAACGGCCTTTTCTGCCCTGTACAACTCTATGACTAATCACTCACCGTCGTGACTAGGAAATATATCGCCGTTCCTTCACGGTCACTAGGTCAATATGCCTCCGTGCCATCATTGTAGGTCTATCTACATCACAAGGACTGCAGCAGCTCATCGCCACCTTCTGAAGGGTGTCATGTGAGAGTACCTTTAAGAAATGAGTGTTTAAGAAATGTACCT
The DNA here is from genome assembly GCF_047496885.1 of Scyliorhinus torazame. Taxonomy (NCBI): domain Eukaryota; kingdom Metazoa; phylum Chordata; class Chondrichthyes; order Carcharhiniformes; family Scyliorhinidae; genus Scyliorhinus; species Scyliorhinus torazame. Next base: position 93,754,935 of record NC_092722.1, read on the forward strand.
TTAAGAAATGGGTGTTTATCAGTGATGTCAGAGTGTGGGTGCAGCTGGGCTGTCTGTCAGCTTTTTACTTTCGTTTTAGGCTGTTTGCTGCAGGGTGTATTTTAGTTTCGTTTTCAGAGCTGGATAGCTGCAGTCACAGCCAGAAGGTGTATGAGTCTCTCCCTCTGTAATCTAAAGACTGTAAATCGATTTAATGCCTTTGGTGATTTAAAACTAATAACTGCTCTCAGTAGCGACTTTAACCTGATAAGGTTTTTTTTAAAAGTCTTATGGATGTTAAAAGGACAGCTTAAGGATTACTTAGTTTTGTATTCTTTGGGGGTTATATTTGAATTAATGGTTGCCAAGATGTTCACTGTATGTTTTAAAAAGGTTAACTTGAGTTCATAGAATAAACATTGTTTTGCTTTTAAAACATACTTTTCCATTTCTGCTGTACCACACCTGTAGAGTGGGCCATGATACACTTTGGGATTCTCTAAACCCAGGCCCATAACAAGGGCAATTAGGAATAGGCAACAAATTCTGGCCTAGCCAGTGTGACATCTGACTCACGGGTTGGTTCTGGTTCAACAGGAGGAGTGAGGCATTATTGCTGGGTGCAACACTGCAGGGAGACTCTTTCTTCACCTGACAATGTGGTGTTTGAGTAGAGAGGGCCTGGACACAGTTACATCACGCTGTCAGCCACATTGACATCTCTGTAGTGACCATTCACCTGTGAAACCCAACTACAGAAAATACTAATTTAGATAGGAACTGGTCACCAACTTACCAATTTGCCCAACAAACTCAATTCGAATTCCTTTGTGCTCCAAACGCTTGCCTAGTTGTTTAAAGGTAAGGTTTACCTGGCAAAAAGAGGCAAAAATAGAGTCATACAGGTCCACAGTACAAAAAAGGCCCTTCAGCCATCACATCTGCACCATTCAAAAACAACCTAAGCATTCTAATTCCATTTTCCAGCACTTGCCCCATAGCCTTGTGTATGCCTTGGCATCACAAGTACATTTCTAAATACGCCTTAAATGTTATGAGGGTCTCTCCCTCCACCACCCTTTCAGACAGTGATTTCCAGACTCCCACCACCCTCTGGGTGAAAATGTTTTTCCTCATATCCCCTCTAAACCTCCTGCCCTTACCTTAAATTTCTCCACCAAGGGGAACTGTTTGTTCCCGTCTCCTCTCTCTATGCCCCTCATAATTTTATACATCTTAATCATGTCTCCCCCCACCCCCCGCACCCCCCCCACACACCCCCCCCACACGCGCACACCCTCCCCACACGCGCACACCCCCCCCACACGCGCACACCCCCCCCCACACACACACCCCCCCCCCACACACACACACACACCCCCCCCCCACACACACACACCCCCACACACACACACACCCCCACACACACACACCACCCCCACACACACACACCACCCCCACACACACACACCACCCCCACACACACACACCACCCCCACACACACACACCACCCCCACACACACACACCACCCCCACACACGCCCCCCCCCCCCACACACGCCCCCCCCCCCTACTCTTATACTCTATGCCTCAGCTAATAAAGGCAAGGATACCATATCTCCTCTTAACCACTGTATCCATCTGCCCTGCTACCTTAAGGGATGGGTGTACATGCACAGCTCTGATCCTTGGTGCATCCCAGGTTCCTGCTGTTTTTTATATATACCCTCGCCTTGTTTGTACCACCCAAGTGCCTCACACTTATCCAGATTGAATTCTATTTGCACTGATCAGCCCACCGACATCCTCCTGTAATTGAAGGCTATCCTCGTTGCTATATAAAGAAGAAGAGAAGAACTAAAGTTAGCCCTTCAGGGTCAATATTAGTGAGGAAATAATGGGGAGCACAGAGATGGCGGAGGCACTGAGCCAATATTTTGCCTCTATCTTCATGGTGGAGGATAATTAAAAAATTCCAAAAGCTGCAGTTAATGCAGAGGAACTTGGTGTAATAACCATCACGAGGGAGAAGATATTGAATAAACCAATGGGATTAAAGGCAGATAAGTCTCTGCGGTCTGAAGGCCTGCACTTAGGGTACCCCATAGAATCCCAACAGTGCAGAAGGAGGCCATTCAGCCCATCGAGTCTTCACCAACCCTCTGAAAGAGCACCCTACCCAGGCCCAATCCCCCACACTATTCCCGTAACCCCACCTAACCTGCACATCCCTGGACACCAAGAGACAATTTTATCATGTCCACCTAACCTGCACATCTTTGGACTGTTGGAGGAAACCGGATCACCCGGACAAAATCTACGCTGACACGGTGAGAACGTGCAAACTCCACACAGACAGTCACACAAGGCCGGAATTGAACCCGAGTCCCTGACGCTGTGAAGCTGCAGTGCTTTTAAAAAAAATGTTTTTATTGATATTTTCAAAAATTAGATACATAGCCGTTCGTTTTCATTTACTGTACAATACACAAAGATTTGTCCTTTTCTTCCCTTAAATTTTTCTACATAGTCTATCGCCATCCCACTCAGCGTGTAGTCCTCCCTGCCTTCCACCAGCCTGCCCCTCCTTGCCTCCCTCCTGCCCATCCCACCTTGTGCCCTACCTAGTCAGCCTGGGAGGAGGGGGGTGCCCCCTTCTCCTCCACTTCCCCCCTTTCTTTTCTCCCCCGTTGGCTTCAGCCGTGTCTCTCCTGTGGCTGGGGATGGGGGTGTTGCTTGCCCGCCCCCCCCGCGCGCCCCCCCCCCGTTGCTTCTTTTGTGCCTCTCCTGCCCTTCCTCCTCTTCCCTCCCTCAGGTTGTGCGTTCCTGTGGTTCCTCGTCTTTCTTTCCTTTTCCTCGCTCTTTTCTTTTTTAATTTTCCAGTTTCCCTATCTACTCATTGAAGGTGAAAAAATTGAGGGAGAACTAGGGCCAGGATGGCTCTGAGGAAGAGCAGACAGGGAGAGGTTGCTGAAAACAGCAGGACTGGTGGCCTGAAGTGCATATGTTTTAATGCAAAAAGTAAACAGGTAAGGCAGATGAACTTACAGCTTGGATTAGTACTTGGAACGATGATGTTGTTGACATTACAGAGACCTGGTTGAGGGAAGGACAGGATTGGCAGCTAAACTTTTCAGGATTTAGATGTTTTAGGCAGGATAGAGGAGGATGTAAAAGAGGTGGATGAGTTGCGCTACTGGTTAGAGAGAATATAAGAACTTGAAGCAGGAGTAGGCCATCTGGCCCCTTGAGCCTGCTCCGCCATTCAATGAGATCATCATAGAATTTACAGTGCAGAAGGAGGCCATTCAGCCCATCGAGTCTGCACCAGCTGTTGGAAAGAGCACCCTACCCAAGGTCAACACCTCCACCCTATCCCCACAACCCAGTAACCCCACCCAACACTAAGGACAATTCATCATGGCCAATCCACCTAACATGCACATCTTTGGACTGTGGGAGGAAACCGGAGCACCAGGAGGAAACCCACGCACACACGGGGAGGATGAGCAGACTCCGCACAGACAGTGACCCAAGCCGGAATCGAACCTGGGACCCTGGAGCTGTGAAGCAATTGTGCTATCCACAATGCTACCGTACTGCCCCGTGGCTGATCTTTTGTGGACTCAGCTCCACTTTCCGGCCCGAACACCTTAATCCCTTTATTCTTCAAAAAACTATCTATCTTGATCTTAAAAACATTTAATGAAGGAGCCTCAACTGCTTCACTGGGCATGATATTCCACAGATTCACAACCCTTTGGGTGAAGAAGTCCCTCCTAAGCTCAGTCCAAAATCTACTTCCCCTTATTTTGAGGCTATGCCCCCTAGTTCTGCTTTCACCCGCCTGTGGAAACAACCTGCCCGCAGCTATCAAAGAACAAAGAAAAATTACAGCACAGCAACAGGCCCTTCAGCCCTCCAAGCCTGCGCCGATCCAGATCCTTTATCTACACCTGTCTTCTATTTTCCAAGGATCTACTTCCCTCTGTTCCCCGCCCGTTCATATATCTGTCCAGATGCATCTTACATGATGCTATCGTGCCCACCTCTACCACCTCCGCTGGCAAAGCGTTCCAGCGTTTTACCCTCTGCGTAAAAAACTTTCCACACACATCTCCCTCAAACTTTCCGCCTCTCACCTTGAAATCATAACCGCTTGTAATTGACACCCCCCACTCTTGGAAAAAGCTCGTTGCTATCCACCCTGTCCATACCTCTCAATTTTGTAGACCTCAATCAGGTCCCCCCTCAACCTCCGTCTTTCCAACAAAAACAATCCTAATCTACTCAACCTTTCTTCATAGCTAGCACCCTCCATACCAGGCAACATCCTGATGAACCTCCTCTGCACTCTCTCCAAAGCATCCACATCCTTCTGGTAATGTGGCGACCAGAACTGCACGCAGTATTCCAAATGTGGCTTAACCAAACTGTAACATGACCTGCCGACTCTTGTACTCAATACCCCGTCTGATGGAGGCAAGCATGCTGTATGCCTTCTTGACCACTCTATCAACCTGCGTTGCCACCTTCAGGGTAGAATGGACCTGAACTCCCACATCTCTCTGTACATCAATTTTCCCCAGGACTCTTCCATTGACCGTATAGTCCGCTCTTGAATTAGATCTTCCAAAATGCATCACCTCGCATTTGCCTGAATTGAACTCCATCTGCCATTTCTCTGCCCAACTCTCCAATCTATCTATATTTTGCTGTATTCTCTGACAGTCCTCCTCGCTATCTGCAACTCCACCAATATTAGTATCATCTGCAAACTTGCTAATCAGACAACCAATACCGTCGTCCAGATCATTTATGTATATCACAAACAACAGTGGTCCGAGCACGGATCCCTGTGGAACACCACTAGTCACCTTTCTCTATTTTGAGACACTCCCTTCCACCACTACTCTCTGTCTCCTGTTGCCCAGCCAGTTCTTTATCCATCTAGCTAGTGCACCCTGAACCCCATACAACTTCACTTTTTCCATCAACCTGCCATGGGAAACTTGATCAAACGCCTTACTGAAATCCATGTATATGACATCTACAGCCCTTCCCTCATCAATTAACTTTGTCACTTCCTCAAAGAATTCTATTAGGTTTGTAAGACATGACTTTCCCTGCACAAAACCATGCTGCCTATCACTGATAACTCTATTTTCTTCCAAAGGTGAATAGATCCTATCCCTCAGTATCTTTTCCCACAGTTTGCCTACCACTGACGTCAAGCTCACAGGTCGAAAATTCCCTGGATTATCCCTGCTACCCTTCTTAAACAAAGGGACAACATTAGCAATTCCCCAGTCCTCCAGGACCTCACCCGTGCTCAAGGATGCTGCAAAGATATTTGTTAAGGCCCCAGCTATTTCTTCCCTTGCTTCCCTCAGTAACCTGGGATAGATCCCATCCGGACCTGGGGACTTGTCCACCTTAATGCCTTTTAGAATACCCAAAACTTCCCCCTTCCTTATGCCGACTTGACCTAGAGTATTTAAACATCCATCCTCAGCCTCAACATCCGTCATGTCCCTCTCCTTGGTGAATACCGATGCAAAGTACTCATTAAGAATCTCACCCATTTCCTCTAACTCCACACATAAATTCCCTCTTTTGTCTTTGAGTGGGCCAATCCTTTCTCTAGTTACCCTCTTGTTCCTTATATACGAATAAAAGGCTTTGGGATTTTCCTTAACCCTGTTAGCCAAAGATATTTCATCTTATGGAAACACATAAAATTATGAAGGGAATAGATAGGATAGATGCGGGCAGGTTGTTTCCATTGGCAGGTGAAAACAGAACTAGGGGGCATAGCCTCAAAATAAGGAGAAGTAGATTTAGGACTGAGTTTAGGAGGAACTTCTTCACCCAAAGGGTTGTGAATCTATGGAATTCCTTGCCCAGTGAAGCAGTAGAGGCCCCTTCATTAAATGTTTTTAAGATAAAGATAGATAGTTTTTTGAAGAATAAAGGGATTAAGGGTTATGGTGTTCAGGCCGGAAAGTGGAGCAGATTCCACAAAAGATCAGCCATGATCTCATTGAATGGTGGAGCAGGCTCGAGGGGCCAGATGGCCTACTCCTAGTACTTATGTTCTTATGACCCCTTTTAGCCCCCTTTATTGCGCGTTTGAGATTTGTCCGACTTTCCCGATATTCCTCTAAAGCTTCATCAGTTTTAAGTCGCCTAGATCTTATGTATGCTTCCTTTTTCACCTTAGCTAGTCTCACAGTTCCATCCGTCATCCATAGTTCCCTAATCTTGCCATTTCTATCCCTCATTTTCACAGGGACATGTCTGTCCTGCAGTCTAATCAATCTTTCCTTAAAAAGACTCCCACATTTCAAATGTGGATTTACCCTTAAAGAGCTGCTCCCAATCCACATTCCCTAGCTCCTGCCGAATTTTGTTATACTTGGCCTTTCCCCAATTTAGCACTCTTCCTTTAGGACCACTCTCGTCTTTGTCCATGAGTATCCTTCTGCTCCCTGCCATTCATGTATCTGTCTAGATACAACTTAAATGACTCTATCGTGCCCGCCTCTATCATCTCCGCGTTCCAGGCACCCACCACCCTCTGCGCCAAGAACCTTCCACGCATATCTCCCTTAAACTTTTCCCCTCTCACCTTGAACTCGTGACCCCTAGCAATTGAGTCTCCCACTCTTGGAAAAAGCTTCTTGCTATCCACCCTGTCTATACGTCTTAGGATTTTGTAGACCTCAATGAGGTTCCCCTCAACCCCTGTCTTTCTAATGAAAATAATCCTAATCTACTCAACCTCTCTTCATAGCCAGCGCCCTCCATACCAGGCAACATCCTGGTGAACCCCCTCTGCACCCTCTCCAAAGCATCCACATCCTTTTGGTAATGTGGCGACCAGAACTGTACGCAGTATTCCAAATGTGGCCGAACCAAAGTTTTATACAACTATAACATGACCTGCCAACTCTTGTACTCACTACCCCTTCCGATGAAGGAAAGCAGCCACCTTCAGGGTACAATGGACCTGAACACCCAGATCTCTCTGTACATCAATATTCCCCAGGGCTTTTTCATTTACCGTATAGTTCGCTCTTGAATTGGATCTTCCAAAATGCATCACCTCGCATTTGCCCGGATTGAACTCCATCTGCCATTTCTCCGCCCCTCCGCCCAACTCTCCAATCTATCTATATTCTGCTGTATTCTCTGACAGTCCCCTTCACTATCTGCTACTCCACCAATCTTAGTGCCATCTGCAAACTTGCTAACCAGATACCTTCCTCCAAATCATTTATGTATATCACAAACAACAATGATCCCAGCACGGATCCCTGTGGAACACCACTGGTCACAGTTCTCCATTTTGAGAAACTCCCTTCCACTACTACTCTCCGTCTCCTGTTGCCCAGCCAGTTCTTTATCCATCTAGCTAGTACACCCTGGACCCCATGAGACTTCACTTTCTCCATCAGCCTATCATGGGGAACCTTATCAAATGCCTTACAGAAGTCCATGTATATGACATCTACAGCCCTTCCCTCATCAATCAACTTTGTCACTTCCTCAAAGAATTCTATTAAGTTGGTATGGCATGACCTTCCCTGCACAAAACCATGTTGCCTATCACTGATAAGCCCATTTTCTTCCAAATGGGAATAAATCCTATCCCTCAGTATCTTCTCCAGCAGCTTCCCTACCACTGATGTCAGGCTCACCGGTCTATAATTACCTGGATTATCCCTGCTACACTTCTTAAACAAGGGGACAACATTAGCAATTCTCCAGTCCTCCTACCCGTGTTCAAGGATTCTGCAAAGATATCTTTAAGGCCCCAGCTATTTCCTCTCTCACTTCCCTCAGTAACCTGGGATAGATCCCATCCGGACCTGGGGACTTGTCCACCTTAATGCCTTTTAGAATACCCAACACATCCTCCCTCCTTATGCCGACTTGACCAAGATTAATCAAACCTTTATCCCTAACCTCAACATCTGTCATGTCCCTCGCCTCAGTGAATACTGATGCAAAGTACTCGTTAAAAATCTCACCCATTTTCTCTGACTCCACGCATAACTTTCCTCCTTTGTCCTTGAGTGGGCCAACCCTTTCTCTAGTTACCCTCTTGCTCCTTATATATGAATAAAAGGCTTTGGGATTTTCCTTAACCCTGTTTGCTCAAGATATTTCATGACCCCTTTTAGCCCTCTTGACTCCTCGTTTCAGATTGGTCCTACATTCCCGATATTCCTCTAAAGCTTCGTCTGTCTTCAATTGCCTAGACCTTATGTATGCTTCCTTTCTCCTCTTAGCTAGTCTCACAATTTCACTTGTCATACATGGTTCCCTAATCTTGCCATTTCTATCCCTCATTTTCACAGGGACATGTCTGTCCTGCATTCGAATCAACCTCTCTTTAAAAGCCTCCCACATTTCAAATGTGGATTTACCCTTAAACAGCTGCTCCCAATCCACATTCCTGAGTTCCTGCCGCATTTTGTTATACTTTGCCTTTCCCCAATTTAGCACTCTTCCTTTAGGACCACTGTCATCTTTGTCCATGAGTATTCTAAAACTTACGGAATTGTAATCACTATTCCCAAAGTAATCCCCGACTGAAACTTCAATCACCTGGCCGGGCTCATTCCCCAACACCAGGTCCAGTATGGCCCCTTCCAGAGTTGGACTATTTACATTCTGCTCCAGAAAACCCCCCTGGGTGCTACTTACAAATTCTGCTCCATCCTGACCTCTGACACTAAGTGTATCCCAGTCAATGTTGAGAAAATAAAATCTCCTATCACCACCACCCTGTTGCTCCTACATCTTTCCATAATCTGTTTACATATTTATACTACTATCTCACGCTCGCTGTTGGGAGGTCTGTAGTACAGCCCCAACATTGTTACCACACCCTTCTTATTTCTGAGCTCTGCCCATATCACCTCACTGATCGAGTCCTCCATAGTGCCTTCCTTCAGCACAGCTGTGATATCCTCTCTGACTAGTAATGCAACTCCTCCACCCCTTTTACCTCCCTCTCTATCCCACCTGAAGCATCGATGTCCTGGGATATTTAGTTGCCAATCATGCCCTTCCCTCAACCAAGTCTCAGTAATAGCAATAATATCATACTCCCAGGTACTAATCCACTCCCGAAGTTCATCTGCCTTACCTAGTACACTTCTTGCATTAAAACAAATGCACCTCAGACCACCAGTCCCTTTGCGTTCCTCATCTGCTCCCTGCCTACTCTTCCCCTTAGTTAAGCTGACTTCATGATCTAGTTCCTTACAGGCGTTATTTACTACCTCCTTACTGTCCATTAACCTCCTCGTTTGGTTCACATCCCCCTGCCACATTAGTTTAAACCCTCCCCAACAGCGTTAGCAAAAGCACCCCCAAGGACATTGGTTCCAGTCCGGCCCAGGTGTAGACCGTCCCATTTGTAGTAGTCCCACCTCCCCCAGAACCGGTCCCAATGACCCAAAATTCTGAGCCCCTCCTGCACCATCTCTCAAGCCACGCATTCATCCTGCCTATTCTTTCATTTCTACTCTACTTCTCGCCCATCCTATCTATTCCCTTCATAATTTTATATGTTTCTATAAGATACCCCCGCATCCTCCTAAATTCCAACGCGTACAGTCCCAGTCCATTCAATCTCACCTCGCAATCCAACCCCTTCAGCTCTGGGATTAACCTCGTGAATCTCCTCTGCACACCCTCCAGCGCCACTACGTCCTTTCTCGGGTAAGGAGACCAAAACTGAACACAATACGTCAGGTGTGGCCTCACAAACACCTTATACAATTGCAGCATACCCTCCCTAGTCTTAAACTCCATCCCTCTAGCAATGAAGGACAAAACTCCATTTGTCTTCTGAATCACCTGTTGCACCTAGAAACCAACTTTTTGCGACTCATGCACTAGCATACCCAGGTCTCTCGGCACAGCAGCATGTTTTAATATTTTATCATTTAAATAATAATCCCTTTTGCTGTTATTCCTATCAAAATGGATAACGTCACATTTGTCAACATTGTATTCCATCTACCAGACCCTAACCCATTCACTTAACCTATCCAAATCCCTCTGCAGACTTCCGGTATCCTCTGCACTTATTGCTTTACCACTTATCTTAGTGTCGCCTGCAAACTTGGACACATTGCCCTTGGTCCCCAACTCCAAATCACCTATATAAATTGTGAACAATTGTGGGCCCAACACTGATTCCTGAGGGACACCACTAGCTACTGATTGCCAACCAGAGAAACACCTATTAATCCCCACTCTTTGCTTTCTCTTAATTATCCAATCCTTTATCTATGCTACTACTTTACCCTTAATGCCATGCATCTTTTCTTATGCTGCAACCTTTTGTGTGGCACCTTGTCAAAACCTTTCTGGAAATCCATATGTACCACATCCATTGGCTCCCCGTTATCTACCGCAGTGGAAATGTCCTCAAAAAATTCCACTAAATTAGTTAGGCACAACCTGCCTTTTATGAACCCATGCTGCGTCTGCCCAATGGGACAATTTCCATCCAGATGCCTCGCTATTTCTTCCTTGATGATAGATTCCAGCATCTTCCCTACTACCAAAGTTAAGCTAATAATTACCCACTTTCTGCCTACCTCCCTTCTTAAACAGTGGTGTCACGTTTACTAATTTCCAATCCGCCGGGACCACCCCAGAGTCTAGTGAATTTTGGTAAATTATCACCAGTGCATTTCCAATTTCCCTAGCCATCTCTTTTAGCACGCTGGGATGCATTCCATCAGGGCCAGGAGACCTGTCTACCTTTAGCCCCATTAGCTTGCCCTTCACTACCTCCTTCGTGTTAACAATCATCTCAAGGTCCTCGCCTGTCATAGCCTCATTTCCAACAGTCACTGGCATGTTAGTTGTATCTTCCACTGTGAAGACCGACCCAACAAACCTGTTCAGTTCCTCAGCCATTTCCTCATCTCCCATTAAACCTCCCTTCTCATCCTCTAAAGGACCAATATTTACCTCAGCCACTCTTTTCTGTTTTACATATTTGTAGAAACTTTTACTACCTGTTTTTATATTCTGAGCAAATTTACTCTCACAATCTATCTTACTCTTTAGAGCTCTTTTAGTAGCTTTCTGTTGCCCGCTAAAGATTTCCCAGTCCTTTGTTCAAGGAAACTATCGCGGATACATCTATAAACTCCTCCTCAAGGCTGCCTTGACCGACCTGGTTAAACCAACCGACATGTAGATTAAAATTCCCCATGATAACTGCTGTACCATTTCTACATGCATCCGTTATTTCTTTGTTTATTGCCTGCCTCACCATAATGCTACTATTTGGTGGCCTATAGACGACTCCTATCAGTGACTTTTTCGCATTACTATTGCGGATTTCCACCCAAATGGATTCAACCTTATCCTGGAGCACCGATGTCATCCCTTACTATTGCCCGGGTGTCATCCTTAAATAACAGAGCTACACCTCCTCCCTTACCATCCACTCTGTCCTTCCGAATAGTTTGATACCCTTGGATATTTAACTCCCAGTCATGACCATCCTTTAACCATGTTTCAGTAATGGCCACTAAATCATAGTCATTCACGATGATTTGGGCCATCAACTCATTTACCTTTTTCCAAATTCTACGAGCATTCAGGTAAAGTACACTTATGTTGAATCTTAACACCTTGATCAGTAACCTCTCCTAAGTTACTTTTCCTCCTAACTTTTCTCCTAATTTTCCTTGTCGTTGAACCCATATCTTCATGTAACAACCTGCCGCGTAGCTTTCCATTTATGTTTTTATATCCCATTTTATTTTATCACAGCTGTGCTGTGAGAGGACACCTCAGAGGGCAGCAAAGCTACATGGGTAGAGATCAGGAATAAGAAGGGTTCTGTCACAATGTTGGGGGCTTACTACAGGCCACCCAACAGCCAGCGGGAGATAGAGGAGCAGATAGGTAGACAGATTTTGGAAAGGAGTAAAAGCAACAGGGTTGCTGTGATGGGAGACTTTAACTTCCTCAATATTGACTGGGACTCACTTAGTGCTAGGGGCTTGGATGGGGCAGAGTTTGTAAGGAGCATCCAGGAGGGCTTCTTAAAACATATGTAGATAGTCCAACTAGAGAAGGGGCTGTACTGGACCTGGTATTGGGGAATGAGCCTGGCCAGGTGGTAGAAGTTTCAGGAGGGGAGCATTTGGGGAGCAGTGACCACAATTCAGCAAGTTTTAAAGTGCTGGTGGACAAGGATAAGAGTGGTCCTCGGGTGAATGTGCTAAATGGAGGGGGGGGGGCAATTATAACAATAATAGGCGGGAACTGAAGAACCTAGATTGGGGGCGGATGTTTGAGGGTAAATCAACATCTGACATGTGGGAGGCTTTCGAATGTCAGTTGAAAGGAATTCAGGACCTGCATGTTCCTGTGCGGAAGAAGGATAAATAGGGCAAACTTCGGGAACCTTGGATAACTGCATCAATCGTCTTTGTGACCTCCTCGAAAAACTCTGTCAAGTTAATGATATTGTTGGCCTCGTCAACAAGAAAAAGGAGGCATTTGTCAGGGCTAGAAGGCTGGGAACAGACAAAGCCTGTGTGGAATACAAGGAAAGTAGGAAGGAACTTAAGCAAGGAGTAAGGAGGGCTAAAAGGGGCCACGAAAAGTCATTGGCAAATAGGGTTAAGGAAAATCCCAAGGCTTTTTACACGTACATAAAAAGCAAGAGGGTAGTCAGGGAAACGGTAGGCCCACTGAAGGTAGGCGAGGGAATCTACCTGTGGAGCCAGAGGAAATGGGCGAGGTACTAAATAAATACTCTGCATCAGTATTCACCAAAGAGAAGGAATTGGTGGATGTTGAGTCTGGAGAAGGGTGTGTAGATAGCCTGGGTCACATTGAGATCCAAAAAGACGAGGTGTTGGGTGTCTTGAAAACTATTAAGGTAGATAAGTCCCCAGGGCCTGATGGGATCTACCCCAGAATACTGAAGGAGGCTAGAGAGGAAATTGCTGAGGCCTTTTCAGAAATCTTTGGATCCTCACTGTCTTCAGGTGATGTCCCGGAGGACTGGAGAATAGCCAATGTTGTTCCTCTGTTTAAGAAGGGTAGCAAGGATAATCCAGGGAACTACAGGCCGGTGAGCCTTATGTAAGTGGTAGGGAAATTACTGGAGAGAATTCTTCGAGACAGGATCTACTCCCATTTGGAAGCAAATGGACGTATTAGTGAGAGGCAGCACGGTTTTGTGAAGGGGAGGTTGTGTCTCACTAACTTGATAGAGTTTTTTGAGGAGATCACAAAGATGATTGACGCAGGTAGGGCAGTGGATGTTGTCTATATGGGCTTTAGTAAGGCCTTTGACAAGGTCCCTCATGGCAGACTAGTACAAAAGGTGATGTCACACGGGATCAGAAGTGAGCTGGCAAGATGGATACAGAACTGGGTAGGTCATAGAAGGTAGAGAGTAGCAATGGAAGGATGCTTTTTTCTGATTAGAGGGCTGTGACTAGGGGTGTTCCGCAGGGTTCAGTGCTGGGACCTTTGCTGTTCGTAGTGTATATAAATGATTTGGAGGAAAATGTAACTGGTCTGATTAGTAAGTTTGCAGACGACACAAAGGTTGGTGGAATTGCGGATAGCGATGAGGACTGTCAGAGGATACAGCAGGATTTAGATCGTTTGGAGATTTGGGCGGCGAGATGGCAGATGGAGTTTAATCCGGATAAATGTGAGCTAATGCATTTTGGAAGGTCTAATGCAGGTAGGGAATATACAGTGAATGGTAGAACCCTCAAGAGTATTGACAGTCAGAGAGATCGAGGTGTACAGGTCCAGAGGTCACTGAAAGGGGCAACACAGGTGGAGAAGGTAGTCAAGAAGGCATACAGCATTCTTGCCTTCATTGTTCGGGGCATTGAGTATAAAAATTGGCAAGTCATGTTGCAGCTGTATAGAACCTTAGTTCGGCCACACTTGGATTATAGTGTTCAATTCTGGTCGCCACACTACCAGAAGGATGTGGAGGCTTTGGAGAGGGTGCAGAAGAGATTTACCAGGATGTTGCCTGGTATGGAGGGCATTAGCTATGAGGAGAGGTTGAATCATCATCATAGAATTTACAGTGCAGAAGGAGGCCATTCGGCCCATCGAGTCTGCACCGGCTCTTGGAAAGAGCACCCTACCCAAGGTCAACACCGCCACCCTATCCCCATAACCCAGTAACCCCACCCAACACTTTGGGCAATTTTGGCCACTAAGGGCAATTTATCATGGCCAATCCACCTAACCCGCACATCTTTGGACTGTGGGAGGAAACCGGAACACCCGGAGGAAACCCACGCACACACGGGGAGGATGTGCAGACTCCGCACAGACAGTGACCCAAGCTGGAATCGAACCTGGGACCCTGGAGCTGTGAAGCAATTGTGCTATCCACAAGGCTACCGTGCTGCCCTCGGTTTGTTCTCACTGGAACGATGGAGGTTGAGCGATCTGATAGAGGTCTATAAAATTATGAGGGGCATAGACAGAGTGGATAGTCAGAGGCTTTATCCCAGGGTAGAGGGGCCAATTACTAGGGGGCATAGGTTTAAGGCGCGAGGGGCAAGGTTTCGAGGAGATGTACGCGACAAGTTTTTTTTACACAGAGGGTAGTGGTGCCTGGAACTCGCTGCCAGAGGAGGTGGTGACGTTTAAGGGGCATCTTGACAAATACATGAATAGGATGGGAATAGAGGGATACAGACCCCGGAATTGCAGAAGACTTCAGTTTAGACTGGCAGCATGATCGGCACAGGCTTGGAGGGCAGAAGGGCCTGTTCCTGTGCTGTACTTTTCTTTGTTCTTTGTTCATTGTTGCTGGCCTCGAACAGGTTCTGGAACAGGCCAACAAACTGCCCCATGCATTTAGGAAGCCTTCCTCCGACCCTCGGATAGAATATTTAATCTTCTCCAGGTGGAGAAATTCCGAAACGTCAGCTAGCCAGTCTGCAGCTTTGGGTGGTGCTGCAGGTGAGCAAGATTTTCCGGCGTGCGATTAAGGGAGCGAAAGCTGGGACGTCGGCCCTCTTCCCATGTGTAACTCTGATATCCCGAAGATTGCCACATTTGGGCACGGCTTCACCCTCACCCCCACAACCTTGGACATTGCCTCGGGAAAGCTGTCCAGAACCCAGCAAGTTTGGGACAAGCCCTGAACATGTGGGTGTGGTTGGCCGGGCCCCTCTGGCACCGTTCACATTTATCCTCCACCTCTGGGAAACATAGAATCATAGCGTTTACAGTGCAGAAGGAGGCCATTCGGCCTATCGAGTCTGCATCGGCTCTTTGAAAGAGCACTCTACCCAAGCCCACACCTCCACCCTATCCCCACAACCCAGTAACCCCACCCAATACGAAGGGCAATTTAGCATGGCCAATACACCTAACCTGCACATCTTTGGACTGTGGGAGGAAACCGGAGGAAACCCACGCACACACGGGGAGAACGTGCAGACTCCACACAGACAGTGGCCCAAGCCGGGAATCGAACCTGGGACCCTGGAGCTGTGAAGCAATTGTGATAACCACTATGCGACCGTGCTGCCCAGGGAAGAACCTGCTCATTCGGGTTCTGGTCAGGTGTGCTCTGTTCACCACTTTGAACTGCATGAGGCTGATCCATGCACAGGAGGACGTGGTGTTGGCCCTGCGCGGTGCTTCATTCCAGAGACCCCAACCTACTTCGGTCCCTAGTTCGTCCGTGCCCCCATTTCCGTCTGCTCTCGTCCAATGGTGTTCGAGCTCTGTTCAGTAGTTGTCCGTATATTTTCCCGCAGAATCCCCCTTCTTGACTGTCCGTGTTCATCAGGCCCTCAAGTGTGGTACCAGGCACCCTACTGTCTCTTTGCGGAGGAAGTATTTTATCTGAAGGTGCCTCATTTCCTGTCCTGTCGGCAGTTCCCATTCCTCCGTCAGTTCGTTTAACGTCGCTAGTCTGTTTCCTATTTAAAAGTTCCTGACTGTCAGCGTACCCCCGTCCTGTCTCCATTTCTTAAAGGTGGTGTCCAGCATGGCTGGGGGGAATTTATGGTTACTGCAGATGGGGGCCACGGGGGACATCTTGGTCAGCCCAAAGTGCTGTCTTAGTTGGCCCCAAGTTTTCAGTGTAGCCATTACTACTGGGCTTGATGTATATTTTGTCGAGGGGAATGGGAGTGCTGCTGTTGCAAGGGTCCGGAGGGTCATCCCCTTGCAGGAGGCCTCCTCCATCCGCACCTATTATGAATTGGGTTAGTTTACCGATCCCCTCACTCTCTCTGCCGTTGCTGCCCAGTGGCAGTACTTCAGGTTTGGTAATGCCAGGCCACCTTTGATTTTTCTCCTTTGTTGCGTTGGTTTGAGAACTCTCAGATTCTCCCCCCCCCCACACACACAAACGGCATAATTAAGCAGTCTACGTTTTGGAAGAAGGCCTTGGAGATGAAGATCGGTATGGATCTAAACAGGAAGAGGAACCTCGGCAACACGTTCATTTTGATCGTCTGCATTCTATAGGCCCTTTTTGACTTCCTCCACCAAGCTAGTTAGGTTCCACTTGTGGATGTGTATAGTCTCTGGCTATTTTGATCACCAGGTATCGGAATCTATTTTGAGCTATTTTAAACGGAGCCCCTCCAGCACTGTCCTTCACTGGGAATGTCTTACCTTTGTATGATTGCCTTCAGTCCTTCCTGTGGCTTTGACATATTCCGCAGTGATTGAATCTGTGCTCTCTGGATGCCCTTTCAGCTTTTCGCTTCCCACAGAGCTATCACCAGGGGGTTGATTGCTAGCGTCAACAAGAGCGGGGACAAGGGGCATCCTTGACTTGTGCCTCTTTGTAGATGGAAGTATTCAGAGCTGGTAGGGTTGGTGCATATGCTCGCCTTGGGAGCGTTATATAAGAGTCTCACCCAGGCGGTGAATCCGCTCCTATCCCAAACCGTTCCAGTACCTTGAGGTACTTCCATTCCACTCTGTCGAAGGCCGCCTGCATGGAGCTGATGTTCTCCATGATTTCTCCCAGATCTATTCTCCCAGATCGATTGGTGTTTCCAGCTCACCCCATTTGTCCTCCCCCAACCGGTATTTCCAGTCCGTCGAGGACAGTGTCATCCCCACCTCACCATCGGGGGGGGGTCGGAGGTGTACTGCACGAATGCTCGGTTGACCTCTTTTTGTTCTGCTACCAGACTGCCCCTAGAAGGTCCTCAGTGTCTGGCAGAGTTGGTACACTGCTTTCCTTATGGGTAGCAGGTTAAAGTCCATTTGTAACTTTTTTCTCTCCGACAGCAGCTCTACGGTCAGGGCCTCGGAGTACTTTCTGTCGACCTCCAAGATGGTGTCAACCAGCTGCTGCCTGGCCGCCCTCTCTTCCCGATCGCTGCGTGCCTTGTAGGCTACAATCTCTCTTCAAATCACAGTATTCAGTGCCTCCCAGAACGTGGAGGGTGAGACCTCCCTGTTTTGGTTGTTACTTATGTAGTCGCCTTTGGCCTGCGATGTTTTCTGGCAGAAGGCCTCGTGGGTCACGGGGTCCGTGTCCAGCCTCTATGCAGGGCACTTGGCACAGCCCATCTCCAAACTCACATCCATGTAATGTGGAGCGTGATAAAGAGTTTACAGACGGAGAGCGATAGGTAATGGGCTTAAAATTTGGCAGATGGAGTTTAAAGTGCGAGGTTATCATTTTGGCCAAAAAGTCAGAAAGGCCTATTATCTAAATGGAAAGCAGATTCAAAATGTTTCTGGGTAGAGGGTGTCTTTGTTCATGAATCGCAGAAGGTTGGTTTGCAGGTACAGCATGTACTAAACAAAGGCAAATAGAATGTTGCTAGCGTGAACAAGAGCGGGGACAAGAGGCATCCTTGACTTGTGCCTCTTGGTAGATGGAAGTATTCAGAGCTGGTAGGGTTGGTGCAAACGCTTGCCTTGGGAGCGTTATACAAGAGTCTCACCCAGGCGGTGAATCCGCTCCTAGCCCAAACCGTTCCAGTACCTTGAGGAGGTACTTCCATTCGACCTTTTTGGTTAGCAATGAAATTGTGGCCTGCGCTAGTATAGGCGGCAAAATGCCCCTTTGCCAGCGAGTATGCAAACATGTCCCTTAGGTGTGGGGCCGGGGCTGGTGCGAATTTTGAGAGAAGTCCACCGGGGGCCTGTCAGGTCCCAGCGCCTTCCCCGCCTGCATGGAGCTGATGTTCTCCATGATTTCTCCCAGATCTATTGGTGTTTCCAGCTCACCCCATTTGTCCTCCCCCAACCGGTATTTCCAGTCCGTCGAGGACAGTGTCATCCCCACCTCACCATCGGGGGGGGTCGGAGGTGTACTGCACGAATGCTCGGTGGACCTCTTTTTGTTCCGCTACCAGACTGCCCCTACTATCTTTTACCTGTGCTATTACCCTCACGGCTGTTGCTTTCTCAGCTGGTGAGTGAATAGGCGGCCAGCCTTATCCCCATGTTCATAGAAGGTCCTCAGTGTCTGGCAGAGTTGGTACACTGCTTTCCTTATGGGTAGCAGGTTAGAGTCCATTTGTAACTTTTTTCTCTCCGACAGCACGCAGCTCTACGGTCAGGGCCTCAGAGTACTTTCTGTCGACCTCCAAGATGGTGTCGACCAGCTGCTGCCTGGCCGCCCTCTCTTCCCGTTCGCTGCGTGCCTTGTAGGCTACAATCTCTCTTCAAATCACAGTCTTCAGTGCCTCCCAGAACGCGGAGGGTGAGAACTCCCTGTTTTGGTTGTTAGTTATGTAGTTGCCTATGGCCTGCGATGTTTTCTGGCAGAAGGCCTCGTCGGCCAGGGGGTCCGTGTCCAGCGTCCATGCAGGGCACTTGGCACAGCCCATCTCCAACCTCATATCCATGTAATGTGGAGCATGATCCATGTAATGTGGAGCGTGATCGGAGATGACAATCGCGGTGTATTCCGTTCTTATGATTACTGGAAGCACCGATTTCCCCACTGCGAAGAAGTCAATAAGGGCATATACCCTGTGCACCTGCGAGAAGAACGAGAACACCTTTTCTCCTGGGTGCAGTAACCTCCACTGGTCCACCACCCCATCTGCTCCATGAATGCTCCCAGTTCCTGGCCATCGCTTCTGTCACCACCTTCACTACCACCTGGAACTCCATTTTGATCACTTCCTTCATGACGGTCAGTTCCTTTAAGACGCTCTTCCATGTGGCCCACTGTGGGGGGACGCACACACCCGACCTCCCCCTCTCCTGGTTCGTCTGGGCCTCCGCCACACCTCGTGGGACCGTTGGTCCATCCGCCCGTTGCTCCTGCCCCTTTCCCCCCACTTCTGCCTTCTCGTTGGCTCTTCAAACTGCCATTTGCCGCCATCTTCCTTCTGCGCGTTGTTGTTCGTGCCTTTTAAGGTTGGGGGAGTTTTACGCGGCTTTTTGGGTCAAAAGCTCAAAACATTTCGCTGTTCTGGGTCCAATTGGAGCTGGTTTAGCACAGCGCTAAATCGCTGGCTTTGAAAGCAGACCAAGGCAGGCCAGCAGCACAGTTCAATTCCCGTACCAGCCTCCCCGAACAGGCTCCGGAATGTGGCGACTAGGGGCTTGTCACAGTAACTTCATTTGAAGCCTAGCTGTGACAATAAGCGATTTTCATTTTTCATTTTCATTTCAATTGAGAAGGGAGCCACCTGATGTGCGTCTGCTCAGCAGATCATCGCCACCAGAAGTCATCGTGAGGCTGCAATGCTAACCACTGCGCCACGGTAGGGATGGCAGCAAATATATTGAATGCATTGGTTATGATATTTCAAAATTCCCTGGATTCTGGAAAGGTCCTGGTGGATTGGAAACATGCGAGTTTGACGCCCCTATTCAAAAAGGGAGAGAAGCAAAATGTATAGACCAGTTGGCCTGAACTCTGTGGTGTGGAAGTTGCTGGAATCAATCATTGAGGAGGAGATGATTGAATACTTGGAAAGTCAAAGCTCAATCCACCAGTGTCAGCATGGTTTAATGAAGAGTAAGTCATGCTTGACAAACTTGGTGAGTTCTTTGAGGACGTAACCAGCAAGGTGGATAACGGGGAACCTGTGGATGTGGTAGATCTAGGCTTTCATAAGGCATTTGACACATAAAAGTGCTGCATAAAAGACTGACCCAGAAGGTGAGATCACATGGCACTGGTGAAGAGAATTGTACTAGTTTGGACTGAGGATTGGCCGAATGACAGAAAGCGGAGGGTTGGGATAAATGTCTGGTTGGCGAACTGTAACTAGCGGGGTGCCACAGGGGTCTGTCCTCGGACCTCAACTGTTTACAATCTGTATAAATGATCTGCAAGCAGGGACAGAGTGTAACATAGCAACATTTGCAGATGATACTAAAATAAGTGGGAAAACAAGCAGTGAACAGGAGATAAAGAGTTTACAGACGGATAGCGATAGGTAATGGGCTTAAAATTTGGCAGATGGAGTTTAAAGTGCGAGGTTATCATTTTGGCCAAAAAGTTAGAAAGGCCTATTTCTAAATGGAAAGCAGATTCAAAATGTTTCTGGGTAGAGGTTGTCTTTGTTCATGAATCGCAGAAGGTTGGTTTGCAGGTACAGCATGTACTAAACAAAGGCAAATGGAATGTTAGCATTATTGCAAAAGGACTGGAGTATAAAAGTAGAGAAATGTTGTAATTGTATCGGGTATTGGTGAGACCATAACTGGAGTAATGTTTCCAGTTTTGGTCTCCTTATTTGAGGAAGGATGTGGTGGCATTGGAGGCAGTTCAGAGGAGGTACACCAGATTGATTCCAGGGATGAAAGGTTTGATATTTGAGGAGAGATTGAACTTATACTCGCTGGAGGTTAGAAGACTATAGAACATAGAACTGTACAACACAGTACAGGCCCTTCGGCCCACGATGTTGTGCCGAACTAGTCTGAAACTAAGATCAAATCAACCTACTCCCCAATCATTCTAGTGCACTCCATATGCCTATCCAATAACCATTTGAAAGTTCCTAAAGTGTCCGACTCCACTACTATAGCTGGGAGTGCGTTCCACGCCCCAACCTCTCTGAGTAAAGAACCTCCCTCTGACATCCCTCCTATATCTTCCACCATGAACCTTATAGTTATAGAACAGCTACATCCACCTGAAGAAAAAGTCGTTGAACGTCCACTCTCTCTATCTATCCCTCTCATCATCTTATACACCTCAATTAAGTCACCTCTCATCCTCCTTCGTTCCAATGAGAAAAGCACTAGCTTCCTCAACCTTTCCTCATAAGACCTACCATCCAATCCAGGCAGCATCCTGGTAAATCTCCTTTGCACCCTTTCCAATGCGTCCACATCCTTTCTACAATGAGGTGACAAGAACTGCACACAATACTCCAAATGTGGTCTAACCAAAGTCTTGTACAGTTGCAGCATAACCTCACGGCTCTTAAACTCAATCCCCTTGTTAATAAATTCTAACACACTATAGGCTTTCTTCACGGCTTTATCCACTTGGGTGGCAACTTTCAGAGATCTATGGATATGAACTCGGAGATCTCTCTGCTCCTCCACATTTTTCAGAACCCTGCCGTTAACCCTGTAATCTGCATTCAAATTTGTCCGACCAAAATGAATCACCTCACACTTATCAGGGTTAAACTCCATCTGCCATTTTCAGCCCAGCTCTGCATCCTATCAATGTCTCTTTGCAGCCTACAACAGCCCTCCACCTCATCCACTATTCCACCAATCTTGGTGTCATCAGCAAATTTAACCCAACCTTCAACTCCATCATCCAAGTCATTGATAAAAATCACAAATAGCAGAGGACCCAGCACTGATCCCTGTGGTACACCGCTGGTGACTGGGCTCCAAGATGAAAATTTACCATCTACCACCACCCTCTGAATTCTATGTGATAGCCAGTTACTGATCCAATCGGCCAAATTTCCCTCTCCTTACTTTCTGCATGAGCCGAACATGGGGCACCTTATCAAACGCCTCACTAAAATCCATGTATACGACATCAACTGCTCTACCTTCACCTCCTCAAAGAATACAATCAAACTTGTGAGGCAAGACTTACCCCTCACAAATCCGTGCTGACTATCCTGGATTAAGCAGTATCTTTCCAAATTATCATAAACCCTATCCCTCAGGACACTTTCCAATAATTTACCTATGACCGAAGTGAGACTAACCGGCCTATAATTCCCAGGGTTATACCTGAAAATGAAACGAAAATGAAATGAAATGAAAATCGCTTATTGTCACAAGTCGGCTTCAAAGGAAGTTACTGTGAAAAGCCCCTAGTCGCCACATTCCGGCGCCTGTTCGGGGAGGCTGGTACGGGAATTGAACCGTGCTGCTGGCCTGCCTTGGTCTGCTTTCAAAGACAGCTCTTTAGCCCTGTGCTAAACCAGCACCTATTCCCTTTCTTGAACAAGGGGACAACATTCGCCTCTCTCCAGTCTTCTGGCACTATTCCTGTAGACAGTGAGGACATAAAAATCAAAGCCAAAATCTGCAATCTCATCCCTCGCCTCCCAAAGAATCCTAGGATATATCCCATCAGGCCCAGGAGGCTTATCTATCCTCAGGCTTCTCAAAATTTCTAACACGTCTTCCTTCCGAATATCTACCTCCTCCAGCCTACCAGCCTGCATCGCACTATCCTCCTCAACAACATGGCCCCTCTCCTTTGTGAACACTGAAGTAAAGTATTCATTTAGGGCCTCTCCTATATCTTCAGACTCCATGCACACATTCCCACTACTGTCCTTGACCGGCCCTAACTTCACCTTGGTCATTCTTTTATTCCTCACATAAGTGTAAGAAGCCTTGGGGTTTTCCTTGATCCTACCCGCCAAGGACTTCTTATGCCCCCTCCTAGCTCTCATAAGCCCTTTCTCGAGCTCCTCCTAGCTATTTTGTATCCCTCAAGTGCCTTAACTGAACCTTGTTTTCTCATCCTTACATAAGCCCCCTTCTTCCTCTTGACAAGACATTCAACCTCTCTTGTAAACCATGGTTCCCTCACTCGACCATTTCCTCCCTGCCTGACAGGGACATACATATCAAGGACACGCAGTATTTCCTCCTTGAACAAGCTCCACATCTCAATTGTGCCTATCCCTGACAGTTCCTGTTTCCATCTTATGCTCCCCAATTCTTGCCTAATCGCACCGTAATTACCCTTCCTCCAGTTATAAACCTTGCCCTGCCGTATGTTCCTATCCCTCTCCATTGCTATAGTGAAAATCACCGAATTGTGGTCACTATCCCCAAAGTGCTCTTCCACAACCAAATCTAACACTTGGCCCTAACACTTGGCCCGGTTCATTACCCAGTACCAAATCCAATGTGGCCCTGCCTCTTGTCGGTCTATCCACATATTGTGTGAGGAAACCCTCCTGCACACACTGGATAAAAACAGCCCCATCCAAACTATTCAAATATTTCCAATCAATATTTGGAAAGTTAAAGTCACCCATGACAACTACCTTGTGACTACCGCACCTATCCAAAATCTGCATTGCAATCTTTTCCTCCGCATCTGTTACTGTTTGGGGGCCTATAGAAAACTCCTAACAAAGTGACCGCTCCTTTCCTATTTCTAACTTCAGCCCATACTACCTCGGTAGACAGATCCTCCTCAAACTGCCATTCTGCAGTCATTATACTATCCTTGGTTAACAATGCTACTCCTCTGCCTCTTTTGCCACCTTCCCAAATCTTACTGAAACATCTAAACCCCGGAACCTCCAACAACCATTCCTGCCCCTGTTCTATCCACGTCTCCATGATGGCCACAACATTGTTGTCCCAGGTACCAACCTATGCTTCAAGCTCACCAACCTTATTCCTGATGCTCCTCGCATTGAAGTAGGCACACTTCAAACCACTTTCATGCCTGCAGGTCCACACTTGTGACCTTGGTACCTTCCTCAGTACTGCACTACCCTCAACGTCCTGAACTCCAGCAACGCTATCTCCTGGACTACAAATCAGTTTCCCATCCCCCTGCCAAATTAGTTCAAACCCCTCCCCCGGAGAGCTGTAGCAAATTTCCCTCCCAGGATATTGGTGCCCCTCTGGTTCAGGTGTAACCCGTCCTATTTGTACAGGTCCCACCTTCCCTAGAATGTGCTCCAATTATCCAAGTAACTGAAACCCTCTCTCCTACACCATCCCTGTAGCCACAGAATGAGGGGGGATCGGATCGAGGTGTATGAGAGAGGATCTAATCGAGACGAAGAGGAATTGATAAAGTAAACGTAGAGACTTCCGATGACGACGATGTGCTGAGCAGTCATACGTCGGGTGTCTCTCCTCCCGTGGATCCGAAATATAGCCACTTTTTAACCAAAACTTGCAAGAAAATTCAGCAATTCATTTCCCAAACCTTAGTAAGACGGGAAGGAAGAAAGAGGAAAAAGTGCCTGGAAAAAGCCAGTCTATGAGACGGTGCAGACTCGATGGGCCGAAAGGCCTCCTTCTGCACTGTAAATTCTATGATTCTATGATAAACCAATAACCCCATCTAACCCAAGGGCAATTTAGCATGGCCAATCTACCTAACCTGTACATCTTTGGACTGTGGGAGGAAACCCACACAAACACGGGGAGAAGGTAGAGACTCCGCACAGATAGTGACCCAAGGCAGGAATTGAATCTGGGACCCTGGATCTGTGAAGCAACTGTGCTAACTACTGTGCCAGTCTGCCACCCTAAGGAAGCACTGCAAGCAACCATCTAGTACAGTCTCTGGGCACAGGGAGATCCTGAACTGCAGGGGCCTAGACACGTGGCGGACTCACAATTGGCGGCCATATTTATCCTAGGATTCTCTGGGAAGCTAGGGAGGAGATTGCTGAGCCTTGATCTTTAAGTCATCATCGTCAACAGGAATAGTGCCAGAAGACTGGAGGGTAGCAAATGTTGTCCCCTTGTTCAAGAAGGGGAGTAGAGACAACCCCGGTAACTATAGACCAGTGAACCTTACTACTATTGTGGGCAAAATCTTGGAAAGGTTTATAAGAGATAGGGTGTATAATCATCTGGAAAGGAATAATTTGATTAGACATAGTCAACACGGTTTCGTGAAGGGTAGGTCGTGCCTCACAAACCTTATTGAGTTCTTTGAGAAGGTGACCAAACAGGTGGATGAGGGTAAAGCAGTTGATGTGGTGTATATGGATTTCAGTAAAGTGTTTGATAAGGTTCCCCACGGTAGGCTACTGCAGAAAATACGGAAGCATGGGATTCAGGGAGATTTAGCAGTTTGGATCAGAAATTGGCTCGCTGGAAGACGACAAAGGGTGGTGGTTGATGTGAAGTGTTCAGACTGGAGTCCAGTTACTAGTGGTGTACCACATGGATCTGTTTTGGGGCCACTGCTGTTTGTCATTTTATAAATGACCTGGAGGAGGGCGTAGAATGATGGGTGAGTAAATTTGCAGATGACACTAAAGTCGGTGGAGTTGTGGACAGTGCGGAAGGATGTTACAAGTTACAGAGGGACATAGATAAGCTGCAGCGCTGGGCTGAGAGGTGGCAAATGGAGTTTAATGCAGAAAAGTGTGAGGTGATTCATTTTGGAAGGAATAACAGGAAGACAGAGTGCTGGGCTAATGGTAAGATTCTTGGCAGTGTGGATGAGCAGAGAGATCTCAGTGTCCATGTACATAGATCCCTGAAAGTTGCCACTCAGGTTGAGAGGGTTGTTAAGAAGGCGTATGGTGTGTTAGCTTTTATTGGTAGAGGGATTGAGTTTCGGAGCCATGAGGTCATGTTGCAGCTGTACAAAACTCTGGTGCGGCCGCATTTGGAGTATTGCGTCAATTCTGGTTGCCACATTATAGGAAGGATGTGGAAGCATTGGAAAGGGTGCAGAGGAGATTTACCAGAATGTTGCCTGGTATGGAGGGAAGATCTTATGAGGAAAGGCTGAGGGACTTGAGGCTGTTTTCGTTAGAGAGAAGAAGGTTAAGAGGGGACTTAATTGAGGCATAAAAGATGATCAGAGGATTGGATAGGATGGACAGTGAGACCCTTTTTCCTCAGATGGTGATGTCTAGCACGAGGGGACATATCTTTAAATTGAGGGGAGATAGATATAAGACAGATGTCAGAGGTAGGTTCTTTACTCAGAGTAGTAAGGGAGTGGAATGCCCGGCCTGCAACAGTAGTGGACTCGCCAACACTAAGAGTATTCAAATGGTCATTGGATAGATATATGGACGATAAGGGAATAGTGTAGATGGGCTTTAGAGTGGTTTCACAGGTCGGCGCAACATCGAGGGCCGAAGGGCCTGTACTGCGCTGTAATGTTCTATTGGATGCCCCCTGGACAAAGGGAAACTACGGAGTGCAGGGGCACATCCACCAGGTAAGTATGGCTAATACCACAGGAGCAAGGGGGAAAACCCCCAACTCGGATAGTCACCTGGAACGCCAGGGGACTTAATGGCCCAGTGAAAAGATCCACGTCTTCACCCACCTAAGAAAGATGAAAGCCGATATAGTCTTCCTCCAAGAGACACACCTGAGAGAGCAGGACCAACTGTGGGTAAGGAAGGGCTGCGTGGGACAGACCTACCATTCCTGTTACGGGACAAGGGCCAGGGGGGTGGCAATACTGAACAATAAGAGGACAATGTGTAAGGCGACAGAGACGGTTACGAACCCAAGGGATGGTATGTCATGGTCAGCCCTAGACGGGGCACCGGTAGGACTTGTTAACATGTATGCTCCCAACTAGGAAGACATGAAATTCGGGGGGGGGGGGGGGGGGGGGGGGGGGAAGAGAGAACAATCAAAACGGAGAGGTCTCACCCTCCACGTTCTGGGAGTTGCTAAAGGCCATGATTAGAGGGAAAATTATCGCCTTTAAAGCGAGAAGAAACAGGGAGGCGAGAGCGGCTAGGCAGCAGTTGGTCGTCTCCGTACTGGAGGTAGACCGGAAATTCTCCGAGGCCCTGACCGTAGACCTCCTGGCGAGAGGCAAAAGCTACAAATGGACTTTGACCTGCTCTCCACGAGGAAAGCAGTGCACCAACTCCGCCAGACACGGGGTCCCTATACAAACACAGGAACAAAGCCAGCCGCCTGCTGGCACACCAGCTGAGAAAGAAGGCAGCCACTGGAGAGATTGCGCAAATTAGAGACAGCAAAGGCACATTGGAAACAGACCCAGACAAGTTTAACAAAACCTTCAAGGCCTTTTACCCAGGGCTGTACACCTCAGCCCCACCAGGGGACTCATGGATGAAACAGTTCCTGGATGGACCGGCCAGTCGTGGGGGAGGACAGAAAACAGGGCCTGGAAGCACCGCTAGATCTGGGGGAGATCATGGAGAATATTAGTTGCATGCCGGCGGAAAAGGCACCGGGTGCAGATGGGTTCCCAGCGGACTTCTACAAAGAATTGTGACAGCACTGGCCCCGCAACTGCGGGTTCATAGACTCACTGGCGAGGGACACACAAGCCTCAATCCCGCTAATACCCAAGAAAGACAAAGTCCCATGGAGTATCATAGAATTTACAGTGCAGAAGGAGGCCATTCGGCCCATCGAGTCTGCACCGGCTCTTGGAAAGAGCACCCTACCCAAGGTCAACACTTCCACCCTATCGCCATAACCCCATAACCCAGTAACCCCACCCAACACCAAGGGCAATTTTGGACACGAAGGGCAATTTATCACGGCCAATCCAACTAACCTGCACATCTTTGGACTGTGGGAGGAAACCGGAGCACCCGGAGGAAACCCACGCACACACGGGGAGGATGTGCAGACTCCGCACAGACAGTGACCCAAGCCGGAATCGAACCTGGGACCCTGGAGCTGTGAAGCAATTGTGCGATCCACAATGCTACCGTGCTGCCCGTTGGCATGGTTCGTACATACCCATCTCACTACTAAACGTAGACGTCAAAATACTAGCCAAGGTCCTAGCCAAAAGGCTGGAAAACTGCGTACCAGAGGTGGTCGCAGAGGACCAGATGGGCTTTGTCCAAGGTAAACAACCACCATCGAACATCAGGCGCCTGCTGAATGTGATCATGACCCCATCCGGGGAGAGAACACCCGAGGTGATCGTCTCTCTGGATGCAGAAAAGGCCTTTGACAAAGTAGAGTGGAAGTACCTCATAGGAGGTACTTGGTTCGGGCTTGGAACAGGGTTCATCTCCTGGGTGAAGCTCCTGTACAACTCTCCCGTGGCGAGCGTACGGAACCAGTTCCCAGTACTTCCAGCTGCACAGGGCACCAGGCAGGGATGCCCGTTGTCCCTGCTGTTAGCCCTAGCAATCAAACCACGAGTGCTAGCATTCAGAACAGCAAAAAATTGGAGGGGGATCCAAAGAAAAGGCACAGAGTCTCGCTCTATGCAGATGACCTGCTCCTCTACATGTCGGATTTACAAAGCAGCATGGAAGGAATCATCGCGCACCTGAAAGAGTTTGGTGCCTTCTCGGGCTACAAACTCAACATGAGCAAACGCGAGATCTTCCCGGTGAACCCACAAGGGCGTGGGGCAGCACTGGTGGGACTGTCGTTCAAACAAGCCAGGCACAAATTCCGATACCTGGGGATCCAAATCGCTCATGGCTGGACGGGGGCGCACAAATGGAACCTGACCAGTCTAACAGAGAAAATAAAGGAGGACCTGCAGAAATGAAACACACTCCCACTCTCGGGGAGAATGCAGACAATCAAAATAAACGTGCTGCTCAGGAACCTCGTCCTATTTAGATCCAACCCAATCTATATCACCAAGGCCTTTTTCAATTCATTGGACAAATTAATCATGGCTTTTGTATAGGAGTGGAGAAAAGAAAGCTTGGATCCCAAAGAAGGTCCTACAGACAACAAAGTCCAGGGGGGGGGGGGACGAGCCCTCCCAAACCTACAGTACTACAACTGGGCAGCGACAGCAGAAAAAGTGATGGGATGGATAAGGAGCCAGAAGCCACGTGGGTGCACGCGGAGGAGTTCTCCTGCAGGGGGACCTCGCTCTGGGCCCTCACCATGGCGGCACTCCCAACCCCACCCAAATAACACTTCAGCAGCTCAGTGGTGGTAGCCACCCTCCAGACCTGGAACCAGCTACGGCAACAATTCGGCCTGACCGAAATGTCCGACAAGCCCCATCTGCAATAATCACAGGTTCACGCCAGCACTCACTGATGCCAACTTGGGACGTGGGGACACTGACAGTCAGGTACCTATACACCGACAGCAGGGTCACAACACTGGACGAACTGACGCAGAGATTCCAGTTAGCTAAGGGCAACAAACTCAGATACCTGCAGCTTATAAACTTCCTACAGGAGGTAAGGACAAAGAACAAAGGACAATACAGCCCAGGAACAGGTCCTTCGGCCCTCCAAGCCTGCGCCAACATGGTCCTGCCTAAACTAAAACCGTATGCACTTACGGAGTCCGTATCCTTCCATTCACACCCTATTCATATTTTTGCCGAGATGCCCCTGAAATGCTGCTATCGTACCTGCTCCCAACACCTCCCCAGGCAGCTTGTTCCATATATTTACTACTCTCTTGAGTAAAAAAACTTGCCACGCACATCTGTTCTAAACTTTTCCCCACGCACTTTAAACCCTTGTCCCCGAGTACTTGACTCTCCTACCCTAGAAAAGAACATCTAACTATCCACCCTGTCCATGCCACTCATAATCTTGTAGATCTCTATCAGGTCACCAGTCAACCTGTCGTTCCAGTGAAAACTGACCAAGTTTAGCTAACCTTACCTCATAGCTCCATACCAGGTAACATCCTAGTAAACTGCTTCTGTACCCTCTCCAAAGCATCCACATCCTTCTGGTAGTTTGGCGACCAGAATTGTACACACAACCTACCCGTAACGACCGCGACAGACGCTACTAGAAGAACTACTGGACTCAGACATTCTCAGGAGAGAGAAGTGTAGCGACATGTACAAATGACTGATAGAGAGGGCCGACACTGTACTGGACACGATGAGGAGGAAATGGGAGTTCAAAATAGAACGAGGATTCTGGAGCGAAGCACTACATGGGGTCAACTCCACCGCCACGTGCTCAAGACTCAACCTAACGCAACTAAAAGTAGTACATAGTGCCCACTTAACAAGAGCCCGAATGAGTAGGTTCTTCCCAGAGGTGGAGGACAGATGTGAACAGTGCCAAGGAGGCCCGGCCAACCACGCCCACATGTTCTGGTCTTGCCCCACACTTGCTGGGTACTGGACAACTTTCTTCGTGGTAATGTCGTCCAAAGTGGTGGGGATGAGAGTGGAGCCATGCCCGAATTTTGCGGTCTTCGGGGTATCAAATCAGCCAGGTCTCTTCATTTTTTAAAAATATAAATTTAGAGTACCCAATTAATTTTTTCTAATTAAGGGGCAATTTACCGTGGCCAAACCACCTATCCTGCACATTTTTGGATTGTGGGGGGCGAAACCCATGCAAACACGGGAAGATTGTGCAAACTCCACACGGACAGTAACCCAGAGCCGGGATTGAACCTGGGACTTCAGCGGCCGCGAGGCTGCAGGGCTAACCCACTGTGCCACCATGCTGCCCTCGCTAGGTCTCTTCATGGGGAGGAGGGCGGATGCCCTTGCCTTTGCCTCCCTGATCGCCCGCTGTGAAATCATGCTCGGCCGGCGATCAGCAACACCACCTAAAGCTGCAGACTGGCTGTCCAACCACTTGAAATTTTTCCAAATGGAGAAAATCAAATTCGCCATCCAGAGGTTGGAAGACGGCTTCCTCTAAACATGGGAGCCATTCACCCGACTGTTCTGGGACTGTTTGTGGCCAACAAACAAATAAACAAAGAGGAAATTACCCAGGACATGATAGAAGTGAGGGAAGAGAGGGAGGGAGGACGGGGGGGGGGGGGGGGGCGGAGAGGGGGGAGCAAGACGGAGTAGCCAAACCCAGCAGGAAATAAAGGAGAGTAGCACAGAAGGGGGTGGGAGTGGAGGGGCGGGGGTCAGGGAGGCAGGGATGTCGGACGAGGGAAGGAGAACAAGAGGGGAGCCAGAAGGCAGGAAAAAGGAGGGAACACAAACTGGGTGGAAGAGCGCAGGAAACGACAAAGACCACAACAAGCAAAACAAGGCGAAAGACAGAAAGAAAGAACAGGAAGAAGGAACTATAGATGGCTGAAGCTGAGGCAAATGGACAAAAAAAAAAGACCAAGCGATGCAAGTGACATCAGGGGCACTACCCAGGTGCCGCCTCCACCCGGTTTTGTTTTGCTTATTTTGTATAAAGAAAAGAGAAAGGGGGAAGAAAGACCACCTTGTCTGCTATGTGTTAATGAAATTTTTTTTTTTACTTCCTCGGGTTTGTTTTTGTGTGTGTACATTTATACATATATCATGTATAAAACCTAATAAAAACATTTAAGATAAAGTAAATGTAGACCAAATGTTCCCCCTTGTGCGGCAATCGAGAAAGGAGTCAGAAATATAGGTTGAGAGGCAATAGATTTAAAACCGAGAAGAGGAGGAACTACTTCTCGCAGAGTGTGAATTGGGTGGCACGGTAGCACAGTGGTTAGTACAGTTGCTTCACAGTGCCTAGTACAGTTGCTTCACAGTGCCAGGGACCCAGGTTCAATTCCTGGCTTGGATCACTGCCTGTGCAGAGTCTGCACGTTCCCCCGTGTGTGCATGGGTTCCCCCGGGTGCTCCGGTTTCCTCCCGCAAGTCCCAAAAGACGTACTTGTTCGGTGAATTGGACAATCTGAATTCTCCTCCAGTGGACCCGAACAAGTGCCGGAGTATGGCAACTCGGGGATTTTCATTGCAGTATTCATGGAAGCCTACTTGTGATCGATGGCTAATAAAGGTTATTATTTGTGGAATTCACGACCCCATGGTGCAGTGCAGTCTGAATCATTAAATGGTTTCAAGGAGATACATATCTTTCTGATTTTAAAAATGGGTTAAAGGGATATGGGCAAGAAGCTGGGTCGTGGATTTGAGGCTAGGAAGAGATCAGCCATGATCTGATTGAATGGCGGAGCACACACGAAGGGCTGAATTGCCTACTTCGGTTCCCGATTCCTATGTTTCTTTTTACCACTCCACCAATTTTCGCATCATCCGTGGAGTTACTAATCAACCCTCCTACATTCGACTTACGGTGGCGACAATGGTGTGAATGGTTGCACATTTGGTGGCTCCCGCTCATGGTGGATTTTTTGGATCTTTTCCCCTGATTTATGGTGAAACTGAGTGGCAGTATAAGGTGCTGGTGTGGTGGAAGAGGAGAATATCCCACTGGTTTATGGATTCACGGACCAGAAGTGGTCTAAAAAGAGAGAGCTCGTTGAAAGCTGTTTTTGAGCCTGTGACACAGGAGAAGACGGCGGAGGATCAGGGTCTGAGTCTGGCGACCCAGTGGTCGACGGATCAACTTGTTGCCTTCCTGCACAAGAAGTTTGCCCAGCAGAGAGCGGAATATCTGGAGGATCTGGTCAGGGTGATGGATCCTATAAAGGTGGGGATCGACCGCATGGAACTGGGGTTAGAGGCCCAGGGCCAAGCGATCCAGAAGGTGGAGGAGGCGGTGGGCAAGCAGCGATGGCGGCGGAGATGGGGCAGGTGAGAGATCGTCAGAAGAGGCTACAGGACAAAGAACAAAGAACAAAGAAATGTACAGCACAGGAACAGGCCCTTCGGCCCTCCAAGCCCGTGCTGACCATGCTGCCCGACTAAACTACAATCTTCTACACTTCCTGGGTCCATATCCCTCTATTCCCATCCTATTCATGTATTTGTCAAGATGCCCCTTAAATGTCACTATCGTCCCTGCTTCCACCACCTCCTCCGGTAGCGAGTTCCAGGCACCCACTACCCTCTGCGTAAAAAACTTGCCTCGTACATCTACTCTAAACCTTGCCCCTCTCACCTTAAACCTATGCCCCCTAATAATTGACACCTCTACCCTGGGGAAAAGCATCTGACTATCCACTCTGTCTATGCCCCTCATAATTTTGTAGACCTCTATCAGGTCTCCCCTCAACCTCCTTCGTTCCAGTGAGAACAAGCCGAGTTTATTCAACCGCTCCTCATAGCTAATGCCCTCCATACCAGGCAACATTCTGGTAAATCTCTTCTGCACCCTCTCTAAAGCCTCCACATCCTTCTGGTAGTGTGGCGACCAGAATTGAACACTATACTCCAAGTGTGGCCTAACTAAGGTTCTATACAGCTGCAACATGACTTGCCAATTCTTATACTCAATGCCCCGGCCAATGAAGGCAAGCATGCCGTATGCCTTCTTGACTACCTTCTCCACCTGTGTTGCCCCTTTCAATGACCTGTGGACCTGTACTCCTAGATCTCTTTGACTTTCAATACTCTTGAGGGTTCTACCATTCACTGTATATTCCCTACCTGCATTAGACCTTCCAAAATGCATTACCTCACATTTGTCCGGATTAAACTCCATCTGCCATCTCTCCGCCCAAGTCTCCAAACAATCGAAATCCTGCTGTATCCTCCGACAGTCCTCATCGCTATCCGCAATTCCACCAACCTTTGTGTCGTCTGCAAACTTACTAATCAGACCAGTTCCATTTTCCTCCAAATCATTTATATATACTACAAAGAGCAAAGGTCCCAGCACTGATCCCTGTGGAACACCACTGGTCACAGCCCTCCAATTAGAAAAGCATCCTTCCATTGCTACTCTCTGCCTTCTATGGCCTAGCCAGTTCTGTATCCAACTTGCCAGCTCACCCCTGATCCCGTGTGACTTCACCTTTTGTACTAGTCTACCATGAGGGACCTTGTCAAAGGCCTTACTGAAGTCCATATAGACAACATCCACTGCCCTACCTGCATCAATCATCTTAGTGACCTCTTCGAAAAACTCTATCATGTTAGTGAGACACGACCTTCCCTTCACAAAACCGTGCTGCCTCTCACTAATACGTCCATTTGCTTCCAAATGGGAGTAGATCCTGTCTCGAAGAATTCTCTCCAGTAATTTCCATACCACTGAAGTAAGGCTCACCGGCCTGTAGTTCCCGGGATTATCCTTGCTACCCTTCTTAAACAGAGGAACAACATTGGCTATTCTCCAGTCCTCCGGGACATCCCCTGAAGACAGCGAGGATCCAAAGATTTCTGTCAAGGCCTCAGCAATTTCCTCTCCAGCCTCCTTCAGTATTCTGGGGTAGATCCCATCAGGCCCTGGGGACTTATCTACCTTAATATTTTTTAAGACACCCAACACCTCGTCTTTTTGGATCTCAATGTGACCCAGGCTATCTACACACCCTTCTCCAGACTCAACATCTACCAATTTCTTCTCTTTGCTGAATACTGATGCAAAGTATTCATTTAGTACCTCACCCATTTCCTCTGGCTCCACACATAGATTCCCTTGCCTATCCTTCAGTGGGCCAACCCTTTCCCTGGCTACCCTCTTGCTTTTTATGTACGTGTAAAAAGCCTTGGGATTTTCCTTAACCCTATTTGCCAATGACTTTTCGTGACCCCTTCTACCCCTCCTAACTCCTTGCTTAAGTTCCTTCCTACTTTCCTTATATTCCACGCAGGCTTCGTCTGTTCCCAGCCTTTTAGCCCTGACAAATGCCTCCTTTTCCTTTTTGACGAGGCCTACAATATCTCTCGTCATCCAAGGTTCCCGAAAATTGCCGTATTTATCCTTCTTCCTCACAGGAACATGCCGGTCCTGAATTCCTTTCAACTGACACTTGAAAGCCTCCCACATGTCAGATGTTGATTTGCCCTCAAACATCCGCCCCCAATCTATGTTCTTCAGTTCCCGCCTAATATTGTTATAATTAGCCTTCCCCCAATTTAGCACATTCATCCTAGGACCACTCTTATCCTTGTCCACCAGTACTTTAAAACTTACTGAATTGTGGTCACTGTTACCGAAATGCTCCCCTACTGAAACATCTACCACCTGGCCGGGCTCATTCCCCAATACCAGGTCCAGTACCGCCCCTTCCCTAGTTGGACTGTCTACATATTGTTTTAATAAGCCCTCCTGGATGCTCCTTACAAACTCCGCCCCGTCTAAGCCCCTGGCACTAAGTGAGTCCCAGTCGATATTGGGGAAGTTGAAGACTCCCATCACCACAACCCTGTTGTTTTTACTCTTTTCCAAAATCTGTCTACCTATCTGGTCCTCTATCTCCCGCTGGCTGTTGGGAGGCCTGTAGTAAACCCCCAACATTGTGACTGCACCCTTCTTATTCCTGATCTCTACCCATATAGCCTCACTGCCCTCTGAGGTGTCCTCCCGCAGTACAGCTGTGATATTCTCCCGAACCAGTAGCGCAACTCCGCCTCCCCTTTTACATCCCCCTCTATCCCGCCTGAAACATCTAAATCCTGGAACGTTTAGCTGCCAATCCTGCCCTTCCCTCAACCAGGTCTCTGTAATGGCAACAACATCATAGTTCCAAGTACTAATCCAAGCTCTAAGTTCATCTGCCTTACCCGTAATACTTCTTGCATTAAAACATATGCACTTCAGGCCACCAGACCCGCTGTGTTCAGCAACTTCTCCCTGTCTGCTCTGCCTCAGAGCCACACTGTCCCTATTCCCTAGTTCTCCCTCAATGCTCTCACCTTCTGACCTATTGCTCCCGTGCCCACCCCCCTGCCTTACAATTTAAGCCCTCCCGTGTGGGAGGATCTAGAGAACAGATTGTGCAGTCAGAATTTAAGGATTGTTAGCCTGCTGGGGGGCAGCGAGGGAGCAGATGCCGGTGCATACGTGGCATGAATGTTTGAGAAGTTGCTGGGAGAAGGAGCGTTCGCTCGCCCCATGGAAGTGGACAGGGCACACAGGGCGCTTATGAGGAAGCCGCAGAGAAATGAGCCCCCAAGGGCGATGGTGGTGCGAATGCACCGATTCCTAGATGAGGAACAAATTATGAGGTGAGCCAGGCAGACGAGGTGCTACATATGGCAGCGAGCTGCGCGTCTACCAGGACCTGGGTGCAGAGCTGGCCAAAATAAGGCGAAGTCGGCCCTCTTTAAGAAAAGGTGGAGTTTGGCATTGTTATTTTGTTATGTTGGGGGTGGGCGGTATTGATCTGCTAACGGGGGAGGGACAGGCGTTTGGAGACTGATTGGGGATCGATTATGGTGGGCGGAGGGTGGGGTTGACACAGGAGAGGTCTCGGCAGCAACGGTATGGGAGGCATTGAAGGCAGTAGTTAGGGGGGAGCTTATTTCAATATGGGTACATAGGTGGAGCGGGCAGAGATGGACAGGCTGATTAGAGAGATTCTTCAGGTAGACAGGAGGTACTCGGAGGCCCCGGAGGCGGGGCTGTTGAAGGAGCGGCAGAAGCTGCAGGGGAAGTTTGGGTTGCTATCTACAGGGAAGGCGGTGGGGCAGTTGAGAACAGCGAGAGGAGCGCTGTATGAGTATGGGGAGAACATAAGAACATAAGAACTAGGAGCAGGAGTAGGCCATCTGGCCCCTCGAGCCTGCTCCACCATTCAATGAGATCATGGCTGATCTTTTGTGGACTCAGCTCCACTTTCCAGCCCGAACACCATAACCCTTAATCCCTTTATTCGTCAAAAAACTATCTATCTTTATCTTAAAAACATTTAATGAATGAGCCTCTACTGCTTCACTGGGCAATGAATTCCATAGATTCACAACCCTTTGGGTGAAGAAGTTCCTCCTAAACTCAGTCCTAAATCTACTTCCCCTTATTTTGAGGCTATGCCCCCTAGTTCTGCTTTCACCCACCAGTGGAAACAACCTGTCCGCATCTATTCAATCTATTCCCTTCATAATCTTATATATTTCTATAAGATCCCCCCTCATCCTTCTAAATTCCAACGAGTACAGCCCCAGTCTACTCAACCTCTCCTCGTAATCCAACCCCTTCAGCTCTGGGATTAACCTAGTGAATCTCCTCTGCACACCCTCCAGTGCCAGTACGTCCTTTCTCAAGTAAGGAGACCAAAACTGAACACAATAGTCCAGGTGTGGCCTCACTAACACCTGATACAATTGCAGCATAACCTCCCTAGTCTTAAACTCCATCCCTCTAGCAATGAAGGACAAAATTCCACTTGCCTTCTTAATCACCTGTTGCACCTGTAAACCAACTTTTTGCGACTCATGCACTAGCACACCCAGGTCTCTCTGCACAGCAGCATGTTTTAATATTTTATCATTTAAATAATAATCCCTTTTGCTTTATTCCTACCAAAATGGATAACCTCACATTTGTCAACATTGTATTCCATCTGCCAGACCCTATCCCATTCACTAAGCATATCCAAATCCCTCTGCAGAGTTCCAGTACCCTCTGCACTTTTTGCTTTACCACTTATCTTAGTGTCGTCTGCAAACTTGGACACATTGCCCTTGGTCCCCAACTCCAAATCATCTATGTAAATTGTGAACAATTGTGGGCCCAACACTGATCCCTGAGGGACACCACTAGCTACTGATTGCCAACCAGAGAAACACCCATTAATCCCCACTCTTTGCTTTCTATTAATTAACCAATCCTCTATCCATGCTACTACTTTCCCCTTAATGCCATGCATCTTTATCTTATGCAGCAACCTTTTGTGTGGCACCTTGTCAAAGGCTTTCTGGAAATCCAGATATACCACATCCATTGGCTCCCCATTATCTACCGCACTGTTAATGTCCTCAAAAAATTCCACTAAATTAGTTAGGCACGACCTGCCCTTTATGAACCCATGCTGCGTCTGCCCAATGGGACAATTTCCATCTAGATGCCTCGCTATTTCTTCCTTGATGATAGATTCCAGCATCTTCCCTACTTCCGAAGTTAAGCTCACTGGCCTATAATTACCCGCTTTCTGCCGACCTCCTTTTTTAAACAGTGGTGTCACGTTTGCTAATTTCCAATTCACCGGGACCACCCCAGAGTCTAGTGAATTTTGGTAAATTATCACTAATGCATTTGCAATTTCCCGAGCCATCTCTTTTAGTACTCTGGTATGCATTCCATCCGGTCCAGGAGACCTGTCTACCCCATTAGCTTGCCCATCATTACCTCCTTGGTGATAATAATCCTCTCAAGGTCCTCACCTGTCATAGCCTCATTTCCATCAGTCACTGGCATGTTATTTGTGTCTTCCACTGTGAAGACTGACCCAAAAACCTGTTCAGTTAGAATCATAGAAGTTTACAGCATGGAAACAGGCCCTTCGGCCCAACCAGTCCATGCCGCCCAGTTTTTACCATTAAGCTAGTCCCAGTTGCCCGCACTTGGCCCATAACCCTCTATACCCATCTTACCCATGTCACTATCTAAATGCTTTTTAAAAGACACAATTGTACCCGCCTCTACTACTACCTCTGGCAGCCCATTCCAGACACTCACTACCCTCTGAGTGAAGAAATTGCCCCTCTGGGCCCTTCTGAATCTCTCCCCTCTCACCTTAAACCTATGCCCTCTAGTTTTAGACTCCCCTACCTTTGGGAAAAGATGTTGACTATCTACCTTATCTATGCCCCTCATTATTTTATAGACCTCTATAAGATCACCCCTAAGCCTCCTACGCTCCAGGGAAAAAAGTCCCAGTCTATCCAGCCTCTCCTTATAACTCAAACCATCAAGTCCCGGTAACATCCTAGTAAATCGTTTCTGCACTCTTTCTAGTTTAATAATATCCTTTCTATAATAGGGTGACCAGAACTGCACACAGTATTCCAAGTGTGGCCGTACCAATGTCTTGTACAACTTCAACAAGACGTCCCAACTCCTGTATTCAATGTTCTGACCAATGAAACCAAGCATGCTGAATGCCTTCTTCACCACCCTGTCCACCTGCGACTCCACCTTCAAGGAGCTATGAAACTGTACTCCTAGATCTCTTTGTTCTATAACTCTCCCCAACGCCATACCATTAACTGAGTAGTCCTGGCCTGATTCGATCTGCCAAAATGCATCACCTCACATTTATCTAAATTAAACTCCATCTGCCATTCGTCGGCCCACTGGCCTAATTGATCAAGATCCCGTTGCAATCCTAGATAACCTTCTTCACTATCTATCCACTGTGCCACCAATCTTGGTGTCATCTGCAAACTTACTAATCATGCCTCCTAAATTCTCATCCAAATCATTAATATAAATCACAAATAACAGTGGACCCAGCACCGATCCCTGAGGCACACCACTGGTCACAGGCCTCCAGTTTGAAAAACAACCCTCTACAGCCACCCTCTGTCTTCTGTCGTCCAGCCAATTTTGAATCCAATTGGCAACCTCACCCTGGATCCCGTGAGCTTTAAACTTCTGCAACAACCTACCATGCGGTGCCTTGTCAAAGGCTTTGCTGACTGCCCCGAATCAGTCCTTGCCTCTCTAAATGCTTGTAGATCCTGTCTTTCAGAATACCTCCTAGCAACTTACCTACTACAGACGTTAGGCTCACCGGTCTGTAGTTCCCAGGCTTTTCCCTGCTGCCCTTCTTAAACAAGGGCACAACATTCGCCACTCTCCAATCTTCAGGCACCTCACCTGTGGCTGCCGATGATTCAAATATCTCTGTTAGGGGACCCGCAATTTCCTCCCTAGCCTCCCTCAACATCCTGGGATACATTTCATCAGGTCCCGGGGATTTATCTACCTTGATGCGCTTTAAGACTTCCAGCACCTCCTCCTCTGTAATATGCACACTTCTCAAGACATCACTATTTATTTCCCTTAGTTTCCTCACATCCATGCCTTTCTCCACCGTGAATACCGATGAGAAATATTCATTCAGGATCTCACCCAACTCTTGTGGCTCTGCACATAGATGTCCTTGTTGATCCTGAAGAGGCCCTACTCTGTCCCTAGTTCCTCTTTTCCCCTTTATGTATCTGTAGAATCTCTTTGGATTCTCCCTTGCATTATTTGCCAAAGCAATTTCATGTCCCCTTTTTGCCCTCCTGATTTCCCTCTTAACTCTATTTTGACAATCTCTATACTCTTCAAGGGATCCACTTGATCCCAGTTGCTTATGTACGTCATATGCCTCCTTCTTCTTTTTGACCAGAGTCTCAATATCTCGAGTCATCCAGGGTTCCCTACTTCTACCAGCCTTGCCCTTCACTCGAAAGGGAATGTGCTTACCCTGCACCCTGGTTAACACATTTTTAAAAGCCTCCCATTTACCAGCCGTCCCTTTGCCTGCCAACAGTCTCCCCCAATCTACCTCTGCAAGTTCCTGTCTGATACCATCAAAATTGGCCTTGCCCCAATTAAGAATTTTAACTCTTGGGCCAGACCTATCATTCTCCATAGCTATCTTAAAACATAACAAGTGACCAGTTATGGTCACTTGTCCCAAAGTGATCCCTCAGTAACACTTCTGTCACTTGCCCTTCCTTATTTCCCAAGACGAGGTCAAGTTTTGCCCCCTCTCTAGTCGGTCCATCCACATACTGAATGAGAAATTCCTCCTGAATACACTCAACAAATTTCCCTCCATCCAAGCCCCTAATGCTATGGCTGTCCCAGTCAATGTTGGGAAAGTTAAAGTCCCCTACTATTACCACCCTATTATTCTTGCAGCTATCTGTAATCTCCTTACATATTTGCTCCTCAATTTCCCGCTGACTATTTGGGGGCCTGTAGTACAGTCCTATCAAGGTGATCTCTCCCTTCTTATTTTTCAGTTCCACCCATATAGACTCAGTGGGCGAACCCTCGGAAATATCCCCTCTAAGTACTGCCGTGATGGTCTCCCTAATCAAAAACGCCACTCCCCCTCCTCTCTTACCTCCTGTTCTATCCTTTCTATAGCATCTGTACCCCGGAACATTGAGCTGACA
The DNA here is from genome assembly GCF_047496885.1 of Scyliorhinus torazame. Lineage (NCBI taxonomy): Eukaryota > Metazoa > Chordata > Chondrichthyes > Carcharhiniformes > Scyliorhinidae > Scyliorhinus > Scyliorhinus torazame. Next base: position 93,795,728 of record NC_092722.1, read on the forward strand.
GTCCTGCCCCTTCATGAGCCATGTTTCAGTCATGGCTATAATATCCCAGTCCCATGTGCCCATCCATGCCCCGAGTTCATCCGCTTTGCCCGTCAGGCCCCTTGCATTGAAATAAATGCAGTTTAATGTAGACTTCCCTTGCTCTCTGCCCTGCTTTCTCTGGTCATGCTTTACACACTCTCCCTTCCTGCCTTTTGTTTCCGTCCCCACTGACTTCCTACATCGGTTCCCATCCCCCTGCCACATTAGTTTAAACCCTCCCCAACTGCACTAGCAAACACACCCCCGAGAACATTGGTTCCGGTCCCACTCGGGTGCAGACCGTCCGATTTGTACAGGTCCCACCTCCCCCAGAACCGGTCCCAATGTCCCAGGAATTTGAAACCCTCCCTCTTGCACCATCTCTCAAGCCACGTATTCATCCTAGCTATCCTGTCATTCCTACTCTGACTATCACGTGGCACTGGTAGCAATCCTGAGATTACTACCTTTGAGGTCCTACTTTTTAGTTTAACTCCTAACTCCCTAAATTCAGCTTGGAGGACCTCATCCCGTTTTTTACCTAGATCGTTGGTGCCGATATGCACCATGACAGCTGGCTGTTCACCCTCTCCCTCCAGAATGCCCTGCAGCCGCTCCGAGACATCCTCTTGACCCTTGCACCAGGGAGGCAACATACCAACCTGGATTCTCGTTTGCGTCCGCAGAAACACCTGTCTATTCCCCTTACAATTGAATCCCCTATCACTATAGCTCTGCCACTCTTTTTCCCGCCCTTCTGTACAGCAGAGCCAGCCACGGTGCCATGAACCTGGCTGCTGCCACCTTCCCCTGGTGAGCCATCTCCCCCAACAGTTTCCAAAACGGTAAATCTGTTTTGGAGGGAGATGACCGCAGGGGATCCCTGCACTGCCTTCCTACTCTTCCTCTGTCTGTTGGTCACCCATTCCCTATCTGCCTCAGTAATTTTAATCTGTCGTGTGACCAACGTACTGAATGTGCTATCCACAACTTCCTCAGCATCGCGGATGCTCCAAAGTGAATCCATTCGCAGCTCCAGAGCCGTCAAGCGGTCTAACAGGAGCTGCAGTTGGACACACTTCTTGCAGATGAAGGACTCAGGGACACCAGAAGGGTCCCTGAATTGCCACATCTCACAAGAGGAGCATGACACGGGTCTGAGCTCTCCTGCCATGACTTAAACCTGAACTACACTACACAGCTAAGAGAAAGTCAAAGAGAGAAAAGTAAAATCACGTACCAGTCACAAGCCAATCACTTACCTGCTGGCTGTGATGTAATTGCTCCTGAAACTCCCTCACAGGTCTGCTTCTCTGCACCTCCTTAAGATGAGCACCAAATTCCCTTAACTAGTTAATTAATTTACCTAATCAATTGTTTTTTTTGGGGGGGAACCTCAACCCCAAACACCAAACTCCAAAAAAACACAGCCCTCAATCACCTCTTACCCAAACTCAGCCTTACCCAAACTCAGATACACTCTGTTTGCTTCCAGCACTCCATTTCTAAAGGCACTTCAGCCACACCTTTTGTATCCTTCCTGATTTACAGTCAGCCAATAGGCCTGCTCCCGGAACTGAACTCCCGAAACTATGGACTCTCTGTGAACTCCCGCTGCTTTATGGACTCTCTCTCTGTGAACTCCCGCTGCCTTATGGACTCTCTCTCCGTGAACTCCCGAAACTATGGACTCTCTGTGAACGCCCGCTGCTTTATGGACTCTCTCTCTGTGAACTCCCGCTGCCTTATGGACTCTCTCTCCGTGAACTCCCGCTGCTTTATGGACTCTCTCTCCGTGAACTCCCGAAACTATGGACTCTGTGAACTCCCGCTGCTTTATGGACTCTCTCTCTGTGAACTCCCACTGCCTTATGGACTCTCTCTCTGTGAACTCCCGCTGCCTTATGGACTCTCTCTCCGTGAACTCCCGCTGCTTTATGGACTCTCTCTGTGAACTCCCGTTCCTCAACCATTTCCTCATCTCCCACTATTAATTCTCCCTTCTCATCCTCTAAAGGACCAATATTTACCTTAGCCACTCTTTTTTGTTTTATGTATTTGTAGAAACTTTTACTATCTGTTTTTATATTCTGAACAAGTTTACTCTCATAATCTATCTTACTCTTCTTTATATCTTTTTTAGTAGCTTTCTGTTGCCCCCTAAAGATTTCCCAGTCCTCTAGTCTCCCACTGATCTTTGGTACTTTGTATGTTTTTTCCCTTCAATTTGATACTCTCCCTTATTTCCTTAGATATCCACGGTCGATTTTCCCTCTTTTTACCGTCCTTCCTTTTTGTTAGTATAAACCTTTGCTGAGCACTGTGAAAAATCACTTGGAAGGTTCTCCACTGTTCCTCAACTGTTTCACCATAAAGTCTTTGCTCCCAGTCTACCTTAGCTAGTTCTTCTCTCATCTCCTTTGTTTAAGCACAAAACACTAGTGCTTGATTTTACCTTCTCACCCTCCATCTGTATTTTAAATTCCACCATATTGTGATCACTCCTTCCGAGAGGCTCCCTAACTATGAGATCCGCATGTTTTGGGCATGCCCGAAGCTTAGGAGATTCTGGCAAAGATTTGCGGATGTCATGTCCACAGTACTAAAGACAAGGGTGGCTCCGAGTCCAGAGGTGGCGATAATTGGAGTGTCGGAAGACCCAGGAGTCCAGGGGGCAAGAGAGGCTGATGTTTTGGCCTTTGCCTCCTTGGTAGCCCGGAGACGGATCTTATTGGACTGTAGGGTCGCGGGGCCCCCAAAATCCATTCAGATCAAAATCATTTATATAAACCACAAACAAGGACTTTATTGGACACCAACGTCCCATCAGAAAAACACCACTGGTCCATCATCCTCTGCTTCCTGCCACTTAGCCAATTCTGGATACCATGGGCTTTTAACTTTGCTATCAGTCTCCCGTGTGGGACCTTATCAAAAGCCTTGCTAGTCCAAGTCGACTACGTCAAATGCATTGGCCTCATCTGTACACCTGGTTACCTCTTTGAAAAAAATCAATCAAGTTGGTCAGACTTGACTTCCCCTTAACAAAACCATGCTGATAGTTCTTGATTAATCCCTGACTCTCCAAATCCAGATTAATTCTGTCTCACAGAATTGCTTCGAATCGTTTCCCCACCACTGAGGTTAGACTGACTGGCCTGCAGTTTCCAGGTTCATCTCCCTCCTTGAATAATGGTACCACATTGGCTATCCTCCAGTCCTCTGGCATCCCTCCTATGGCCAGAGAGGGATTTAAAATCGTCAGCGCCCCTGCTATTTCCTCCTTTGCCTCACTCAACAGCCAGGGATACATTTAAGATGGGCCTAGTGATTTGTCTACTTTTAAACATGCCAGACCACCTCTGCTCTGTCTGTATTAATCTCTTTAGTGTTATTACATTTCTTCTCCCTGATATCTATATTCACATCATCCCTCTCACTGGTAAACACTGACACAAAGTATTCAATTAGAACCCTACCTACATCCACACCCAAATTACAACTATTGCCCTTAATGGGCCAACCCTGCATATCCTTTTACTCTTAATATAAAACAATTTAGGATTTTCCTTCCTTTCATTTGCCAGTATCCTTTCATGTCCCCTTTTTGCTCTCATAATTTTATTTTTAAGTTCCCTCTTGCACATTCTATACGCCTCTGGGGCTTCTGCTGTTTTGAGCCCCCGATATCTGCCATGAGCCTCCCTTTTTCTCCTTATCCACTGCTGTATATCGCTCGATATCCAGGATTTACTGGATTTGTTGGTCCCACCTTTTTTCTTGATTGGAACATGTTGGCCCTGTACTCTCCCTATTTCCTTCTTGATTGCATCCCACTGTTCCGTCACAGATTTACCTAAAAGTATCTGCTCCAAATCAACTCTGGTCAAATCATATTGGATCTCATTAAAATTGACCCCCGGTTTAGAACTTTGATCTCATGCCCATCCTTGTCTTTTTCCATAATAATCTTGAATCTAATAGAGTTATGTTTGCTGTCTGCAAAATGCTGACACTTCAACCACTTGCCTGACTTTGTTACCCAAAGGTTTTGTTACCTAAAATTAAGTTCGGGACCACCCCTTCTCTTGTAGAACCTTCTATATACTGATTTAAAAAGTTCACCTGGAAGTATTTTAAGAATTCCACTCCCTCTAAATCTTTTGCACTATGATTACCCCAGTTAATGTTGGGGAAGTTAAAATCCTCCACTCTCATTACCCTTCCTTCTGCACTGCAGGGAATCAATGATTCTATTACTTTTACACTTCTCTGAAATTTTCCTACATATCTGCTCTTCTATTTCTCTCGGATTGTTTGGGGGCCGATAGATCACACCAAGAAATGCGATTGCTCCTTTTTGGTTGTTCAGTTCTACCCATAAGGCTTCATTTGAAGAGACTTGAGATGTTGTCTCGCCTTACTGCTGGAATGGATTCCCTGATTAAAATTTCAACACCTCCTCCTCTTTTACCTCCTTCCCTGACTAGCCTAAATATCGTATATCCTGGAATATTGAGCAGCCAATCCAGTCCCTCTCCCAAACCATGTCTCAGTGACAGCAATAGCATCATACCACCGTGTTTTAATTTGTGCCCTCAACTCATCAGGTTCCTTGTATTAAAATAATTACCATCTAATTTTGCCAACCTCCCTTGTGACTTAACTGGTCTCGGAAATTCTATGCCTTCCTGACTCACTTGATAACTCTTAATTTTGGGTGTGCATCTCCCCATGCTGAACCTTCTCTCAGGATCCCAGGACCCTGCCAAGTTAGTTTAAACCCTCCCCAGCAGCATTAGCCAACCTCCCTGCAAGGATGCTGGTCGCATTTTGGTTCAGGTGCAACCTGCCCGCTTTGTATAGATCCCACCACCACCCCCCAAAACAGTCCTAATGTCCCAGACATCAAAACCCTTCTTTCCTGCAACATCTCTCCAGCCGCTCGTACTTCTGGACTAATTTCCTATTTATATACTGATCATCAATATTCCATCTTTTCTAAATTCAGAACAAAGAACAATACAGCACAGGAAGAGGCCCTTCGGCCCTCCAAGCCTGTACCGGTCAGGATACCAACCTTTGCCAAAACTCTCAGCACTTCCTTGCGCCATATCCCTCTATACCCATCCTATCCATGTGTTTTAATCTACCTGCTTTCACAACCTCCCCTGGCAACATGTTCCAGGCACTCACCAGCTTCTGTGTAAAAAAACCTGCCTCACACATCTCCTCTAAACTTTGCCTCACGGACCTTAAACTATACCCCCTGGTGACTGACCCCTCCACCCTGGAGTGTCTGCCCATCCACTCTATCCATATCCCTCATAATCTTGTCGACCTCAACCTCCGTCTTTCTAATGAAAACAGTCCCAAGTCTATTCAGCCTCTCCGCATAGCTAACACCCTCCAGATCAGGCAACATCCTGGTAAACCTCCTCTTCACCCTCTCCAGAACCTCCGCATCCTCTAGTAGTGTGGCAGCTAGAATTGTGCGCAATATTCCAAGTGCGGCCTTACCAAGGTTCTGTACAACTACAGCACCACTTGCCAGTTTTTATACTCGATGCCCCGTCCAATAAAGGCAAGCATTCTGTATACTTGACTACCTTGTCCACTTGTGTTGCCACTTTCAAAGATCCGTGGACCTGCACGCCCAGATCTCTCTGACTTTCTATATTCCTGAGAGTTTTGCCATTTGGTATATTTCACCTCTTATGTTAGACCTACCAAAATGCATTACCTCACATTTGTCTGGATTAAACTCCATTTGTCATTTCTCTGCCCCAGTCTCCAATCTATGTCCTGCTGTATCCTCTTACAATCCTCAACACTACCTGCCACTCTACCAACCTTGGTGTCATCCAAAAACTTACTAATCAGACCAGCTACGTTTTCCTCCAAATCATTTATGAATACTACAAACAATGATTTCACCTTTAGATTTTTAATTTTTTATTGTATTGAAATTTCACCATCTGTCATGGAGGGATTTGAACCTGAAGCATTACCCTGGGTCCAAAAGAGAAAATGCTGGAACATCTCAGCAGGTCTGGCAGCATCTGTCGGGAAAGAAAAGGGCCAATGTTTCGAGTCCAGGTGACTCTTTGTCAAAGCTAAAATGCATAGAAAATGGGAGATGCTTGTACTGTGGGGTGAGGGAATGAAAGATGAGTCACAGCCACAGAAACCAAGGGCAAAGAGTGCTGATAGCCACAGAAACCAACGGAAAGAGTGCGAATGGCAGTCCCAGAGAGAATAAAAGGTGTGAAGGCCAAACAGCAGTGAAACTAACATCAGAGGGTAAGCTGTGACAGATATAAGGGGGAAGGGAGAAGCAATAGACCAAACTGAAAGAAGTGGAAGTGAAACGCTGCTTAACCTGGATGAGTGTTTTGGCTTTGACAAAGGTGATCTGGACTCAAAACGTTAGCTCTTTTGTCTCCCTACAGATGCTGCCAGACCTGCTGAGATTTTGCAGCATTTTCTCTTTCGGTTTCAGATTCCAGCATCCACAGTAATTTGCTTTTATCCAGCTGGGTCTCTGGATTACTAATTCACTGACAATACCACTACACCATTGCTTCCCTGTATAGTATTTATCCCTCCACCATCACCCATAAAAAAAACAATGTGATCGTTACCACACTATTTCTTGTGGGCTCTTACTGTGCAGAAAGTGGCTCCAACATCTCCGATAACACAACAATGACTACATTTCAAATGTACTTCACTGTCTGTAAAGTGCTTGGGGCTTGCTGAGGCTGTAGATGCTATAGAAAGACAAGTTCTTTCTTTTACAATTACAGGAACACAGGAATATAGTGTTGCAGGTGGTTATAGAAATCCGCATCCTGTAATGATATGTATAGTGCCAGTGTGGTACAGGGTTAACATCTGAAACTATGCTTAAATCAAACACTAGATGGCGTTACTAATTCACTGTATATAAGATAGCATCTCTAGGAATTCTGGGAGAAGCTGAAGAGAACATGATGAGAGCAGAGAGAGAATTGAATGTAGAGATATAGCACGAGGTCAAGTCGTAGTGTAGTTTAATCGTTAGATTGGATATTGATCACTGTACTACAGATTCAGTATTACTAGTTTAGTATCTGTTACTCAGTAAAGTGTGCAAACCTAATCAAAGTTAGTACTGTAAAATAAATTTGTTTTGATTCAAACTTATGTTCATATTCTTTGTCAACACTACATATCTGGCTATCTTGGAGGAAAAGGCAAGGAATATAACACATCCAACATAGTAGGACTGCAAATCTGAAATATTGATCATCCATTCAACTTAGCACAGAATTACACGCTTCTGATAAAACATCTCTGGTTCGTAGGAACCTGTTTCGCCATTCATTACAATCTGGCCTGATTGGAGTCTTTTCGTAAATGCTTCCCACATCCCTCAAAACCTGGTCTAATCCCAGCCTTAAATATATTCAACGATGGAGCATCCACAACCTTTTGGGGTAAAGAATTCCAAAGATTCGTAACCCAAGGAATTTTTCCTCACCTCAGTTCTAAACAATCAGCACCTTATCCTGAGACTGTGCCTTATTTAAGATTCCTCGACCAGCGGAAACAATCTCTCTTCATCCACCCTATCAAACCCCTTCAGAATTGGGTATATTTCAATAGGATCGCCTCGCATTCTACTAAACTCCAGAAAATATCAACCCAATTTACCCAGCCTCTCATTATAGAGAAACCCCTCAGCGCAGGTAACAATCCAGTGAATCTTCACTGTTCCACCTCTAATGTGAGTATACCCTTTCTTAAATGTGGAGACTAGAACAACATTCCAGATGTAGTCTCACCAAAACCCTGCACAATTGTAGCAAGACATCTTTAACCATGCACTCTAATTTCTTTGCTCATTCTTAGAAGGCATTGCTCAGGTACCTTCATTAACCACCAAAGTGCTCGTGGTGAAGGTGCTTCCAGTGTGTCGTACAGAGATTTTCAGGACTCTCATCTGACAATGATAAAAGAATGACAATCTGGCCAGATTCTGCTCCTGTTAAGCCAGTTAGCAGTAAACGTGACTCTATCAATAAGCCACTGTGCTTTCCTTCCAGGAATTTCCTGCAAGTACAAGGTGAGTTCAGAGCAGCAACACTATTCCTTAAAGATTTTCTGTCACTGGGAAGGTGGGAAATTCATTATTTAAGACACCAGAAACCGGGTGGCAGAGTGATGCAGTGGTTAGCACTGCTGCCTCACCCAGGGTCGATCCCGGTCTGGGTCACTGTCCATGTGGAGTTTGCAGTCTCCCCGTGTTTGCGTGGGTTTCGCTCCCACAACCCAAAGATGCGCAGGGTAGGTGGATTGGTCATGCTAAATTGCCCCTTAATTAGAAAAAAATGAATTGGATACTCTAAATTTATTTGAATAAAGGGCAGTACCAGTGAAAGGGAACCACATGCTTAAATAAAGCAGCCAACAGCGGTGGCCAAGACATCTGATAGTACAGTTGCTTCAGTCTGACATAAGTTTTTGTTCTGAACACACAACCTTTACCTCAGAACATGCAAAAGACATGTTGAAGCTTTTTATTTTGTGGGCTCCTGGCTACCCTGATCAGGTCATTTTGCGTTGTATATAATGCATACTTATGAAGGGGCACGAGGCCATCGCTTTAGGCTCTGAAAAGTGCCCAGTCGATCTCAAATTATCCTGGAAGGGCAAGGTATCACAAAAGTACGAGCGAAAGGTGAAGCTAGCTGTTTCACGCTGTCACTATGCAGTAGCAATTTAAGTGGTATTCACCACAATAGGATGCCGCCTTCAGACCAAAAAGACATTTTGCCAATCACACAAATGAGTAATATGGCACATAGATTATCATAGAATTTACAGTGCAGAAGGAGGCCATTCGGCCCATCGAGTCTGCACCGGCTCTTGGAAAGAGCACCCCACCCAAGGTCAACACCTCTACCCCATCCCCATAACCCAGTAATCCCACCCAACACAAAGGGCAATTTTGGACACTAAGGGCAATTTATCATGGCCAATCCACCTAACCTGCACATCTTTGGACTGTGGGAGGAAACCGGAGCACCCGGAGGAAACCCACGCACACACGGGGAGGATGTGCAGACTCCGCACAGACAGTGACCCAAGCCGGAATCGAACCTGGGACCCTGGAGTTGTGAAGCAATTGTGCTAACCACTATGCTACCGTGCTGCCCCTGAATCATGAATTTCAGTGCTCGGTATGTAGGCCCAATGACTGATGAATCGCAATAAATCAGCATGTCCCAGCTGCTGTTCACAACAGGCAAGGTACAGACAGTACCCAACTAGCTCAAGCTTGAAAGCTCAAAACATAAGTGTCCAACATTAAATATGATTCCACAATTGAACAACATTAACTTAATAATCAGTGTGCTTCCAATCAATTTAAGATTGTCAGTCAGGCTCACGGTGTAGTGCATTTGCATGTAATTCATTCCCCAAGCAATGCCTTGACCAACCAAGCTGCCTGGATTAAATTTCAAACAATACCTGGCAGTTGTGTGTCAGTCACCATCAGCTAATGCATTCTCCATGGCAACGTCTCTATCAGAGTCCACTTGCCAACCAATCAGCATTCTTTTCTCATACAATATAAATTATTGATTTCCCGCGATACTGGGATTCTTGCGAAGTGCCCTGATGAATGCAAGATGAAAAGCTTTGACATGTCTCTTTAGTCAGCAATACTCTTTACTTTCTTCGATTAACTGGTAACATTTCCAAATTCAACAAGCCAACTAATGTATCACAATTTCCTTGCTTTTTTTTTCTTTTAGGTAGAAGCCACCGGTCTCATTTCAATCTCTTATTGTCCATTCCCGATTCTCCATCCCTTGACCTGTTGCATATATCACTTCCGTGTGGAAAGGAAGCAAAATATTCTTTTGGGAATTTTGCCAAGTTTGTATTGTCACTTACCACTGATCCATTTTAAAACCAAATCAGCATCATCAATTCATTTACAGAGAGTTGTCGGCTGGTCTGATTCGCTGTTCGCCTTGGAATACTGGCCAGGATAGTGATCTTTAGGTGGTGAGTTGGACAATTTCATCTGCCTGCCCACATAAATAATCTTAATCCCTTTCCGCATCCTTGGTTCTCACTGCACTGCAGAATCATCCACAAACTGCTTCTCAACAATACTGAGAGAGAACATCACTGCTGCCAGAGTTTAGGACAAGACCCACCACCGTCACAGAGTATCCAGGGATGGGTTGTAAATGCAAAGTCACCACACACTGGGAAAAAATACAAACAATGAGGAAGAGATGGTGAGCATGTTCCAACAGTAATTCCATGTTTTCAGATGTTTCGCAGCAACTAATCCTCATGTGAAGAACTGAGTGTTTGAATCCCTCAAGTCCTCCCTTTTCAAAAGAGAATTGGTGGAAGAAATGACCACAACAAATAGTAAATGCTTACCTTCCCTGTTGCAGATTCACCATCATAAAACAGATAATGTTTCTCTATTTTGCCATCTTCACTTTTAATCTCTGCTGTTTTCCTGGTGTCTGCATCATTGAGAACAATATTGATGTCACACACTGGAGTAAACAAACCGCCCAAGAAACTCTGGGGAAGACAGGAGAGACAAAAAACTATAACCACAATCTATGAATCAATAGTGAACAGTTGCACAAAGAATGCAAACTCCCACCATCTCAAATGCATTGATTTGTTTTTTATTAGTTTGTAGGATGATTAGTAGGCAGCACGGTGGCACAGTGGGCAGCACTGCTTCCTCACAGCTCCAGGGACCCAGGTTCAATTCCCGTCTCGGGTGACTGTCTGTGTGGAGTTTGCACTTCCTCCCCATGTCTGCGTGGGTTTCCTCCGGATGCTCCGCTTTCCTCCCGCAATCTAAAGATGTGGTTAGGTGGATTGGCTTTGCTAAATTTCTTCTTCGTGTTCGAAAGGTTAGGTGGGGGTCATTGAGTTACGGGGATAAGGTGGAGGCGTGGGCTTAAGTAGGGTGCTCTTTCCAAGGTTCGGTGCACTCGATGGGCCGAATGGCCTCCTTCTGCACTGTAAATTCTTTGAACAATGTCAATGGCATAATGCAAATTCCAAACCAATCAAGAATCATAACATTTAGTGGGTGAGCTGACTTCTTAAACTGCTGCAGCCAATGTGGATTACAGTTTTTCTGGGGGTTTGATACAACTGAGTGACTTGTTAGGCCAGAGGACAGTTAAGAGTCAACCACACTGACCTGGGTCTGCAGTCAGACTTCTTCCCGAAAGGGTGTTTTCAGGACATGATCACAAATGCTTTTGCAATCTGTGTGGTTGTTAAGCAGCCTGATCGGTAGCTTTGATAAATAACACATGTGCAGCGGTGCAAAAATAGTTAAAGGGACTGCGCACAACTAAATTTTAAAGAGAACATTGATTTATCATCCCTAAAACTAGACATATTTATATAAAATGAATTCAAGTTCCTCAACTGCCATGTGTAACTTTAACTTGAGTCTTCTGTTAGCCTTTGATGTCTTAATTGGTTAATAAAAGCTGAAGAGCGAGTTATCTCCAAGCCCAACACTTATGCTGTTGTTAAAAGATGACCCCTGTTTTCAGGAATACTTTAGGGCAATTTGCTACTTCAGCTGTTAATCTATTCAGTTTGCCCATTGTGGCCCAAGGACGGAATATAAAATGGAAGATCTTCTCTCTACAGAACACAATGTGGCAGGAAATTCTTTACTCAGGATTCACAAAGTATATTGCCTATCAAGACAAGCCTATCAAAAGTATCTCCTTTTGCATGTCCTTAATCCGGAAAAATATAAGGTAATGCATTTTGGTCGAACATATACCGTAAATGGCAAAACTCTTGGGAATATAGAAAGTCAGGGCAGCACGGTGGTGTAGTGGTTAGCACTGCTACCTCACGGCGCCGAGATCCCAGGCTCGATCCCGGCTCTGGGTCACTGTCCGTCTGGAGTTTACACATTCTCCCCGTGTTTGCGTGGGTTTCGCCCCCACAACACAAAGAATCGTAGGGTAGGTGGATTTGCCACGCTAAATTGCCCCTTAATTGGAAAAATGAATTGGGTACTTCAATTTTTTTTTAAAGAGTAATACAGAAAGTCAGAGATCTGGGCATACAGGTCCACAGATCTTTGAAGGTGGCAACACAAGTGGACAAAGTAGTCAAGAAAACACACAGAATGCTTGCCTTCATTAGACGGGGGCATCGAGCATAAAAACTGGCAAGTCATGCTACAGTTGTATAGAACCTTAGTAACGCCACACTTGGGATATTGCACACAATTCTGGTCGCTACACTACCAGAAGGATGTGGAGGCTTTGGAGAGGGTGCAGAGGAGGTTTACCTGCAGGCGGGAGGGATTCAGATTTCTGGATAACTGGGGCTCTTTCTGGGGAAGGTGGGACCTCTACAGACAGGATGGTCTACATCTGAACACGAGGGGCACAAATATCCTTTGGGGGGGGGGATTTGTTAGTGCTCTTTAGGGGGGTTTAAACTAATGCAGCAGGGGCATGGGAACCTGGATTGTAGTTTTAGGGTAAGGGAGAATGAGAGTATAGAGGTCAGGAGCACAGATTTGACGTCGCAGGAGGGGGCCAGTGTTCAGGTAGGTGGTTTGAAGTGTGTCTACTTCAATGCCAGGAGTATACGAAATAAGGTAGGGGAACTGGCAGCATGGGTTGGTACCTGGGACTTCGATGTTGTGGCCATTTCGGAGACATGGATAGAGCAGGGACAGGAATGGATGTTGCAGGTTCCGGGGTTTAGGTGTTTTAGTAAGCTCAGAGAAGGAGGCAAAAGAGGGGGAGGTGTGGCGCTGCTAGTCAAGAGCAGTATTACGGTGGCGGAGAGGATGCTAGATGGGGACTCATCTTCCGAGGTAGTATGGGCTGAGGTTAGAAACAGGAAAGGAGAGGTCACCCTGTTGGGAGTTTTCTATAGGCCTCCAAATAGTTCTAGGGATGTAGAGGAAAGGATGGCGAGGATGATCCTGGATAAGAGCGAAAGTAACAGGGTAGTTATTATGGGAGACTTTAACTTTCCAAATATTGACTGGAAAGGATATAGTTCGAGTACATTAGATGGGTCGTTTTTTGTACAGTGTGTGCAGGAGGGTTTCCTGACACAATATGTTGACAGGCCAACAAGAGGCGAGGCCACGTTGGACTTGGTTTTGGGTAATGAACCAGGCCAGGTGTTGGATTTGGAGGTAGGAGAGCACTTTGGAGACAGTGACCACAATTCGGTGACGTTTATGTTAATGATGGAAAGGGATAAGTATACACCGCAGGGCAAGAGTTATAGCTGGGGGAAGGGCAATTATGATGCCATTAGACGTGACTTGGGGGGGATAAGGTGGAGAAGTAGGCTGCAAGTGTTGGGCACACTGGATAAGTGGAGCTTGTTCAAGGATCAGCTACTGTGTGTTCTTGATAAGTATGTACCGGTCAGGCAGGGAGGAAGGCGTAGAGCGAGGGAACCGTGGTTTACCAAAGAAGTGGAATCTCTTGTTAAGAGGAAGAAGGAGGCCTATGTGAAGATGAGGTGTGAAGTTTCAGTTGGGGCGATGGATAGTTACAAGGTAGCGAGGAAGGATCTAAAGAGAGAGCTAAGACGAGCAAGGAGGGGACATGAGAAGTATTTGGCAGGTAGGATCAAGGAAAACCCAAAAGCTTTCTATAGGTATGTCAGGAATAAGCGAATGACTAGGGAAAGAGTAGGACCAGTCAAGGACAGGGATGGGAAGTTGTGTGTGGAGTCTGAAGAGATAGGCGAGATACTAAATGAATATTTTTCGTCAGTATTCACTCAGGAAAAAGATAATGTTGTGGAGGAGAATGCTGAGACCCAGGCTATTAGAATAGATGGCATTGAGGTACGTAGGGAAGAGGTGTTGGCAATTCTGGACAGGCTGAAAATAGATAAGTCCCCGGGGCCTGATGGAATTTATCCAAGGATTCTCTGGGAGGCCAGGGAAGAGATTGCTGGACCTTTGGCTTTGATTTTTATGTCATCATTGGCTACAGGAATAGTGCCAGAGGACTGGAGGATAGCAAATGTGGTCCCTTTGTTCAAAAAGGGGAGCAGAGACAACCCCGGCAACTATAGACCGGTGAGCCTCACGTCTGTAGTGGGTAAAGTCTTGGAGGGGATTATAAGAGACAAGATTTATAATCATCTAGATAGGAATAATATGATCAGGAATAGTCAGCATGGCTTTGTGAAGGGTAGGTCATGCCTCACAAACCTTATCGAGTTCTTTGAGAAGGTGACTGAACAGGTAGACGAGGGTAGAGCAGTTGATGTGGTGTATATGGATTTCAGCAAAGCGTTTGATAAGGTTCCCCACGGTAGGCTATTGCAGAAAATACGGAGGCTGGGGATTGAGGGTGATTTAGAGATGTGGATCAGAAATTGGCTAGCTGAAAGACAGAGGGTGGTGGTTGATGGGAAATGTTCAGAATGGAGTTCAGTTACAAGTGGAGTACCACAAGGATCTGTTCTGGGGCCGTTGCTGTTTGTCATTTTTATCAATGACCTAGAGGAAGGCGCAGAAGGGTGGGTGAGTAAATTTGCAGACGATACTAAAGTCGGTGGTGTTGTCGACAGTGTGGAAGGATGTAGCAGGTTACAGAGGGATATAGATAAGCTGCAGAGCTGGGCTGAGAGGTGGCAAATGGAGTTTAATGTAGAGAAGTGTGAGGTGATTCACTTTGGAAGGAATAACAGGAATGCGGAATATTTGGCTAATGGTAAAGTTCTTGGAAGTGTGGATGAGCAGAGGGATCTAGGTGTCCATGTACATAGATCCCTGAAAGTTGCCACCCAGGTTGATAGGGTTGTGAAGAAGGCCTATGGAGTGTTGGCCTTTATTGGTAGATGGATTGAGTTCCGGAGTCAGGAGGTCATGTTGCAGCTGTACAAAACTCTGGTACGGCCGCATTTGGAGTATTGCGTACAGTTCTGGTCAACGCATTATAGGAAGGACGTGGAAGCTTTGGAGCGGGTGCAGAGGAGATTTACCAGGATGTTGCCTGGTATGGAGGGGAAATCTTATGAGGAAAGGCTGATGGACTTGAGGTTGTTTTCGTTAGAGAGAAGAAGGTTAAGAGGAGACTTAATAGAGGCATACAAAATGATCAGGGGGTTAGATAGGGTGGACAGTGAGAGCCTTCTCCCGCGGATGGAAATGGTTGGCACGAGGGGACATAGCTTTAAACTGAGGGGTAATAGATATAGGACAGAGGTCAGAGGTAGGTTCTTTACGCAAAGAGTAGTGAGGCCGTGGAATGCCCTACCTGCAACAGTAGTGAACTCGCCAACATTGAGGGCATTTAAAAGTTTATTGGATAAACATATGGATGATAATGGCATAGTGTAGGTTAGATGGCTTTTGTTTTGGTGCAACATCGTGGGCCGAAGGGCCTGTACTGCGCTGTATCGTTCTATGTTCTATGTTGCCTGGTCTGGAGGGTGTTAGCTATGTGGAGAGGCTGAATAGACTCGGACTGTTTTCATTAAAAAAATGGAGGTTGAGGGGTGACCTGATAGAGGTCGCCAAGATTATGAGGGGCTTGGATAGAGTGGATGGGCAGGCACCCTTTCCCAGGGTGGAGGAGTCAGTCACCAGAGGGCACAGATTTAAGGTCCGCGGGGCAAAGTTTAGAGATGTGCAAGCAGTTTTTTGGGGTTTTTTTTTTTTTTTAAAACACAGAGGGTGGTGAGTGCCCGAAACGCGTTGCCAGGGGAGGTTGTGGAAGCAGATACATTAACGGCGTTCCAAAGGCACCTTAACAAACACATGGATAGGATTAATATAGAGGGATACAGCACTAGGAAGTGCGGAGGGTATTGGTCAAGATTGGTATCATGACCAGTTAAGGCTTGGAAGGGCAGAATGCCCTGTTCCTCGTGCTGTATTGTTCTTTTGTCTTCCGTTATTTTAAGCCTACCTCAAATCTTTCAGAGAACATCTCTCAAATCAGGTGATACCCACTATCCACCCCAATGGGTGGTGTAAAATCCCATAAAAGGTATCGTCTGGATGAAAGATTTGTCTAAATTTACTCTATTCCTAATTTCTAACCCGTGCGCCCTGTAATTTAAGTTTTGTATAAATGTGTTTCTGTGCAAACCTTTTCTTGCACTAATGTCAACTTCTTTAATAATAAACACAGCTGTTAGCTTTAGCTCACTCAAATTAAAAGGATGCACTTGGTTATATAGTAACTCAAATGTGCTATGATGCCTTTATCATCATAATAATGATAGGCTCAGCAGCATCAACTGGATCCTACGCCCCTCCCCAACTGGATCGCATGGTCCCTTCCCCCAACTGGATCCCACATGCCCCCTCTCCCTTCAACTGGCTCCCACGCCCCCTTCACCCCAACTGGCTCCGACTCCCCCTTCACCCCAACTGACTCCCACGCCCCTTCATCACAACTGGACCCCACACCCCCCTTCACCCCAACTGGATCCCACATGCCTCCTCCCTTCAACTGGCTCCCACGCCCCCTCCATCCCAACTGGACCCCAGACGCCCCTTTATCCCAACTGGATCCCACATGCCCCTTCACTCCAACTAGATCCCACACCCCCTTCACCCCAACTGGATCCCACGCCCCCTTCACACCAACTGGATCCCACGCCCCCTTCACACCAACTGGATCCCACGCCCCCTTCACACCAACTGGATCCCACACCCCCTTCACACCAACTGGATCCCACGCCCCCTTCACACCAACTGGATCCCACGCCCCCTTCACCACAACTGGATCCCACGCCCCCTTCACACCAACTGGATCCCACACCACCTTCACCCCAACTGGATCCCATGCCCCCTTCACCACAACTGGATCCCACACCACCTTCACACCAACTGGATCCCACGCCCTTCACCACAACTGGATCCCACACCACCTTCACCCCAACTGGATCCCACATCCCCGATACCCCAACTGGATCCCACATGCCCCCTTCAGCCCAACTGGATCCCATGCCCCCTTCAACCCAACTGGATCCCACATGCTTCCTTCACCCCAACTGGATCCTACACCCAAATCACACCAACTGGATCCCACGTGCCCCATTCACCCCAACTGGATCCCACACACCCTTCCTTCAACTGGATCCCATATGTCCCCTCCCTTCAACTGGAGGCCACCTCCAACTGGATCCCACACCCCCATCACCCCAACTGGATCACTCGCCCCCTACACCCCAACTTGATCCATCCCACCTGGGTCCCACACCCCCTTCACCCCAACTTGATCCCACGCCCCATACACCCCAACTGGATTTCACACCCTCTTCACCCCAACTGGATCCCACACCCCCTTCACACCAATTGGATCCCACTCCCCCTTCACCCAAACTGGATTTCACGCCCTCTTCAACCCAACTGGATCTCACACCCCCTTCACCCCAACTAGATCCCACGTCCCCTTCACCTCAACTGGATCCCATGCCCCCTTCACCCCAACTGGATCCCACAACCACTTCCCCCCATCTGGATCCCACACCCCCTTCACCCCATCTAGAGTCCAGAACCCCTTCCCCCCAACTGGTTCTCACAACTCCATCCCACAACCACGTCCCCCAATTAGATACCACGCCCACTTCATCCCAACTGGATACCACACCCGCTTCCCATAACTGGATCCCACACACCCTCCCCCCAACCGAATCCCACAACCCTCCCCCAACTGGATCCCCCAACCCTCCCCTAACTGAATCCCACACCCCCTCCCCCCCAACTGGATCCCCCACCCCCTCCCCCCAAACTGGATCCCACACCCCCTCCCCCGCAACTGGATCCCAAACCCCCTCCCCTCCAACTGGATCCCACACTCCCTACCCCCCAACTGGATCCCACATCTCCCCCCCAACTGGATCCCCCCCTCACCCCCCCAACTGTATCTCACATCCCCCCCTCCCAGCTGGATCCCACACCCTCTCCCCTCCCCCCAACTGGACCCCACACCCCCTCCCCCCAACTGGACCCCACACACCCTCCCCCCAACTGGACCCCACACCCCCTCTCCCCAACTGGACCCCACACCCCCTCCCCCCAACTGGACCCCACACACCCTCCCCTCCAACTGGATCCCACATCCCCTCGCCCTCACAGAAGGATCCCCCCAAACTGGATCCCCCCCGAACCCCAACTGGATCCCACACCCCCTACCCCCCAACTGGATCCCACATCCCCTACCCCCTCCCAGCTGCATCCCCCCCTCCCCCCCCCCAACTTGATCCCACACCTGTAGTCAACAGCAGTTGCTTCTTTTACAGCATAGCCCAGAGATAAAATAATACCCATCTTAAGATCTGAACTGGACCCCACATGACATGTGGTATTTACATGACTCTATTTGTCTGGAATGTTTTCAACATGAGGCCAGATACAAATGATAAAGTTTTATTCATAGCAAGAGACTGAATCAAGTCCAATCAATATAATTGTTATTTTATTATAATACAAAGTTAAAGAACACACCACATTTCCCTATATCAGTCTTAAACAGAAATCCTCTTCTAACTGTCCTGTATTCTTCTCGAGCCTGGCTGAAATTGGCCCTTGCAGTTTCCTGAAAAAAATTGACTGACTTTGCAGCTTTCGCTGGGACTCTGACTGCTCATGTCAACGAAAATCACTGTTCACATTTTAATGTCAGTCAAGTCATTGTTGCCTGGGAGCTCTCAATATAATTAGTGCAAGAGGTTCATTATTGCGGCAGTTTAACAAATTGATTTACAATCCTTGGTACGCAACTTCAAAGGCTTACTTTGAGCATTTTAATTACCAGTTATCAGAGTTCAGATTATGTGCATGGATAAACTCTCCTGTACACCCTTTATATGCAACTTCAGGAGGGAGGTCCAGGATTTTGTCCCAGTGAGTGAAGGAACGGGAATATATGATGGTGAGTGACTTGGAGGGGAATTTCCAGGTGGAAGTGTTCCCTTGTCTCTGCTGCTCTTTGATTTTGACCCAGTGACAGTGAAGGAACAGTAATATATTTCCAAGTCACGATGGTGAGTGACTTGGAGGAGAACTTCCGGGCGGTGGTGTTCACTTGTCTCTGTGCTCTTGTTCCTTTAGATGGTAGCGGGTTTGGAAGTTGCTGCTGAAGGAGCTTTGGTGAGTTCCTGCAGTACATCTTGTAGATGGTACACACGGCAATTACTGTACATCAGTGGTAGAGGGAGTGGATGTTGAAAGTGGTGGATAGGGTACCAAACAAGCGGGCTACTTTGTGCTGGATGATGTTGAGCTTCCAGTTTTTCTGAAGTTGCACTCATCCAGGCAAGTGGAGAGTATTCCACCACACTCCTAATTTGTGCCTTGTAGATGGGACAGGCATTGAGGAGTCAGGACGCAACTCACTCGCTACAGGATTCCCATCTTTGACCTGCTCTTGAAGCTACAGTATTTAGGTGAATTGGACATTCTGAATTCTCCCTCCGTGTACCTGAACAGGTGCCGGAGTGTGGCAACTCGGGGATTTCCACAGTAACTTCATTGCAGTGTTAATGTAAGCCTACTTGCGACACTAATAAAAATTATTATATGGCTGGTCCAGTTCAGTTTCTGGTTAATGGGAACTTTCAGGATGTCGATAGCGAGGGATTCAGCAAAAATAATTACCACTGACTTTTGTTATGATCCCAGCTGATGTTACAACTAGAAAAGTCAGATTCCAGAGTGGAACCCGGATTGATAGACGCTAACTTTTAATTTTTATTTAGTTACGCGGGAGGGAGCGGCTGAACAATGTCACAGGAGCCAGGTTGAATGAACTTTCAACCGAAGAATAAAACATTTATTCAGGAAATTAACTAAAATACACTACTCCTCACTCCACTATACCATAGATATATACAGATTAGTAAGGAAGTTACTAATTTTCAGACAGGGAGGAAGGCGTCGAGCGAGGGAACCGTGGTTTACCAAGGAAGTGGAATCTCTTGTTAAGAGGAAGAAGGAGGCCTATGTGAAGATGAGGTGTGAAGTTTCGGTTGGGGCGATGGATAGTTACAAGGTAGCGAGGAAGGATCTAAAGAGAGAGCCAAGACGAGCAAGGAGGGGACATGAGAAGTATTTGGCAGGTAGGATCAAGGAAAACCCAAAAGCTTTCTATAGGTATGTCAGGAATAAGCGAATGACTAGGGAAAGAGTAGGACCAGTCAAGGACAGGGATGGGAAATTGTGTGTGGAGTCTGAAGAGATAGGCGAGATACTAAATGAATATTTTTCGTCAGTATTCACTCAGGAAAAAGATAATGTTGTGGAGGAGAATGCTGAGCCCCAGGCTAATAGAATAGATGGCATTGAGGTACGTAGGGAAGAGGTGTTGGCAATTCTGGACAGGCTGAAAATAGATAAGTCCCCGGGACCTGATGGGATTTATCCTAGGATTCTCTGGGAGGCCAGGGAAGAGATTGCTGGACCTTTGGCTTTGATTTTTATGTCATCATTGGCTACAGGAATAGTGCCAGAGGACTGGAGGACAGCAAATGTGGTCCCTTTGTTCAAAAAGGGGAGCAGAGACAACCCCGGCAACTATAGACCGGTGAGCCTCACGTCTGTAGCGGGTAAAGTCTTGGAGGGGATTATAAGAGACAAGATTTATAATCATCTAGATAGGAATAATATGATCAGGGATAGTCAGCATGGCTTTGTGAAGGGTAGGTCATGCCTCACAAACCTTATTGAGTTCTTTGAGAAGGTGACTGAACAGGTAGACGAGGGTAGAGCAGTTGATGTGGTGTATATGGATTTCAGCAAAGCGTTTGATAAGGTTCCCCACGGTAGGCTATTGCAAAAAATACGGAGGCTGGGGATTGAGGGTGATTTAGAGATGTGGATCAGAAATTGGTTAGCTGAAAGAAGACAGAGGGTGGTGGTTAATGGGAAATGTTCAGAATGGAGTACAGTCACAAGTGGAGTACCACAAGGATCTGTTCTGGGGCCGTTGCTGTTTGTCATTTTTATCAATGACCTAGAGGAAGGCGCAGAAGGGTGGGTGAGTAAATTTGCAGACGATACTAAAGTCGGTGGTGTTGTCGATAGTGTGGAAGGATGTAGCAGGTTACAGATGGATATAGATAAGCTGCAGAGCTGGGCTGAGAGGTGGCAAATGGAGTTTAATGTAGAGAAGTGTGAGGTGATTCACTTTGGAAGGAATAACAGGAATGCGGAATATTTGGCTAATGGTAAAGTTCTTGAAAGTGTGGATGAGCAGAGGATCTAGGTGTCCATGTACATAGATCCCTGAAAGTTGCCACCCAGGTTGATAGGGTTGTGAAGAAGGCCTATGGAGTGTTGGCCTTTATTGGTAGAGGGATTGAGTTCCGGAGTCGGGAGGTCATGTTGCAGCAGTACAGAACTCTGGTACGGCCGCATTTGGAGTATTGCGTACAGTTCTGGTCACCGCATTATAGGAAGGACGTGGAGGCTTTGGAGCGGGTGCAGAGGAGATTTACCAGGATGTTGCCTGGTATGGAGGGAAAATTTTATGAGGAAAGGCTGATGGACTTGAGGTTGTTTTCGTTGGAGAGAAGAAGGTTAAGAGGAGACTTAGTAGAGGCATACAAAATGATCAGGGGGTTGGATAGGGTGGACAGTGAGAGCCTTCTCCCGCGGATGGAAATGGCTGGCACGAGGGGACATAACTTTAAACTGAGGGGTAATAGATATAGGACAGAGGTCAGAGGTAGGTTCTTTACGCAAAGAGTAGTGAGGCCGTGGAATGCCCTACCTGCTACAGTAGTGAACTCGCCAACATTGAGGGCATTTAAAAGTTTATTGGATAAACATATGGATGATAATGGCATAGTGTAGGTTAGATGGCTTTTGTTTCGGTGCAACATCGTGGGCCGAAGGGCCTGTACTGCGCTGTATTGTTCTATGTTCTATGAAGTTACAAAATCTACCTGATAGTCTAATGTTCTCTGTAAATACACAGTTTACGTCAACCAGAAGGAAACTGTGGTCAGCCACCCCACACTACGAAACCCAAAACAACTTCTACGGATTTCTCAGCAAATCACCTCACTGTGAGCCAAGGGGTCTGACGGGACGGTTTCCAAATTCTGCTTTCCAAGATATCTTTACCAAGGATCCATTGCCAAAGACTTGAATCTCTCCTTATAATTTTTTAAAAATTATTTCATGGGTTGTAGGCGTTGCTGGCTGGGCGAGCAGTTATTGCCCATTCCTAATTGCCCTCGAGGGTCATTTTAAGACTCAACCACATTGCTGTGGGTCTGGAGTCATATGTAGGCCGACCAGGTAAGGATGGCAGATTTCCTTCTCTAAAGGATATTTGTAAATCAGGTAGGTTTTAATGACAATTGTTTCATGGTCGGCTTTCATTTCCAGATTTTTAATGTAATTCAAATTTCACCATCTGCCATGGTGGGATTCATCCTGGGTCCCCAGAACATTACCCTAGGTCCCTGGAATATTAGTCAAGTGACAATTCCACTATCCCATTGCCTCCCTCCCCTGCCCTGGAACGTCACACGTATTCAAGCATCGCCTTCTAGAACACCACTGCCTCACAGGCCCATAGTCAGGAGTCAACAACCTTTGGTGGTCTCCTCAAATCTTTTGCCTTTTTGCATGATGTCCTTTTCTTGTAACTCCAGTCTCTTCAATTTGAAGTTTTTTGTCCGCTCCATCCTTATTCATTGAACAGGACCCGTTTTCCAGACTCCCATGCCTTGTTCCTTGACTTCACCATCTTTCTCAGGCTTTCTTCTTCCCTATTCCCAGGTTTCTGGTACTTTTTGTTTTTTTAGTTTGGGACTTGCTTTCTGTTCCCTTGAACCAACCTGCCTGTGTTGGCAAAGCCCACCAGTGAGTCTACTTTCTCAGAAGACTAAGGTAATTTGGCATGTCAGCTATGAGTCTCACCAACTTTTACAGATGCACCGTAGAAAGCATTCTTTCTGGTTGTATCACAGCTTGGTATGGATCCTGCTCTGCCAAAGACCGCAGGAAATTACAAAATGTCATGAATGTAGCCCAATCCATCATGCAAACCAACCTCCCATCCACTGACTATCTATAAATCCCACTGCCTCGGAAAGGCAGCCAGCATAATTAAGGACACCATCCACCCCGGACATACTCTCTTCCACCTTCTTCCGTCAGAAAAAAGATACAAAAGTTTGAGGTCATGTACCAACCGACACAAGAACAGCTTCTTCCCTGCTGCCATCAGACTTTTGAATGGACCTACCTCATTCATTTCTCCACACCCTAGTTATGACTGTAACATAACATTCTGCAGTCTCTCCTTCCTTCCCTATGTATGGTATGCGTTGTCTGTATAGCATGCAAGAAACAATACTTATCACTGTATACTAGTACATGTGACAATAATAAATCAATTCAAATGTCTGTGAAATTGTGCATCCAACTGCACTGACCTTCTCTCAAAGAACAAAGAACTGTACAGCACAGGAACAGGCCCTTCGGCCCTCCAAGCCCGTGCCGACCATGCTGCCCGACTAAACTACAATCTTCTACACTTCCTGGGTCCGTATCCCTCTATTGCTATCCTATTCATGTATTTGTCAAGATGCCCCTTAAATGTCACTATTGCCCCTGCTTCCACCACCTCCTCTGGTAGCGAGTTCCAGGCACCCACTACCCTCTGCGTAAAAAACTTGCCTCGTACATCTACTCTAAACCTTGCCCCTCTCACCTTAAACCTATGCCCCCTAGTAATTGACCCCTCTACCCCGGGGAAGAGCCTCTGACCATCCACTCTGTCTATGTCCCTCATAATTTTGTAGACCTCTATCAGGTCGCCCCTCAACCTCCTTCGTTCCAGTGAGAACAAATCGAGTTTATTCAACCGCTCTTCATAGCTAATGCCCTCCATACCAGGCAACATTCTGGTAAATCTCTTCTGCACCCTCTCTAAAGCCTCCACATCCTTCTGGTAGTGTGGCGACCAGAATTGAACACTATACTCCAAGTGTGGCCTAACTAAGGTTCTATACAGCTGCAACATGACTTGCCAATTCTTATACTCAATGCCCCGACCAATGAAGGCAAGCATGCCGTATGCCTTCTTGACTACCTTCTCCACCTGTGTTGCCCCTTTCAATGACCTGTGGACCTGTACTCCTAGATCTCTTTGACTTTCAATACTCTTGAGGGTTCTACCATTCACTGTATATTCCCTACCTGCACTAGACCTTCCAAAATGCATTACCTCACATTTGTCCGGATTAAACTCCATCTGCCATCTCTCCGCCCAAGTCTCCGAACAATCTAAATCCTGCTGTATCCTCTGACATCCTCATCGCTATCCGCAATTCCACCAACCTTTGTGTCGTCTGCAAACTTACTAATCAGACCAGTTACATTTTCCTCCAAATCATTTATATATACTACAAAGAGCAAAGGTCCCAGCACTGATCCCTGTGGAACACCACTGGTCACAGCCCTCCAATTAGAAAAGCATCCTTCCATTGCTACTCTCTGCCTTCTATGACCGAGCCAGTTCTGTATCCACCTTGCCAGCTCACCCCTGATCCCGTGTGACTTCACCTTTTGTACTAGTCTACCATGAGGGACCTTGTCAAAGGCCTTACTGAAGTCCATATAGACAACATCCACTGCCCTACCTGCATCAATCATCTTAGTGACCTCCTCGAAAAACTCTATCAAGTTAGTGAGACACAACCTCCCCTTCACAAAACCATGCTGCCTCTCACTAATACGTCCATTTGCTTCCAAATGGGAGTAGATCCTGTCTCGAAGAATTCTCTCCAGTAATTTCCCTACAACTGAAGTAAGGCTCACCGGCCTGTAGTTCCCTGGATTATCCTTGCTACCCTTCTTAAACAGAGGAACAACATTGGCTATTCTCCAGTCCTCCGGGACATCCCCTGAAGACAGTGAGGATCCAAAGATTTCTGTCAAGGCCTCAGCAATTTCCTCTCCAGCCTCCTTCAGTATTCTGGGGTAGATCCCATCAGGCCCTGGGAACTTATCTACCTTAATATTTTTTAAGACACCCAACACCTCGTCTTTTTGGATCTCAATGTTACCCAGGCTATCTACACACCCTTCTCCAGACTCAACATCTACCAATTTCTTCTCTTTGGTGAATACTGATGCAAAGTATTCATTTAGTACCTCGCCCATTTCCTCTGGCTCCACACATAGATTCCCTTGCCTATCCTTCAGTGGGCCAACCCTTTCCCTGGCTACCCTCTTGCTTTTTATGTACGTGTAAAAAGCCTTGGGATTTTCCTTAACCCTATTTGCCAATGACTTTTCGTGACCCCTTCTAGCCCTCCTGACTCCTTGCTTAGGTTCCTTCCTACTTTCCTTATATTCCACACAGGCTTTGTCTGTTCCCAGCCTTTTAGCCCTGACAAATGCCTCCTTTTTCTTTTTGACGAGGCCTACAATATCTCTCGTTATCCAAGGTACCCGAAAATTGCCGTATTTATCCTTCTTCCTCACAGGAACATGCCGGTCCTAAATTCCTTTCAACTGACACGTGAAAGCCTCCCACATGTCAGATGTTGATTTGCCCTCAAACATCCGCCCCCAATCTATGTTCTTCAGTTCCCGCCTAATATTGTTATAATTAGCCTTCCCCCAATTTAGCACATTCACCCTAGGACCACTCTTATCCTTGTCCACCAGTACTTTAAAACTTACTGAATTGTGGTCACTGTTCCCGAAATGCTCCCCTCCTGAAACATCTACCACCTGGCCGGGCTCATTCCCCAATCCCAGGTCCAGTACCGCCCCTTCCCTAGTTGGACTGTCCACATATTGTTTCAAGAAGCCCTCCTGGATGCTCCTTACAAACTCCGCCCCGTCTAAGCCCCTGGCACTAAGTGAGTCCCAGTCAATATTGGGGAAGTTGAAGTCTCCCATCACCTCAATCCTGTTGTTTTTACTCTTTTCCAAAATCTGTCTACCTATCTGCTCCTCTATCTCCCGCTGGCTGTTGGGAGGCCTGTAGTAAAACCCCAACATTGTGACTGCACCCTTCTTATTCCTGATCTCTACCCATATAGCCTCACTGCCCACTGAGGTGTCCTCCCGCAGTACAGCTGTGATATTCTCCCGAACCAGTAGCACAACTCCGCCACCCCTTTTACATCCCCCTCTATCCCGCCTGAAACATCTAAATCCTGGAACGTTTAGCTGCCAATCCTGCCCTTCCCTCAACCAGGTCTCTGTAATGGCAACAACATCATAGTTCCAAGTACTAATCCAAGCTCTAAGTTCATCTGCCTTACCCGTAATACTTCTTGCATTAAAACATATGCACTTCAGGCCACCAGACCCGCTGTGTTCAGCAATTTCTCCCCGTCTGCTCTGCCTCAGAGCCCCACTGTCCCTATTCCCTAGTTCTCCCTCAATGCTCTCACCTTCTGACCTATTGCTCCCGTGCCCACCCCCCTGCCATACTAGTTTAAACCCTCCCGTGTGACACTAGCAAACCTCGCGGCCAGGATATTTATGCCTCTCCAGTTTAGATGCAACCCGTCCTTCTTATATAGGTCACACCTGCCCCGGAAGAGCTCCCAGTGGTCCAGATAACGGAAACCCAACTGAACCAACAACTATTGCTATCTCTGTGGGTCCAGTTTTTATTTTATATCCTCTGCTTGTTTTAGTGTCATTAAAACCTCAGGAAGTGCAGGCATCTAAACAAACCCACAAGATTTACAGGCAACATGTAAACATTTCAAATAAGAATTTAAAATATACCTTATGCCCAGCACACAAATACAACTTACTTCCAACAATGTCAAGGGGATATGGTTGGATTGTTTCTTGCTGGAGATAGTTATTGAATGGCACATATATAGCACAGTTGTTACTTGCACCCTCTTTCCCAGGGTGGAGGGGTCAGTCACTAGGGGGCATATGTTTAAGGTCCATGGGGCAAAGTTGAGGAGATGTGCGAGGCAGTTTTTTTTACACAGAACAAAGAACAATACAGCTCAAGAACAGGCCCTTCGGCCCTCCAAGCCTGTACCGGTCATGATACCAACCTTTGTCAAAACCCTCAGCACTTCCTTGTGCCGTATCCCTCTATACACATCCTATCCATGTGTTTGTCAAGATGCCTTCTGAATGCCGTTAATGTTTCCACAACCTCCCCTGACAATGTGTTCCAGGCACTCACCTCCCTCTGCGTAAAAAACCTGCCTCACACATCTCCTCTAAACTTTGCCCCAGAGGGTGGTGAGTGCCTGGAATGTGCTGCCAAGGTAGGTTGTGGAAGCAGATACATTAACACCGACATTAACGCCATTCAAAAGACATCTCAACAAATACATGGATAGAATGGGTATAGAGGGATAAGGCACTCGGAAGTGTTGAGGGTTTTGGCCAAGGGTGGCATCATGACTGGTACAGGCTTGGAGGGAAGGGCCTGGAGCTGAGATGATGGACCTCCAACCACCACAATACTCTTCCTTTGAGCCAGATCTGTCTCCAAACAGCTGAGTCCCCCCCCCCCCCCCCCCCCCCCCCCCCCCTCCCACAGTTTTCCCAGGGCTCCTTGATGTCACACTCAGGCAAATGTTGCCTTGACTTAAAGGACAAACTCTCTTATTTTACCTCTGGTGTTCAGCTCTTTTGTACATGCTTGGATAAAGGCTGTACTGGAGTCAGGAGATGAGTAACTCTACAGGGACCCAAACTGAGCAGGTTATTGATGTGTAAGTGCCACTTTATAGCATGGTCAACAACACTGTGTCACTTTGCTGATGATCAAGTGTATTCTGATGGGGTGGTAATTGGTCGGGTTGGATTTGCCCTGCTTTTTATGGACACCGTTGTAGATGTTCTGGAACAAGCTATGGGCCTGAAACTTCTGCAGCACAAGTCTTCAGCACTATTACTAGAATGTTGCCAGGGCTCAGAATCTTTGCAGCTGATTGGGAGCAGAGTCGGAGGGCAGAGGTCCAGTTGGTCCACAGGGCAGCGATATTCTGTAAGGTAAGAGGGGATGGAGGCTAGGCCAGTTGCATGCGCCTCCTGTAGGATGTGGGTGGTGAGGGATACCACCGGTGTCCCCGCTGACCATATCTGCGGGAAGTGCATCCAACTCCAGCTCCTCAAAAGACCGTGTTAGAGAACTGGAGCTGGATGAACTTCGGATCATCCGGGAGGCAGAGGGGGTGATAGAGAAGAGTTACAGGGAGGTAACCACACCCAAGGTACAGGACAAGAGTAGCTGGGTTACAGTCAGGGGAAAGAAAACAAACAGGCAGACAGTGCAGGGATCCCTCGTGGCCGTTCACCTTCAAAACAAGTATACCGTTTTGGATGCTGTTGGGGGGGGGGGGGGGGGGGGATGACCTACCGGGGGAAGGCCCAAGCGGCCAGGTCTCTGGCACGGAGTCTGGCTCTGGGGCTCAGAAGGGAAGGGGGGGGGGGGGGGAGAATAGAAAAGCATTAGTAGTAGGAGATTCAATGGTTAGGGGAATAGATAGGAGATTCTGTAGTCGCGAGCGAGAGTCCCGGAAGGTATGTTGCCTCCCGGGTGCCAGGGCCAGGGATGTCTTGGATCGTGTCTTCAGGATCCTTAAGGGGGGACTTCCGGGTGCGGCTATGCAGAGCTTGGTCGCATATTCGGTAGCTCCCGCATGAAACGGACTTTTGGGCTCTTTTACAGGGCCCCCACGGCATTTGTTTGACATTTCCCGGTGTGGGAAGAAGACTGCAGCATTCCCCTCACAGTGTCCCCCAGGAATGTTATGTCTTTTGGCTTTGGCTACCAGACCAGGCAGAAACAGTAAAAGATTTGGCTTGAGCTGCAGGAATAGGCAAAGGCCTCTTCCAGCATGCAGGCAGGGGAAGGGCAAGCTTAAAGCTGCAATCTGACTTGACTCTACCAAAGGTGAATTCTAGCAGCAGAGGGAACAACTGTGAAAAGATCTACCAAGGCCATTGAAGAAGCAGGGACGAGGCTTCCGGTGGCGGCCATGGAGGAGTAGGTCGCGCATTCGGCAGCTCCCGTCTGGAACGGACTCTCAGACCTTTTTCAGGAGTTTCCATAGACTTTTTGGGGCAGACTGGTGAAGTGAACACTGCCAAAAGGATTCCCTCTCGACTTCCGGTTGCAGCTATGCGGATCTAAGCCGCACGATTCGGCAGCTCCCGCTACTACGGACTTTCGGGTTCGTTAGAGGAGCCCCAATGGAACTTTTTTTTTTGACGCAACCCGTGGGGAAGGGAAGAGAGAGGTCCCCCTGCAACTTCTATGAAACGGACCAGAAGTGTAACGGCCAAAGGAGCGGCACTGGAGCAACGGGAGAAGCAAGGTAAAGAAAACAAAATGGCGGCGGCCAGGGACAAAGGGTACACAGTCCTTTTGTCAGGGCTAAAAGGCTGGGAACAGACGAAGCCTGCGTGGAATATAAGGAAAGTAGGCAGGAACTTAAGCAAGGAGTCAGGAGGGCTAGAAGGGGTCACAAAAAGTCATTGGCAAATAGGGTTAAGGAAAATCCCAAGGCTTTTTACACGTACATAAAAAGCAAGAGGGTAGCCAGGGAAAGAGTTGGCCCACTGAAGGATAGGCAAGGGAATCTATGTGTGGAGCCAGAGGAAATGGGCGAGGTACTAAATGAATACTTTGCATCAGTATTCACCAAAGAGAAGAAATTGGTAGATGTTGAGTCTGGAGAAGGGTGTGTAAATAGCCTGGGTCACATTGAGATCCAAAACGACGAGGTGTTGGGTGTCTTAAAAAATATTAAGGTAGATAAGCCCCCAGGGCCTGAAGGGATCTACCCCAGAATACTGAAGGAGGCTGGAGAGGAAATTGCTGAGGCCTTGACAGAAATCTTTGGATCCTCACTGTCTTCAGGGGATGTCCCGGAGGACTGGAGAATAGCCAATGTTGTTCCTCTGTTTAAGAAGGGTAGCAAGGATAATCCAGGGAACTACAGGCCGGTGAGCCTTACTTCAGTGGCAGGGAAATTACTGGAGAGAATTCGTCGAGACAGGATCTACTCCCATTTGGAAGCAAATGGACGTATTAGTGAGAGGCAGCATGGTTTTGTGAAGGGGAGGTCGTGTCTCACTAACTTGATAGAGTTTTTCGAGGAGGTCACTAAGATGATTGATGCACGTCGGACAGTGGATGTTGTCTATATGGACTTCAGTAAGGCCTTTGACAAGGTCCCTCATGGTAGACTAGTACAAAAGGTGAAGTCACACAGGATCAGGGGTGAGCTGGCAAGGTGGATACAGAACTGGCTCGGTCATAGAAGGCAGAGAGTAGCAATGGAAGGATGCTTTTCTAATTGGAGGGCTGTGACCAGTGGTGTTCCACAGGGATCAGTGCTGGGACCTTTGCTCTTTGTAGTATATATAAATGATTTGGAGGAAAATGTAACTGGTCTGATTAGTAAGTTTGCAGACGACACAAAGGTTGGTGGAATTGCGGATAGCGATGAGGACTGTCGGAGGATACAGCAGGATTTAGATTGTTCGGAGACTTGGGCGGAGAGGTGGCAGATGGAGTTTAATCCGGACCAATGTGAGGTAATGCATTTTGGAAGGTCTAGTGCAGGTAGGGAATATACAGTGAATGGTAGAACCCCCAAGAGTATTGAAAGTCAAAGAGATCTAGGAGTACAGGTCCACAGGTCATTGAAAGGGGCAACACAGGTGGAGAAGGTAGTCAAGAAGGCATACGGCATGCTTGCCTTCATTGGCCGGGGCATTGAGTATAAGAATTGGCAAGTCATGTTGCAGCTGTATAGAACCTTAGTTAGGCCACACTTGGAGTATAGTGTTCAATTCTGGTCGCCACACTACCAGAAGGATGTGGAGGCTTTAGAG
Source organism: Scyliorhinus torazame (assembly GCF_047496885.1). Taxonomy (NCBI): domain Eukaryota; kingdom Metazoa; phylum Chordata; class Chondrichthyes; order Carcharhiniformes; family Scyliorhinidae; genus Scyliorhinus; species Scyliorhinus torazame. Next base: position 93,826,629 of record NC_092722.1, read on the forward strand.
AGGGTGCAGAAGAGATTTACCAGAATGTTGCCTGGTATGGAGGGCATTAGCTATGAGGAGCGGTTGAATAAACTCGGTTTGTTCTCACTGGAACGAAGGAGGTTGAGGGGAGACCTGATAGAGGTCTACAAAATTATGAGGGGCGTAGACAGAGTGGATAGTCAGAGGCTTTTGCCCAGGGTAGAGGGGTCAATTACTAGGGGGCATAGGTTTAAGGTGAGAGGGGCAAGGTTTAGAGTAGATGTACGAGGCAAGTTTTTTACGCAGAGGGTAGTGGGTGCCTGGAAATCGCTACCGGAGGAGGTGGTGGAAGCAGGGACGACAGTGACATTTAAGGGGCATCTTGACAAATACATGAATAGGATGGGAATAGAGGGATACGGACCCAGGAAGTGTAGAAGATTGTAGTTTAGTCGGACAGCATGGTCGGCACGGGCTTGGAGGGCCGAAGGGCCTGTTCCTGTGCTGTACATTTCTTTGTCCTTTGTTGTTCTTGTTCTATTAAGGGTAAAGTGGTAGCATGGATAAAGGATTGGTTAATTAATAGAAAGCAAAGAGTGGGGATTAATGGGTGTTTCTCTGGTTGGGAAGACTACAAAAACAAACAGAGGATAACAAATAGAGAAATAAGGAAAGAGAGGATCAAATTTGAAGGGAGGCTAGCCAGTAACATTAGGAATGATAGTAAAAGTTTCTTTAAATACATTAAAAACAAACAGGAGGCAAAAGTTGACATTGGGCCGCTCCAAAATGACGCTGGTAATTTTGTGATGGGAGACAAGGGAATAGCTGAGGAACTGAATAAGTACTTTGCGTCAGTCTTCACAGGAGAAGACATGAGTAATATCCCAACAATTCCGGAGAGTCAGGGGGCAGAGTTGAATATGGTAGCCATCACAAAGGAGAAAGTGCTTGAGAAACTAAGAGGTCTAAAAATTGATAAATCCCCAGGCCCAGATGGGCTACATCCTAGAGTTCCAAAGGAGATAGCTGAAGAAATAGTGGAGGCGTTAGTTATGATCTTTCAAAAGTCACTGGAGTCAGGGAAAGTCCCAGAGGATTGGAAAATCGCTGTTGTAACCCCCCCTGTTCAAGAAGGGAACAAGGAAAAAGATGGAAAATTATAGGCCAATTAGCCTAACCTCGGTTGTTGGCAAGATTCTAGAATCCATTGTTAAGGATGAGATTTCTAAATTCTTGGAAGTGCAGGGTCGGATTAGGACAAGTCAGCATAGATTTAGTAAGGGGAGGTCGTGCCTGACAAACCTGTTAGAGTTCTTTGAAGAGATAATAAATAGGTTAGACTAAGGAGAGCCAATGGATGTTATCTATCTTGACTTCCAAAAGGCCTTTGATAAGGTGCCTCACGGGAGACTGCTGAGTAAAATAAGGGCCCATGGTATTCGAGGCAAGGTACTAACATGGATTGACGATTGGCTGTCAGGCAGAAGGCAGAGAGTTGGGATAAAAAGGTTCTTTTTCGGAATGGCAACCGGTGACGAGTGGTGTCCTGCAGGGTTCAGTGTTGGGGCCACAGCTGTTCTCTTTATATATTAACGATCTAGATGACGGGACTGGGGGCATTCTGGCTAAGTTTGCCGATGATACAAAGATAGGTGGAGGGGCAGGTAGTATGGAGGAGGTGGGGAGGCTGCAGAAAGATTTAGACAGTTTAGGAGAGTGGTCCAAGAAATGGCTGATGAAATTCAACGTGGGCAAGTGCGAGGTCTTGCACTTTGGAAAAAAGAATAGAGGCATGGACTATTTTCGAAACGGTGACAAAATTCATAATGCTGAAGTGCAAAGGGACTTGGGAGTCCTAGTCCAGGATTATCTGAAGGTAAACTTGCAGGTTGAGTCCGTAATTAAGAAAGCAAATGCAATGTTGTCATTCATCTCAAGAGGCTTGGAATATAAAAGCAGGGATGTACTTCTGAAGCTTTATAAAGCATTAGTTAGGCCCCATTTTGAATACTGTGAGCAATTTTGGGCCCCACACCTCAGGAAGGACATACTGGCACTGGAGCGGGTCCAGCGGAGATTCACACGGATGATCCCAGGAATGGTAGGCCTAACATACAAGATTTATAATCATCTAGATAGGAATAATATGATCAGGGATAGTCAGCATGGCTTTGTGAAGGGTAGGTCATGCCTCACAAACCTTATCGAGTTCTTTGAGAAGGTGACTGAACAGGTAGACGAGGGTAGAGCAGTTGATGTGGTGTATATGGATTTCAGCAAAGCGTTTGATAAGGTTCCCCACGGTAGGCTATTGCAGAAAATACGGAGGCTGGGGATTAAGGGTGATTTAGAGATGTGGATCAGAAATTGGCTAGCTGAAAGAAGACAGAGGGTGGTGGTTGATGGGAAATGTTCAGAATGGAGTTCTGTCACAAGTGGAGTACCACAAGGATCTGTTCTGGGGCCGTTGCTGTTTGTCATTTTTATCAATGACCTAGAGGAAGGCGCAGAAGGGTGGGTGAGTAAATTTGCAGACGATACTAAAGTCGGTGGTGTTGTCGATAGTGTGGAAGGAAGTAGCAGGTTACAGAGGGATATAGATAAGCTGCAGAGCTGGGCTGAGAGGTGGCAAATGGAGTTTAATGTAGAGAAGTGTGAGGTGATTCACTTTGGAAGGAAAAACAGGAATGTGGAATATTTGGCTAATGGAAAAGTTCTTGAAAGTGTGGATGAGCAGAGGGATCTAGGTGTCCATGTACATAGATCCCTGAAAGTTGCCACCCAGGTTGATAGGGTGGTGAAGAAGGCCTATGGAGTGTTGGCCTTTATTGGTAGAGGGATTGAGTTCCGGAGTCAGGAGGTCATGTTGCAGCTGTACAGAACTCTGGTACGGCCGCATTTGGAGTATTGCGTACAGTTCTGGTCACCGCATTATAGGAAGGACGTGGAGGCTTTGGAACGGGTGCAGAGGAGATTTACCAGGATGTTGCCTGGTATGGAGGGAAAATCTTATGAGGAAAGGCTGATGGACTTGAGGTTGTTTTCGTTAGAGAGAAGAAAGTTAAGAGGAGACTTAATAGAGGCATACAAAATGATCAGAGGGATAGATAGGGTGGACAGTGAGAGCCTTCTCCCGCGGATGGATATGGCTGGCACGAGGGGACATAGCCTTAAACTGAGGGGTAATAGATATAGGACAGAGGTCAGAGGTAGGTTCTTTACGCAAAGAGTAGTGAGGCCGTGGAATGCCCTACCTGCTACAGTAGTGAACTTGCCAACATTGAGGGCATTTAAAAGTTTATTGGATAAACATATGGATGATAATGGTATAGTGTAGGTTAGATGGCTTTTGTTTCGGTGCAACATCGTGGGCCGAAGGGCCTGTACTGCGCTGTATTGTTCTATGTTCTATGTTCTATAACATACGATGAACGTCTGAGGATCCTGGGATTATATTCATTGGAGTTTAGGAGGTTGAGGGGAGATCTAATAGAAACTTACAAGATAATGAATGGCTTAGATAGTGTGGATGTAGGGAAGTTGTTTCCATTAGCTGGGGAGACTAGGACCCGGGGGCACAGCCTTGGAATAAAAGGGAGTCACTTTAGAACAGAGATGAGGAGAAATTTCTTCAGCCAGAGAGCGTTGTGTCTGTGGAATTCATTGCCACAGAGGGCGGTGGAGGCCGGGACGTTGAGTGTCTTTAAGACAGAAGTTGATGAATTCTTGATTTCTCAAGGAATTAAGGGCTATGGAGAGAGAGCGGGTAAATGGAGTTGAAATCAGCCATGATTGAATGGTGGAGTGGACTCGATGGGCCGAATGGCCTTACTTCCACTCCTATGTCTTATGGTCTCATGGTCTTATAGCCAGGCTCATGGCACAGTGACTGGCTCTGCTGCACAGAAGGGCGGGAAAAAGACTAGCATGGCTATAGTCATAGGGGATTCAAATGTAAGGGGAGTAGTCAGGCGTTTCTGTGGTCGAAAACGAGAGTCCCGAATGGTATGTTGCCTCCCGGGTGCACAGGTCAGGGATGTCTCAGATCGGGTGCAGGACATACTGCAGGGGGAGGGTGAACAGCCAGTTGTCGTGGTGCATATAGGCACCAACGATATAGGTAAAAAACGGGATGAGGTCCGACAATCAGAATTTAGGGAGTTAGGAGACAAGTTAAAAAGTAGGACCTCAAAGGTAGTAATCTCAGGATTACTACCAGTGCCACGAGACAGTCAGAGTAGAAATTCAAGAATAGTCAGAATGAATACGTGGCTTGAGAGATGGTGCAGGAGGGAGGGGTTCAGATTTTTGGGACATTGGAACCAGTTCTGGGGGTGGTGGGACCATTACAAATCGGATGGTCTACACCTGGGCAGGACTGGAACCAATGCCCTAAGGGGTGCTTTTGCTAACACTGTTGGGGAGGTTTTAAACTAATGTGGCAGGGGGATGGGAACCAGATTAGGAAGTTAGAGGTCAGTAAAGAGGCAGCAACTAAAGCCAGTAAGGTACTAGATAATGAACTCAATGTGACTAAGGGGAAGAGTAGACAGGGAAGAGATGATGAGCGCAAAGGGACAGGTGGTCTGAGGTGCATTTGTTTCAATGCGAGAAGTGTAGCAGGTAAGGCAGATGAACTTAGGGCTTGGATTAGTACCTGGGAATGTGATGTTATTGGTATTCCCGTGGTTGAGGGAAGGGCAAGACTGGCAACTAAACATCCCAGGGTATAGATGCTTCAGGAGGGATAGAGAGGGAGGTAAAAGGGGTGGAGGAGTTGCATTGCTGTGATGATATCACAGCTATGATTAAGGAGGGCACGATGGAGGATTCGAGCACTGAGGCAATATGGGTAGAGCTAAGAAATAGGAAGGGTGCAGTAACATTGTTGGGACTTTACTATAGGCCTCCCAAAAGCGAGCGTGAAGTAGAGGTACAAATATGTAGACAGATTATAGAAAAAGTAGGAGCAATAGAGTGGTCGTGATGGGAGATTTCAACTTCCCCATCATTGAATGGGACTCATGTAGTGTTGGAGGCGTAGATGGAGCAGAATTTGTAAGGAGCATCCAGGAGAGTTTTTTTAGAGCAGTATGTAAATAGTCCGACTCAGGAAGGGGCCATACTGGACCTGGCATTGGGGAATGATCGCGGCCAGGTGGTTGAAGTTTCAGTCGGTGATTATTTTGGGAATAGCGATCACAATTCCGTAAGTTTTAGAATACTCATGGACAAAGACGAGAGTGGTCCTAAAGAAAGAGTGCTAAATTGGGGAAAGGCCAAGTATAACAGGAGCTAGGGAATGTGGATTGGGAACAGCTCTTTAAGGGTAAATCCACATTTGAAATGTGGGAGTCTTTTAAGGAAAGGTTGATTAGAGTGCAGGACAGACATGTCCCTGTAAATAAGGGATAGAAATGGCAAGATTAGGGAACCATGGATGACGGGTGGAATTGTGAGACGAGGCAAGATGAAAAAGGAAGCATACATAAGATCTAGGCGACTTAAATCTGATGAAGCTTTGGAGGAATATCGGGAAAGTAGGACAAATCTCAAACAGGCAATAAAGAGGGCTAAAAGGGGTCATGAAATATTTTTGGCTGACGGTTAAGGAAAATCCCAAAGCCTTTTATTCGTATATAAGGAGCAAGAGGGTAACTAGAGAACGGATTGGCCCACTCAAAGACAAAAGAGGGAATTAATGCGTGGAGTCAGAGAAAATGGGTGAGATTCTTAATGAGTACTTTGCATCGGTATTCACCAAGGAGAGGGACATGACAGTTGAGGCTGAGGATGGATGTTTAAATACTCTAGGTCAAGTCGGCATAAGGAAGGGGGACGTTTTGGGTATTCTAAAAGGCATTAAGGTGGACAAGTCCCCAGGTCCGGATGGGATCTATCCCAGGTTACTGAGGGAAGCGAGGGAAGAAATAGCTGGGGCCTTAACAGATATCTTTGCAGCATCCTTGAGCATGGGTGAGGTCCCGGAGGACTGGAGAATTGCTAATGTTGTCCCTTTGTTTAAGAAGGGTAGCAGGGATAATCCAGGGAATTTTCGACCTGTGAGCTTGACGTCAGTGGTAGGCAAACTGTTGGAGAAGATACTGAGGGATAGGAACTATTCACATTTGGAAGAAAATAGACTTATCAGTGATAGGCAGCATGGTTTTGTACAGGGAAGGTCATGTCTTACAAACCCAATAGAATTCTTTGAGGAAGTGACAACGTTAATTGAGGAGGGAAGCGCTGTAGATGTCATATACATGGACTTCAGTAAGGCATTTGATAAAGTTTCCCATGGCAGGTTGATGGAAAAAGTGAAATCGTATGGGGTTCAGGCTGTACTAGCTAGATGGATAAAGAACTGGCTGGGCAACAGGAGACAGAGAGTAGTGGTGGAAGGGAGTGTCTCAAAATGGAGAAAGGTGACTAGTGGTGCTCCACAGGGATTTGTGCTTGGACCACTGTTGTTTGTGATATACATAAATGATCTGAACGAAGGTATAGGTGGCCTGATTAGCAAGTTTGGTGGAGTTGCAGATAGCGAGGAGGACTGTCAAGAGAATACAGCAAAATATACACAGATTGGTGAGTTGGGCAGAGAAATGGCAGATGGAGTTCAATCCAGGCAAATGCGAGGTGATGCATTTTGGAAGATCTAATTCAAGAGCAGACTATACGGTCAATGGAAGTGTCCTGGGGAAAATTGATGTACAGAGAGATCTGGGAGTTCAGGTCTATTGTACCCTGAAGGTGGCAACGCAGGTCGATAGAGTGGTCAAGAAGGCATACAGCATGCTTGCCTTCATCGGACGGGGTATTGAGTACAAGAGTCGGCAGGTCATGTTACAGTTGTATAGGACTTTGGTTAGGCCACATTTGGAATACTGCGTGCAGTTCTGGTTGCCACATTACCAGAAAGATGTGGATGCTTTAGAGAGGGTGCAGAGGAGGTTCACCAGGATGTTGCCTGGTATGGAGGGTGCTAGCTGTGCAGAAAGGTTGAATAGATTAGGATTGTTTTCGTTGGAAAGACGGAGGTTGAGGGCGGACCTGATTGAAGTCTACAGAATTATGAGAGGTATGGACAGGGTGGATATCAACAAGCTTTTTCCAAGAGTGGGGGTGTCAATTACAAGGGGTCACGATTTCAAGGTGAGAGGGGGAAAGTTTAAGGGTGATGTGCGTGGAAAGTTTTTTCCGCAGAGGGTGGGTGGTGCCTGGAACGCTTTGCCAGCGGAGGTGGTAGAGGTGGGCACGATAGCATCATTTAAGATGCATCTAGACAGATATATGAACGGACGGGGAACAAAGGGAAGTAGATCCTTGGAAAATAGGTGACAGGTTTAGATAAAGGATCTGGATCGGCGCAGGCTGGGAGGGCCGATGGGCCTGTTCTTGTGCTGTCATTTTCTTTGTTCTTTGGTCTTCTTTGTCTACCAACTCCCTACCGACTCTTGGGAAGGTCAGTCCGTCCAGAAATCGCCTCATCCCCTCGGTCCCCTGGGGGGGTTCTGAAGTGTACAGCTTACTATCAAAGTCCCTAAACACCTTGTTCTGCCCTGCCGGGTTCCCCACAAAATTTCCCTCCCCATCTGCTATCCTTCCTATCTCCCTAGTTGCTTCTCTCGTCCTTAGTTGTTGCGCGAGCATTCTGCTGGCCTTCTCTCCATGCTCATATATCGCTCCTTTTGCCTTTCTAAGCTGCCCTACAGCCTTGCCTGTGGTCAGCGCCCCAAACTCGGCCTGCAGCCTCTTGTCGTTTCCTGAGTAACTCTGGCCTCGGGGAGTCCGCATAGCTCCTGTCCGTCCGTAAAATTTCCTGAACAAGTCGGACCGTTTCTGCCCTTTCTGTCCTGTCCCAGTGAGCTCGGATTGCGATCAGCTCCCCTCTCACCACTGCCTTCAGTGCCTCACAGAGCACTGCTGCTGAGAGTTCTCCAGTGTCATTTACCTGCAGGTAATTCTGCATGCATTTCCTGAGTCTCTCACACACCGCCTCGTCCGCAAGCAATCCAACTTCCAACCTCCAATGTGGGCGCTGAAAGCCATCCTTACAAATACATAGGTCTACCCAGTGCAGAGCATGGTCCGATATGGTAATTGCCGAATATTCTGCCCCCACCATGCCAGCCAGCAAGTCCCTACTCATGACAAAGAAATCAATTCGGGAGTACACCTTATGGACGTGGGATTGATACGAAAACTCCCTCGCCGACGGGCGGCTAAATCGCCACGGATCAGCTCCCCCCATTTGCTCCTTGAACCCTCTCAGTTCCTTTGCCATCGCTGGCACCCTGCCCGTTCTTGAAGACGACCGATCCAGGCTCGGGTCCAGGACTGTGTTAAAGTCCCCACCCATAATCAGTTTGCGTAAGTCCAAGTCAGGGATCTTCCCTAGCAACCTCCTGATTAAATCCACATCGTCCCAATTAGGGGGCATACACACTGACCAAGACTACTCTCACCCCTTCGAGCTTACCCTTGACCATAACAAATCTGCTGCCCCCATCCGCAACTGCACCCTCCGTCTCAAATTGAACCCTTTTATTAATCACGATTGCAAAGGGGCTGGTTCAGCACATTGGACTAAATAGCTGGCTTGTAATACAGAACAAGGCAGCAGCACGGGTTCAATTCCCGCACCGGCCTCCCCGAACAGGCGCCGGAATGTGGCGACTCGGGGCTTTTCACAGTAACTTCATTGAAGCCTACTTGTGACAATAAGCGATTATTATTATCTTAGTGTCGAGCCCCGAATTAAAGACCTGACTAACCCAGCCCTTCCTTACCCTAACCTGGTCTGCCACTTTCAGGAGCGTCTCCTGCAGCATGACTACGTCCGCCTTCAGAACCCGCAGCTGCGCGAACACACACACTTCACTGGCCTGTTTAGCCCTCTAACATTGCAGGTGATCAGCTTGGTTGGGGGGCACTTCGCCCCCCCCCCCCTTTGCCGATCAGCCATCCCTTTCCTTGGCCAGCCCTCCAGCCATGTGTCGTGCTTTCTCTGGCCCGCCTCCTGGCCGGCTCCACCCATGACCTCTCCACTGTTGCCATGTCCAGTTTCCATCCTCGTCAGCAGATCAACTGCTCCCACCCCCCGCCCCCCTCCCCCCTAGAAAAACCATCCTACCACCTAATCCCTGCTGCAGTCTAACTAAATTAACCTCCCCCACCTGGCTTCCGTTGGCTCGCCCACCCAGCTAGCCTGGTGGCTCCCCGCTTCGGCGCCAGCGCGTCTCTCACCCTTTAGCGAGTTGGTCACACCGCAGGTGAAAGGTACCGAGGGAGATAGTAAATGGGTGACCAAAAGACAGAGCAAGAGTAGAAAGGCAGTGCATGTTTCCTCTGTGGTCATCTCCCTGCAAAACAGATATACCGCTTTGGATACTGTTGAGGGAGATGGCTCACCAGAGGAAGGCAGCAGCAGCCAGGTTCATGGCACCGTGGCTGGCTCTGCTGCGCAGCTGGGCAGGAAGAAGAATGGCAGGGCTATAGTGATAGGGGACTCAATTGTAAGGGGAATAGACAGGCGGTTCTGCGAACGCAATCGAGACTCCAGGATGGTATGTTGCCTCCCTGGTGCAAGGGTCAAGGATGTCTCGGAGCGGCTGCAGAACATTCTGGGGGGGGAGGGTGAACAGCCAGCTGTCGTGGTGCACATAGGCACCAACGATATAGGTAAAAAACGGGACGAGGTCCTACAAGCTGAATTTAGGGAGCTAGGAATTAAACTAAAAAGTAGGAACTGAAAGGTAGTAATCTCAGGATTGCTACCAGTGCCACGAGCTTGTCAGAGCAGGAATGTCAGGATAGAGAGGATGAATAAGTGGCTCGAGAGATGGTGCAAGAGGGAGGGATTCAAATTCCTGGGACATTCGAACCGGTTCTGGGGAGGTGGGACCAGTACAAACCGGACGGTCTGCACCTGGGCAGGACTGGAACCGATGTCCTGGGGGGGTGTTTGCTAGAGCTGTTGGGGAGAGTTTAAACTAATGTGGCAGGGGGATGGGAACCGATGCAGGAAGTTGGAAGGTAGTAAAACAGGGACAGAAATAAAAGGCAGTAAGGGGGAAAGTGTAAGGCAGAGAAGCCATAGTCAAAAATCAAAAAGGGCGACAGTACAAGGTACAGTGACTGAGGGGAGCTCAGTGAATAGGACCAGGAATACTAAAGGAAATAAAACGGGAAGTGAAAACATTAATGGTAAGCGACGCGGCAGGTTGTTACAGGAAGATATGGGTTCGACGACAAGGAAAATTAGGAGAAAGGTTAAGAGGAAATATAACTTAGGAGAGGTTACTGATCGAGGTGTTAAGATTCAGAACAGAGGTAAAAAGCCAACATAAGTGTACTTTACCTGAATGCTCGTAGTATTCGGAATAAGGTAAATGAGTTGGTGGCACAAATAATCATGAATGACTATGATATAGTGGCCATTACTGAAACATGGTTAAAGGATGGTCACGACTGGGAGTTAAATATCCGAGGGTATCAAACCTTTCTGAAGGACAGAGTGGATGGTAAGGGAGGTGGTGTAGCTCTGTTATTTAAGGATGACATCCGGGCAACAGTAAGGGATGACATCGGTGCTATGGAGGATAAGGTTGAATCCATTTGGGTGGAAATCAGGAATAGTAAGGCGAAAAAGTCACTGATAGGAGTAATCTATAGGCCACCAAATAGTAACATTATGGTGGGGCAGGCAATAAACAAAGAAATAACAGATGCATGTAGAAATGGTACAGCAGTTATCATGGGGGATTTTAATCTACACGTCGATTGGTTTAACCAGGTCGGTCAAGGCAGCCTTGAGGAGGAGTTTATAGAATGTATCCGCGATAGTTTCCTAGAACAGTATGTAATGGAACCTACAAGGGAACAAGCGGTCCTAGATCTGGTCCTGTGTAATGAGACAGGATTGATTCAGGATCTCATAGTTAGGGATCCTCTCGGAAGGAGCGATCACAACATGGTGGAATTTAAAATACAGATGGAGGGTGAGAAGGTAAAATCAAGCACTAGAGTTTTGTGCTTAAACAAAGGAGATTACAATGGGATGAGAGAAGAACTAGCTAAGGTAGACTGGGAGCAAAGACTTTATAGTGAAACAGTTGAAAAACAGTGGAGAACCTTCCAAGTGATTTTTCACAGTCCTCAGCAAAGGTTTATACCAACAAAAAGGAAGGGCGGTAAAAAGAGGGAAAATCAACTGTGGATATCTAAGGAAATAAGGGCGAGTATCAAATTGAAGGAAAAAAACATACAAAGTTGCAAAGATCAGTGGGAGACTAGAGGACTGGGAAATCTTTAGGGGGCAACAGAAAGCTACTAAAAAAGCTATAAAGAAGAGTAAGATAGATTATGAGAGTAAACTTGCTCAGAATATAAAAACAGATAGTAAAAGTTTCTACAAATACATAAAACAAAAAAGAGTGGCTACGGTAAATATTGGTCCTTTAGAGGATGAGAAGGGAGATTTAGTAATGGGAGATAAAGAAATGGCTGAGGAACTGAACAGGTTTTTTGGGTCGGTCTTCACAGTGGAAGACACAAATAACATGCCAGTGACTGATGGAAATGAGGCTATGACAGGTGAGGACCTTGAGAGGATTGTTATCACCAAGGAGGTAGTGATGGGCAAGCTAATGGGGCTAAAGGTAGACAAGTCTCCTGGACCTGATGGAATGCATCCCAGAGTGCTAAAAGAGATGGCTAGGAAAATTGCAAATGCACTAGTGATAATTTACCAAAATTCACTAGACTCTGGGGTGGTCCCGGCGGATTGGAAATTAGCAAACGTGACACCACTGTTTAAAAAAGGAGGTAGGCAGAAAGCGGGTAATTATAGGCCAGTGATCTTAACTTCGGTAGTAGGGAAGATGCTGGAATCTATCATCAAGGAAGAAATAGCGAGGCATCTGGATGGAAATTGTCCCATTGGACAGACGCAGCATGGGTTCATAAAGGGCAGGTCGTGCCTAACTAATTTAGTGGAATCTTTTGAGGACATTAACAGTGCGGTAGATAACGGGGAGTCAATGGATGTGGTATATCTGGATTTCCAGAAAGCCTTTGACAAGGTGCCACACAAAAGGTTGCTGCATAAGATAAAGATGCATGGCATTAAGGGGAAAGTAGTAGCATGGATAGAGGATTGGCTAATTAATAGAAAGCAAAGAGTGGGGATTAATGGGTGTTTCTCTGGTTGGCAATCAGAAGCTAGTGGTGTCCCTCAGGGATCAGTGTTGGGCCCACAACTGTTCACAATTTACATAGATGATTTGGAGTTGGGGACCAAGGGCAATGTGTCCAAGTTTGCAGACGACACTAAGATAAGTGGTAAAGCAAAAAGTGCACAGGATACTGGAAGTCTGCAGAGGGATTTGGATAGGCTAAGTGAATGGGCTAGGGTCTGGCAGATGGAATACAATGTTGACAAATGTGAGGTTATCCATTTTGGTCGGAATAACAGCAAAAGGGATTATTATTTAAATGATAAAATATTAAAACATGCTGCTGTGCAGAGAGACCTGGGTGTGGTAGTGCATGAGTTGCAAAAAGTTGGTTTTCAGGTGCAACAGGTGATTAAGAAGGCAAATGGAATTTTGTCCTTCATTGCTAGAGGGATGGAGTTTAAGACTAGGGAGGTTCTGCTGCAATTGTATAAGGTGTTAGTGAGGCCACACCTGGAGTAGTGTGTTCAGTTTTGGTCTCCTTACTTGAGATAGGACGTACTGGCACTGGAGGGTGTGCAGAGGAGATTCACTAGGTTAATCCCAGAGCTGAAGGGGTTGGATTACGAGGAGAGGTTGAGTAGACTGGGACTGTACTCGTTGGAATTTAGAAGGATGAGGGGGGATCTTATAGAAATATATAAGATTATGAAGGGAATAGATAGGATAGATGCGGGCAGGTTGTTTCCACTGGCGGGTGAAAGCAGAACTAGGGGGCATAGCCTCAAAATAAGGGGAAGTAGATTTAGGACTGAGTTTAGGAGGAACTTCTTCACCCAAAGGGTTGTGAATCTATGGAATTCCTTGCCCAGTGAAGCAGTAGAGGCTCATTCATTAAATGTTTTTAAGATAAAGATAGATAGTTTATTGAAGAATAAAGGGATTAAGGGTTATGATGTTCGGGCCGGAAAGTGGAGCTGAGTCCACAAAAGATCAGCCATGATCTCATTGAATGGTGGAGCAGGCTCGAGGGGCCAGATGGCCTACTCCTGCTCCTAGTTCTTATGTTCTTATGTTCTTATGTTCTTTGTTCCCTGGCTCCCCTCCCCCGGCCCATCCATACCACTTCCCCAAACCAGCCCTGCTTAAGCACACACTCTATACAAGTCAAAGACATCCCCAACAATAGTTCAATTTAAATCAAACAGATAGAGATAAGAAGTACCAGGCACACTCAGCCCTTCCCCTCCACACACAGAAGATTGAAATGAAAGTTACTGTGAAAAGCCCCTAGTCGCCACACTCCAGCACCTGTTCGGGGAGGCTGGTACGGGAATTGAACCGTGCTGCTAGCCTGGCTTGGTCTGCTTTAAAAGCCAGCTAATTAGCCCTGTGCTAAACCCGAAACCCCCATCGTAACCACACCTTTTTAACTATTTTCTATTTTATTCTCCCCCTACCAAACAAGAAGCCCAAAAAGGAAACATTCAGGGAAACCACGAAAAAGAACAAGAAAAACGCATTGCAACAAAATACATCAACCTAGAAAGGTCGAAAAACCGAAAAGAACAGTCCCAAGCATGCAGGCATCTCTCAAAGCAAGAGAGAGACAAAATAGACTTAAAAGTTCTACCATGAGTCCAAGAATCCTCAGCTCAGAGCCAGCCCTTGCTTCTTAACAAAGTCTATCGCCTCCTCGGGTTCCTCGAAATAGTGGTGCTGGCTCTCATACGTAACCCACAGTCGCGCCGGAAAAAGCAGCCCAAATTTCACCTTGTACTTATGCAAAATCTCCTTCCCTCCTCCTGGCCACCTCAGTGCTCAGGTCTTGGTAAACACGCAGGGTGCTATTGTCCCAGGTACAGCTCTTGGCCCATTGCAGAACCCGCTCCTTGTCCAGGTACCTGTGGAACCAGACCACCATCGCTTGTATAGGGCCCGCTCGTCGCGGCTGCCTCACCTGCACTGTGTGTGCCCTGTCCACCTCGAACACCCCGTTCCCCAGCAGCTTCTGGAACATATCTGCCACATATGCAGCAGCATCCAGCCCCTCAGCCCACTCTGGGAGGTCAACAATTCTTACATTCTGCCGTTGAGATCTGTTGTCCAGGTCCTCCAGCCTTTCCAGGAGCATTTTTTGCTGATCCCTCAACCACCGAATCTCCACGTCCGCCACCGTTTGAAAGTCGGACTGCTCCTCCACCGTCTTCTCCAGCTTCTGGAGCTTCTCAGCCTGATCATCCAGCCTTTTTTTCCCAATCGATCCATCGATTTCTGGAGCGGCTCCAAATTATAGCGCTTCAGAGCTAAAAAGTCCGCCTGCATGGCCTGTAGCAGCTGCTCCATTGCAAACTGGGCAGTCGGCGCCTTGCTCTAGACACCGGCCATATTAGTCTCTCTCACAGCCACCCCCGTGCCCTTGTTTGACCACTTCTTCTGCTGTTTACGGTCCCTCCGGCTTCATAAGTCCATGCATCTTTGTATGGGTTCAGTGCCTGAGTACTATTGCTTTCCAGTTCCGCGCTCAAAAGCATAAAAACATCGGGGGAAAAGGTCCAAAAGTCCGACCGAAACGGGAGGCATCAAATGTGCGACCTACTCCCTCATAGTCGCCACCGGAAGTCTTCGATTGATATTCGGTTAGATTCCTCTTCCATGTACTTCCGGGCGCGGCAATGCCGAGCTGAGCCGCACGATTCGGCAGCTCCTGCTACCACGGACTTGAAGAGCCCCAACGGAACTTTTTTCGAAACTAACCCGTGGGGAAGGCAAGAGGGAGGTCCCCCTCCAACTTGTATGAAACGGACTCGAAGCGTAATGGCCACAAAAGTGGCATTGGAGCAACGGGAAAAACTGGGGGAAAAGGACAAAATGGCGGCGGCCAGAGACAAAGGGGAGCTGCAGGAGTTTATTAAGCACTGCTTCGAGGAGCATCGCGAGGAGATGCGTAAGGAAATGCTGGCGCCTATGCTTTCGGCAATCCAAGAACTAGGGATCACCCAGAAGGCCCACGAGGTTCAGATCCAGGAGATACAAAAAAAGAGTTGGTCAGAACGAGGACGAGATCTTGGGCCTGGTGGTGAGAGTGGAGCAGAACGAGGCGCTACACATAAGGTGGGCGGGAAGACTCGACGACCTGGAGAACAGGTCGAGGAGAAAGAATCTGCAGATCCTGGGTCTCCTTGAAGGAGCGGGGGGGGGGGGGGGGGGGGGGGGCTGATGCCGGGGAATACCGAGCACGATGCTCGGGGCGATGATGGGAAAGAAGGCCCCTGCGAGGCCGCTGGAGCTGGACGGGGCACACCGTGTGCTGGCGAGGAGGCCCTGGGCAAATGAGCCGCCAAGAGCGATGGTGGTGAGGTTCCACCGGTTCACGGACAGAGAGTGGGTCCTGAAATGGGCCACGAAGGAGCGGAGCAGTAAGTGGGACAATGCAGAGATCCGAATATACCCGGACTGGAGCACGGAGCTTGCAAAGCGGAGAGCGGGTTTCAACCGGGCCAAAGCGGTGTTGCACCGGAAAGAAGTGAAATTCGGAATGCTGCAGCCGGCGCGACTGTGGGTCACATACAAGGGCCAACACTACTACTTTGAAACGCCTGAAGAGGCGTGGACATTTATACAAACCGAAAAGTTGGACTCTAACTGAGGGTTTGTGAGGGTGGGGGGGATATTTGAGGTTTGATGTGTGATGGTTGTTGTATATAGGGGGGTCACTCACAATCACGCACAGGAAATGTTACAAGGGCTGGGGGGAGGGGGGGGGGGGGGGGAGAGACAAGGCCGCGATAGGAGCTGCGCCAGAGGGGGCGGAGCGGGCTTTGGAAAGCGCGGGGTTTTGTTTTTCCCGCATGCGGGAAGAAAGGTGGGAGGGGGAACTCCCACACGGGGAGGTCAATGAGATAGCGGGGGTAGCCGGGGTCAGCATGTGTCAGCTGACTTACGGGAGTGACATGGGGGGAGCAAAAAAGTTAGACAGGGGTCTAGTGGCCGGGAGGGAAGGGGGGGGAAAGGATTGCTGCTGCACTGGCCGAAAGGGAATGGGACATAGAAGAGGTGATCGGGACGGGGGTCCCCCGTCTGGGGGACTGGAGGGTGACGGAGGCATGGACACGGGACTGGCCCAGAAAAGGAGATGGCTAGTCGGCAGTGGGGTTGGGGGGGGGCCTCCAATCCGCTGATAACGTGGAACGTGAGGGGGCTGAATGGGCCGGTGAAGAGGGCTCGAGTGTTCGCGCACTTAAAGGGACTGAAGGCAGACGTGGTCATGCTCCAAGAGACTCACCTGAAGGTGGCAGACCAGGTCAGGTGAAGAAAGGGATGGGTAGGACAGGTATTCCACTCGGGACTGGACGCGAAGAAGAGGGGTGGCAATATTAGTGGGAAAGCGGGTGTCATTTGAGGCCAAGACTATTGAGGTGGACAATGGAGGGCGATATGTAATGGTGAGCGGTAGGCTGCAAGGGACGTGGGTGGTGTTGGTAAACGTATACGCCCCGAACTGGGATGATGCAGGATTCATGAAGCGCACGGTAGCATTGTGGATAGCACAATTGCTTCACAGCACCAGGGTCCCAGGTTCGATTCCTGCTTGGGGCACTGTCTGTGCGGAGTCTGCACGTTCTCCCAGTGTGTGCGTGGGTTTCCTCCGGGTGCTCCGGTTTCCTCCCACAGTCCAAAGATGTGCAGGTTAGGTGGATTGGCCGTGATAAATTGCCCTTAGTGTCCAAAATTGCCCTTAGTGTTGGGTGGGGTTACTGGGTTATGGGGATAAGGTGGAGGTGTTGACCATGGGTAGGGTGCTCTTTCCAAGAGCCAGTTCAGACTCGATGGGCCGAATGGCCTCCTTCTGCACTGTAAATTCTATGATCTATGATCTATGTTGAGGCGCATTCCAGACCTGGAGAAAGGAGGCCTGATAATGGGAGGGGACTTCAATAGTGTTGGACCCAGCACTGGACCGCTCCAAATCAAGGACTGGAAAGAGGCCGGCGGTGGCCAAGGTACTTAGGGGGTTTATGGATCAGATGGGGGGAGTGGATCCATGGCGGTTTGCAAGGCCGCAGGCCAGGGAGTTTTCTTTCTTTTCCCATGTACACAAAGCCTACTGCCGGATAGATTTTTTTGTTCTGGGCAGGGCACTCATCCCGAGGGTGGAGGGGACGGAGGATTCGGCCATAGCCGTTTCAGACCATGCCCCGCACTGGGTGGAAATGGAGCTGGGAGAGGAGAGGGACCAACGCCCGTTGTGGCGGCTGGATGTGGGACTGCTGGCGGACGAGGTGGTGTGTGGGAAAGTGAGGGGGTGTATCGAAAGGTACTTGGAGGCCAACGACAACGGGGAGGTGCGGGTAGGGGTGGTATGGGAGGCAGTGGTCAGGGGCGAGCTAATCTCCATTAGGGCTCATAGGGAGAAGACAGAGGGCATGGAAAGGGAGAGGTTGGTGGGGGAGATTTTGAGAGTGGACAGGAGATACGCAGAGGCCCCGGAGGAAAGATTACTTGGGGAAAGACGACGGCTTCAGACGGAGTTTGACCTGTTGACCACAGGGAAGGCAGAGACACAGTGGAGGAAAGCGCAGGGGGCGACCTATGAGTATGGGGAAAAGGCTAGTCGGATGCTGGCACACCAGCTCCGTAAAAGGATGGCAGCAAAGGAAATAGGAGGAGTCAAAGATGGAAGGGGAGCCACGGTTCGTAATGCGACGAAAATAAACGAGGTACTTAAGGCCCTCTATGAAGAGCTGTACAGATCCCAGCCCCCAACCAGGGAAGAGGGTATGAGACGATTCCTAGATCAGCTGAGATTCCCGAGGGTGGAGGAGCAAGAGGTGGCTGGTCTGGGGGCACCAATTGGGTTGGAGGAGCTGAGCAAGGGTTTGGAGAGCATGCAGGCGGGGAAGGCCCCGGGACCGGACGGGTTCCCGGTGGAGTTCCACAGGAAGCACGTAGACCTGTTGCCTCCGCTATTAGTGAGGACCTTTAATGAGGCAAGAGAGGAGGGGACCCTACCTCCGACAATGTCGGAAGCGACAATTTCTTTGATCCTAAAGAGGGACAAGGACCCACTGCAATGTGGATCGTACAGGCCGATCTCGCTCCTCAATGTGGATGCAAAGTTGCTGGCAAAAGTGCTGGCCACGAGGATCGAGGACTGTGTCGCGGGGGTGATTCACGAGGACCAGACAGGATTTGTAAAGGGCAGGCAACTAAACACCAATGTGCGGCGGCTATTAAACGTGATAATGATGCCATCGGTGGAGGGAGAAGCGGAGATAGTGGCAGCTATGGACGCGGAGAAGGCCTTTGACCGAGTAGAGTGGGAGTATCTCTGGGAGGTGCTGCGTAGGCTTGGGTTTGGGGGAGGGTTTATCAGTTTGGTTAAGCTCCTTTACAGAGCCCCGGTGGCGAGTGGAGTGACGAACTGGCGGAGGTCGGAGTACTTTCGGCTGTACCGAGGGAAGAGGCAGGGGTGCCCCCTGTCCCCCCTGTTGTTCGCATTGGCGATCGAACCATTGGCCATGTCATTGAGGGAGTCTAATAAATGGAGGGCGGTGGTCCGAGGGGGAGAAGAGCATCGGGTGTCAACATATGTGGATGACCTGTTGCTGTACGTGACGGATCCAATGGAGGGGATGGTGGAGGTCATGCAGACTCTAAGGGAGTTTGGGGAGTTTTCGGGCTATAAGCTCAATGTAGGGAAGAGTGAGCTCTTTGTATTACAGGCGGGGGAGCAAGAAAGAGGGATAGGGGACCTACCGCTGAGGAGGGCGGAGGGGAGCTTTCTGTATCTGGGGATCCAGATAGCCAGGAGTTGGGGGGCCCTATATAAACTGAATCTGACGAGGTTGGTGGACCAAATGGTGGAGGATTTTAAAAGATGGGCCATGCTACCGCTCTCGCTGGCGGGTAGAGTGCAATCGGTCAAAATGGTGGTCCTTCCGAGGTTTTTGTTTGTGTTTCAGTGCCTGCCCATCGTGATCACTAAGGCCTTTTTTTTTTAAAGAGAGTAGGCAGGAGTATTATGGGGTTTGTGTGGGCGAATAAGACCCCGGGGGTAAGGAGAGGGTTCCTGGAACGCAGTAGGGACCGAGGAGGGTTGGCGCTGCCAAACCTGGGGAGCTACTACTGGGCAGCAAATGTGTCGATGATCCGCAAGTGGGTTATGGAGGGAGAGGGGGCAGCATGGTAGAGGATGGAGATGGCATCCTGCAAAGGAACGAGCCTGGGGGCGTTGGGTGCCGCTCTCGACGACAAAAGTATACCACGAGCCCGGTGGTGGCGACAACGCTAAGGATCTGGGGCCAATGGAGATGGCACAGGGGTGCAATGGGAGCATCGGTGTGGTCCCCGACCAGGGGTAACCATCGGTTTGTCCCGGGGAAGATGGACGGGGGGTTCCAGAGATGGCATCGGGCAGGGATCAGAAGAACTAATGCAGCAGGGGCATGGGAACCTGGATTGTAGTTTTAGAGTACGAGAGATTGAGAGTATAGAGGTCAGGAGCACAGATTTGACTTTGCAGGAGGGGGCCAGGGTTCAGGTCGGTGGTTTGAAGTGTGTCTACTTCAATGCCAGGAGTACACAAAATAAGGTAGGGGAACTGGCAGCATGGGTTGGTACCTGGGACTTCGATGTTGTAGCCATTTCGGAGACATGGATAGAGCAGGGACAGGAATGGGTGTTGCAGGTTCCGGGGTTTAGGTGTTTTAGTAAGCTCAAAGAAGGAGGCAAAAGAGGGGGAGGTGTGGCGCTGCTAGTCAAGAACAGTATTACGGTGGCGGAGAGGATGCTAGATGGGGACTCTTCTTCCGAGGTAGTATGGGCTGAGGTTAGAAACAAGAAAGGAGAGACTTTAACTTTTCAAATATTGACTGGAAAAGATATAGTTCGAGTACATTAGATGGGTCGTTTTTTGTACAATGTGTGCAGGAGGGTTTCCTGACACAATATGTTGACATGCCAACAAGAGGAGAGGCCACATTGGATTTGGTTTTGGGTAATGAACCAGGCCAGGTGTTAGATTTGAAGGTAGGTGAGCACTTTGGGGACAGTGACCACAATTCGGTGACATTTACGTTAATGATGGAAAGGGATAAGTATACCCCGCAGGGCAAGAGTTATAGCTGGGGGAAGGGCAATTATGATGCCATTAGACATGACTTGGGGGGGGGGGGTAGGTTGGAGAAGTAGGCTGCAAGTGTTGGGCACACTGGATATGTGGAGCTTGTTTAAGGAACAGCTACTGCGTGTTCTTGATAAGTACGTACCGGTCAGGCAGGGAGGAAGGCGTCGAGCGAGGGAACCGTGGTTTACCAAAGAAGTGGAATCTCTTGTTAAGAGGAAGAAGGAGGCCTATGTGAAGATGAGGAGTGAAGTTTCAGTTGGGGCGCTTGATAGTTACAAGGTAGCGAGGAAGGATCTAAAGAGAGAGCTAAGACGAGCAAGGAGGGGACATTAGAAGTATTTGGATAGGTAGGATCAAGGAAAACCCAAAAGCTTTTTATAGGTATGTCAGGAATAAAAGAATGACTAGGGTAAGAGTAGGGCCAGTCAAGGACAGGGATGGGAAGTTGTGTGTAGAGTCTGAAGAGATAGGTGAGATACTAAATGAATATTTTTCGTCAGTATTCACTCAGGAAAAAGATAATGTTGTGGAGGAGAATGCTGAGACCCAGGCTATTAGAATAGATGGCATTGAGGTACGTAGGGAAGAGATGTTGGCAATTCTGGACAGGCTGAAAATAGATAAGTCCTCGGGGCCTGATGGGATTTATCCTAGGATTCTCTGGGAGGCCAGGGAAGAGATTGCTGGGCCTTTGGCTTTGATTTTTATGTCATCATTGGCTACAGGAATAGTGCCAGAGGACTGGAGGATAGCAAATGTGGTCCCTTTGTTCAAGAAGGGGAGTAGAGACAACCCCAGCAACTATAGACCGGTGAGCCTCACGTCTGTTGTGGGTAAAGTCTTGGAGGGGATTATAAGAGACAAGATTTATAATCATCTAGATAGGAATAATATGATTAGGGAGAGTCAGCATGGCTTTGTGAAGGGTAGGTCATGCCTCACAAACCTTATCGAGTTCTTTGAGAAGGTGACTGACAGGTAGACGAGGGTAGAGCAGTTGATGTGGTGTATATGGATTTTAGTAAAGCGTTTGATAAGGTTCCCCACGGTCGGCTATTGCAGAAAATACGGAGGCTGGGGATTGAGGGTGATTTAGAGATGTGGATCAGAAATTGGCTAGTGGTTGATGGGAAATGTTCAGAATGGAGTTCAGTTACAAGTGGAGTACCACAAGGATCTGTTCTGGGGCCGTTGCTGTTTGTCATTTTTATCAATGACCTAGAGGACGGCGCAGAAGGGCGGGTGAGTAAATTTGCAGACGACACTAAAGTCGGTGGTGTTGTCGACAGTGCGGAAGGATGTAGCAGGTTACAGAGGGACATCGATAAGCTGCAGAGCTGGGCTGAGAGGTGGCAAATGGAGTTTAATGTAGAGAAGTGTGAGGTGATTCACTTTGGAAGGAATAACAGGAATGCGGAATATTTGGCTAATGGTAAAGTTCTTGGAAGTGTGGATGAGCAGAGGGATCTACGTGTCCATGAACATAGATCCCTGAAAGTTGCCACCCAGGTTGAAAGGGTTGTGAAGAAGGCCTATGGAGTGTTGGCCTTTATTGGTAGAGGGATTGAGTTCCAGAGTCATGAGGTCATGTTGCAGCTGTACAAAACTCTGGTACGGCCGCATTTGGAGTATTGCGTACAGTTCTGGTCACCACATTATAGGAAGGACGTGGAAACTTTGGAGCGGGTGCAGAGGAGATTTAATAGGATGTTGCCTGGTATGGAGGGAAAATCTTATGAGGAAAGGCTGATGGACTGGAGGTTGTTTTCGTTGGAGAGAAGAAGGTTAAGAGGAGACTTAATGGAGGCATACAAAATGATCAGGGGGTTAGATAGGGTGGACAGTGAGAGCCTTCTCCCGCGGATGGAAATGGCTGGCACGAGGGGACATAGCCTTAAACCGAGGGGTAATAGATATAGGACAGAGGTCAGAGGTAGGTTCTTTACGCAAAGAGTGGTGAGGCCGTGGAATGTCCTACCTGCAACAGTAGTGAACTCGCCAACATTGAGGGCATTTAAAAGTTTATTGGATAAGCATATGGATGATAATGGCATAGTGTAGGTTAGATGGCGTTTGTTTTTTGACTTCCCATGTCGGTGCAACATCGTGGGCCGAAGGGCCTGTACTGCGCTGTATCATTCTAATGGGGGACCTGTTCATTGACGGAACGTATGCGAGCCTAGGGGCACTGGAGGAGAAGTTTGAGCTACCCCCGGGAAATGCCTTTAGATATATGCAGGCGAGGGCTTTTTTGAGGCGACAGGTGAGGGAATTCCCGTTGCTCCCGGCACAAGAAATTCAAGACAGGGTGATCTCGGGTGCATGGGTCGGGGAGGGCAAGGTGTCGGCAATACACCAGGAGATGAAAGAGGGGGAAGCGCTGGTAGAAGAGTTGAAGGGTAAATGGGAGGAGGAACTGGGGAAGGAGATCGAGGAAGGTGTGTGGGCTGATGCCCTGGGTAGGGTTAATTCCTCTTCCTCGTGTGCCAGGCTCAGCCTGATACAATTTAAGGTGGTTCACAGAGCTCTCTTGATGGGGGCGAGGTTGAGCAGATTCTTTGGGGAAGAGGACAGATGTGGAAGGTGCTCAGGGAGCCCGGCGAACCATGTCCATTTGTTTTGGTCATGCCCGGCACTGGAGGGGTTCTGGAGAGGAGTAGCGGAGCAACGTCTCAGGTGGTGAAAGTCCGGGTCAAGCCAAGCTGGAGGCTAGCAATATTCGGAGTAGTGGATGAACCGGGAGTGCAGGAGGCGAAAGAGGCCAGCATTCTGGCCTTTGCGTCCCTAGTAGCCCGACGAAGGGTCTTGCTATTGTGGAAGGAGGCGAAGCCCCCTAGCCTGGAGGCCTGGATTAACAACATGGCGGGGTTCATAAAATTGGAGAGAATTAAGTTTGCTTTGAGAGGGTCTGCGCATGGGGTTCTACAGGCGGTGGCAACCGTTCCTAGACTATCTCGCGGAGCGCTAGAGGAAGGTCGGTCAGCAGCAGCAGCAACCTGGGGGGGGGAAGAGCTGCCTTTGGGGGGGCGGGGGGGTGGAGGAGTAAGAGATAACATGAAAAGTCGGGGAAACTGGCACGTATGGCAGAGAGCCAGTGTACATTTTGTCATGCATATATGTTGCTCCGCGCAATTTCTCGTTTCTTTTTTTTTTTCTTTTTTGTTATGGGGTGGGGGGGTTATTGTTTGTAAGGGAGAAAATTTGTGTTACAAACTTTAATAAATATATATATTTTTTTAAAAAGATTCCTCTTCCATAATAAACACCAACACAAAGTATCATTCTGAATTTTAGCCCAGTCTTGTTCCTTGATGCACATATCACCATCTTTGGCCCACTTAGGACACACTCCATCTCTTACTCATTATTATTTACATGCCGACAGAAGATTTTTGGGGGACTTCCGGTTGCGGCTATGCAGAGCTAAGTCGCACGTTTGGCAGCTCCTGCTAGAAACGGACTTTTGGGCTTTTTTTAGGGCTCCCAACAGTACTTTTTCGACGATTCCCTGTGTGGGAAGGGGACAGTAATATTCCACCGGCACTGTATGGATTGGACCAGGAGTGGAACGGTTAAAAAGTGGAATTGGAGCAGAGAAAGGTGCGAGGGAGGAAGACCAAGATGGCGGTGGGTAGAGAGCAGGCAGCGTGGGCGCAGTGGTCACAGGAGCAGCAGGAGTTTCTCCAGTGCTGCTTCACGGAGCTGAAGGCAGAGCTGCTGGAGCCGATGAAGGTGTCAATTGACAACCTGCTGGAGACTCAGTCGGCCCAAGGGGCGGCGATCCGGGAGGTCCGGCAAAAGGTCTCGGAGAATGAGGACGAGATCTTGGGCCTGGCGGTGAAGGTGGAGGCACGAGGCACTCCATAAGGAATGGCAGGCGAAATTCGAGGACATGGAGAACCGGTCGAGAAGAAAGAATCTGCGGATTCTGGATCTCCCGGAGGGGCTGGAAGGATCGGATGTCGGAACCTACGTGGTCACCATGTTGAACACGCTGATGGGCGCGGGGGCCTTCCACGGACCCCTGCAGCTGGAGGGGGCCCATCGAGTGATGGCGAGGAGACCCATGCCCAGTGAGCCGCCGCGGGCGGTGCTGGTGCGGTTCCACAGTTTCATGGACAGAGAATGTGTCTTAAGTTGGGCCAAGAAAGAGCGAAGCAGCAGGTGGGAGAACGCAGAGGTCCAGATTTATCAGGACTGGAGTGCAGAGGTGGCTGAGAAGAGGGCCGGGTCAATCGGGCTAAGGCGGTGCTACATCGGAGAGGGGTGAATTTCGGCATGTTGCAGCCGATGCGACTGTGGGTCACCTACAGGGACCGTCACCATTCCTTCGAGACGGCGGAGGACGTGTGGACCCTTATTCAGGCTGAAAAGCTGGACTCGGATTGAGGGCTGGGGACGAGGGGATGCTGAGGGGGGATGGTTGGGACTGTTGTGTTGTGTTTTGGAGGAATTGTGCGGTTGGTTGGGCAATGTTTCATCTCTGTCTGTCGGGTGGGTTCGTAGGAGGGGGGGGGCAGGTAAAAGCCTGCAGGCGTCGGTGGCTGGAAATGGAGATGGGGCCATGCGGGGGGGGTGGGGGAAGCCGGAGGAATTGAGACTGGGCCTGGAAAGGGAGCTGCGCCAGAGGAGGCGGGGTCGGGTGGGTGGAAAGCGCGGGCTTTTTCCCCGCGCTAAGGGTGGAAAGGGGCAGGGCCAGTGCTGGAAAGCGCGGGCTTTTTCCCGCGCTGAGAATGGAAGGGGTGGGGTCGGGGGGGGAGGGGAGATCCCGTTGACGGACAGGAGGGGGCAGGGGAGACTCCCACACCGGGGGGGGGGGGGGGGGGGTTGATGGAGTGGCGGGAGTGGCCGGGGTCAGCAGGAGTCGCCTGACTCACGGGAGTGCAATGGGGGGAGCAATGTTGCTGGGGGAGACCTAGCTTGGGGGGGGGGGGGGGGGGGCAGAACCGGATTGCTGCTGGAATGGCCAAGGGGGAGCTGGAGTCTGTAGAGGAGGTCGGCGCTGGGGTCTGCTGGGGGGAACGGGAAGTGCGGGGGGCGCGGGCACGTGGCTGGGTAATGGCTAATCGGCGGGGGGCGGGGGGGAAGAGAGGGAGAGCGGGCAGCCCCCTGATCCGGCTGATAACCTGGAATATAAGAGGCCTGAACGGGCCGGTGAAAGAGATCCGTGTGTTCGCGCACCTGAAGGGGCTGAAGGCAGATGTGGTCATGCTCCAGGAAACGCATCTGCAGGTGGCAGATCAGGTAAGGCTAAGAAAGGGGGGGTAGGCAGGTGTTCCATTCGGGGTTGGATGAAAAAAATCGGGGGGGGGGTGGCGATTTTGGTGGGGAAGCGGGTGTCGCTTGAGGCGTTGAGCATCGTGGCAGACAATGAAGATAGGTATGTGATGGTGAGTGGTAAGCTTCAGGGGGTGCGGGTGGTCTTGGTAAATGTATACGCCCCGAATTGGGACGATGCGGGGTTCATGTGGCGCATGTTGGGCCGGATCCCAGACTTGGAGACAGGGGGCTTGATAACGTGGGGGGGGGGGGGACACCACTTCAACACGGTGCTGAATCCGGCATTGGATCGCTCTAGGTCTAGGACGGGCAGGAGGCCGGCGGCGGCCAAGTTGCTGAGCGGGTTTATGGACCAGATGGGAGGAGTGGATCCGTGGGGGTTTGCGAGGCCGGGGGCCAGGGAATTCTCATTCTTCTCCCATGTTCATAAGGCCGACTCTCGGATTGACTTTTTTGTAATGAGTAGGGCGCTAATTCCGAGGCTGGAGGACACGGAGTATTCGGCGATAGCCATCTCTGACCATGCCTTGCATTGGGTGGAACTCGAGCTGGGGGAGGAGAGGGAACAGCGCCTGCTGTGTCGCTTGGAGGTGGGGTTGTTGACGGAAGAGGAGGTGAGCGGGCGGGTCCGGGGGTGTATAGACAGATACCTGGAGGCCAATGATAATGGGGAGGTGCAGGTAGGGGTGGGCTGGGAGGTGCTGAAAGTGGTGATCAGGGGTGAGTTGATCTCCATTAGGGCCCACAGAGAGGGGAAGGAGAGGAGAGAGAGGGAGAGGCTAGTGGGGGAGAAGGTAAGGCTGGATAGGAGGTATTCAGAGGCCCCCGAGGAGGGACTACTCAAGGAGCGACGAAGCCTCCAGGCCGAGTTCGACCTGTTGACCACCAGGAAGGCGGAGGTGCAGTGGAGGAAGGCGCAAGGGGCGGTGTACGAGTACGGAGAGAAGGCTAGCTGGATGCTGGCACACCAGCTTCGGAAGCGGGAGGCAGCGAGGGAGATCAGGGGAGTTAGGGACGGAGGGGGGAGCACTGTGCGAAGTGTGGTGGGTATCAATGGGGTCTTCAGAGACTTTTACGAGGGACTGTATCGGTCTGAGCCCCCATCGGAGGACTGGGGATGGGTCGCTTTCTGGACCGGCTGAGGACCCCGAGGGTAGAGGAGGGGCAGGTGGCGGGGCTGGGGGCGCCGGTTGGGTTGGAGGAACTGGTCAAGGGACTGGGGAGTATGCAGGCAGGGAAGGCACCGGGGCCAGATGGGTTCCCGGTGGAATTCTATAGGAAGTACACGGACCTGTTGTGCCCACTGCTGGTAAGGACTTTCAACGAGGCAAGGTCCTGCCCCCGACAATGTCCAGGGCGCTGATTTCTCTAATTCTGAAGCGGGACAAGGACCCTGTACAGTGCGGATCGTATAGGCCGATTTCACTCCTTAATGTGGATGCGAAACTGCTAGCAAAGGTATTGGCCATGAGGATTGAGGACTGTGATCCGGGGGTCATACACGAGGATCAGACGGGTTTTGTGAAAGGGAGGCAGTTGAATACCAACGTACGTAGGCTCCTGAATGTAATTATGATGCCGGCGGTGGTGGGGGAGGCGGTGATAGTGGCGGCTATGGACTCGGAGAAGGCCTTTGAATAGGGTGGAGTGGGGGTACTTGTGGGAGGTGTTGAGGAGGTTTGGGTTCGGGGAGGGGTTCGTCAGCTGGGTGAGGTTGCTGTACGAGGCCCCGGTGGCGAGTGTGGCCACAAACAGGAGGAGGTCGGAATATTTCTGGCTATACCGAGGGGCAAGGCAGGGGTGTCCTCTATTCCTGCTCTTTGCGCAGGCGATTGAGCCCCTGGCCATGGCTTTGAGGGAGTCTAGGAAATGGAGGGGGGGTGGAACACCGGGTATCGTTGTATGCAGACGATCTGCTATTGTATGTGGCGGACCCGGTGGGGGGAATGCCGGAGGTGATGCGGATCCTTAGGGAGTTTGGGGATTTCTCCGGGTATAAGCTCAACATGGGGAAGAGCGAGCTGTTCGTGGTGCACCTGGGAGACCAGGAAAGGGGGATTGGTGAGCTTCCACTAAAAAGGAAAGAAAGAAGTTTTAGATACCTGGGGGTTCAGGTGGCTAGGAGCAGGGGGGCCCGGCATAAGCTCAACTTAACGAGGCTGGTGGAGCAAATGGAGGAGGAGTTCAAAAGGTGGGATATGCTGCCACTCTCCCTGGCGGGTAGGGTGCAGTCGGTTAAAATGACGGTGCTCCCGAGGTTTTTGTTTTTGTTTCAGTGCCTCCCCATCCTGATCCCTAAGGCCTTCTTTAAGCGAATTAACAAGAGTGTTATGGGGTTTGTATGGGCGAAAAAGACCCCGAGGGTGAGAAGGGTGTTCTTGGAGCGGAGCAGGGACGGGGGGGGGGGGGGGGGGGGGGGGGGGGGGGTTTAGCATTGCCAAACTTATGTGGGTACTATTGGGCTGCCAACGTGGCGATGATACGTAAGTGGGTAATGGAGGGGGAGGGGGCGGCGTGGAAGAGGCTGGAGATGGCTTCCTGTGTGGGCACGAGCCTGGGGGCACTGGTGACGGCACCGCTGCCGCTTCCTCAAACGAGGTACACCACGAGCCCGGTGGTAGTGGCGACCCTCAAATTCTGGGGGCAATGGAGATGCCACGGGGGGAGGTGGGGGCTTCGGTGTGATCCCCGATACGGGAGAACCATCGGTTTGTCCCGGGGAAAATGGATGGGGGGTTCCTGAGTTGGCACAGGGCAGGTATTAGGAGGATGGGGTCGATTCGTAGACGGGACGTTTGCGAGCCTTGGGGAGCTGGAGGAGAAATTCGGGCTCCACCCTGGAAATGCTTTCAGATATATGCAGGTAAGGGCGTTCATTAGGCAACAGGTGGTGGAGTTTACGCTGCTGCCGGCGCGCAGGGTCCAGGACAGGGTGCTTTCGGGGGTGTGGGTTGGAGAGGGTAGGATCTCGGCAACTTATCAGGTGATGCAGGAGGAGGAGGGGGCCTCGGCAGAGGAGTTAAAAGGTAAGTGGGAGGAGGAGCTGGGGGAGGAGATCGACGAGGGTATGTTGGTGGATGCCCTGGGAAGGGTAAACTCTTCCTCCTCTTGCGCGAGGCTCAGCCTGATACAATTTAAGGTGCTGCAAAGGGCACATGACCGGGGCAAGGCTAAGCCATTTTTTGGGGAATGAGGACAGATGTGCAAGGTGTTCAGGGAGCCCAGTAAACCACACCCACATGTTCTGGGCATGTCCAGCATGGAGGAGTTCTGGAGGGGCGTAGCGAGGATGGTGTCAAGGGTAGTGAATTCCAGGGTTAGGCCTAGCTGGGGGCTCGCAATATTTGGGGTGTTGGACGAGCCGGGAGTGCAGGAGGCGAAAGAGGCCGGTATTCTGGCCTCTGCGTCCCTGGTAGCCCGGCGAAGGATTCTGCTTCAGTGGAAGGATGTGAGGCCCCCAAGCGTGGAATCCTGGATTAACGACATGGCAGGGTTTATTAAATTGGAGAAGGTGAAATTTGCTTTAAGGGGATCCGTGCAAGGGTTCTTCAGGCGGTGGCAGCCATTCCTAGACTTCCTAGCGGAACGTTCGGAGATGGTCAGCAGCAACCCGGGAAGGGCGGGGGGGGGGGTTCGTGTTTAGTAGGGGATGCACTATTGTTTACTGTTTAATGTTTATTTATGCACTTTTGTTCTTGTTGTTTTATTATTTGTGTAAAGGGGAGAGGGGGGGGGGTCTATTTTTCTGCTGTGATAATCTGTGAAAAATTGAATAAAAATTTTTTTTTTTAAAAGATGATTTTTGGGTTCCCTTTTATGTTAACTGTCATTCTATTCTCTTCCCCAGCCTAATTTTCATCTTTAACACCTCTCTTACCTATTGTATTTGAAAGATTCTCACTTGGAAAAATTCACCTGATCTGCAACCCCATCCCCTTTTTTTGTTTCATCACATTCTCTAATTCCCTCATCATCCAGAGTGGTTTTGGTTCTCCTGGCTTTCACCCTTGTTGGATTGTACCAAGCCTGCACCTGAAGCATGTCTTCCTTAAGGTGCTGGTCCCAGTACTGAACCTTGGACAACATCACTGTTCCAATAGGTTTCACAAAGCTTCCAATCTCTAATCCTCTGGAAATAAACAGCAGAGCTTGGTTTGTTTTCTTTCACATTCTCGTTAATCTGTGTCACTACCTTTAGTGATTTGTCTATCGCTACCTCCACAAACCATCTGCTCCTCTACCCCATTTTGGCACTTTCCTACTATTGTATGGTCCTATTACTCGTCCCACCAAACACCACCATCCACAAGTCATACATGCCATCTTGACTTGACATACATAACCATTTATTCACTATTGCTGGTCAAAATTCTAGAATATCTCCCCAAAAGGCATAGGCTGCAGCAGTTCAAGAAGGTGGCAAAACACTTATCAATGTAATTCGGGATGGGCAATAAATGCTGGCTTTGCCAGTCATTGTTTCTTTTTGTCGCAAGGTCAAAAATCGAGAAACCACCCCCAAAAAAAACATTGTGGGTGTACGTACACCAAATGGACTGCAGCAGGTTCAAGGCGGAAGTTCACCAGCACCTTCTCAACGATAGTTAGGGATGAGGAATTGTGCTGGTCTTAGACAAATGGCCACACCTCAAGAACAAATAAAACAAGCACTACCTCATACTGAAAACCATTTGCCAATTAAATGCCCAGTCTACAAGTCTATTAAAGTCTTCCTGTGTTTGGTCATCTTCCTCTATATTAACTACCCAATCTGGTTGTCGTGTTGGGTGTTCTGGTTTACAAACAAGCCAACAATGCTGGAAGTGGTGTAACGCTATTTTATTAACTGTTCAACTATGCTAACATACTGTAAACATGGGTATAAGCAATACCAGCTTAACTGTGGACCCTTTCCTATCACTAGCTTTGGTGAGGCACTTAGCACATGGTGAATGTCTGTGATGCAGGCTGTGAGCTCGGTGCTCCAAGCTGGTTGTTGCTAGAATGAGCGGGAACTCTCCTGTCCCCTGTCTTTATAGTGCTTGTGCTCTCACTGGTGATTGGCTGCGGTGTTATGTATGCTGGTTGGTCCAACTGCATGTCCATCAGTGTGTGTATGTGATTGCATCATAATGTACTGATGCATATTGTGACACTGGTGTCATCTACAGATTTTGAGATTGTACTTCTGATTCGCGAGCTCACAGTGAGCGCCAGTGTTCATTCACCAATCTTTCTGGAAACACCAGCCAGGGTGACTGCTTTCTGCTTTGTCGTCAGCTTGCCATCCATTCTGCTACTTATTCCTGGGATCATTAGTCAGGAGTGTATTATGTGATACCTCATCAAAGACCTTCGGAATATCCAGACAAATTACATGGAGCGCACTCATCATAACTCTGCTTTTGGTTACTTCTTCAAAGAATTCAATAAGATTCTTCAAGCATGATATTCTGTCATTATTGTTGTTCATTATAATTTCAGTTTTTAATGTTTTTCAACTTGGTTTTTGAGAAAAGATTCCATTATTTTTCCTATAACCAGTAAGCTGTAACTGGGTTACAGTTCTCCAGACTTGTTCTCCCATCCGTTTCTATTTACAACAAAATCACATAACTGTCCTTACTCTAGTTTCTGTTAGATATATATTGAACCTCTGCAGTCCATATGCTGTCGGGACACTCAGAGTCCTGTTAGGAAGAGAGTTCCAGGATTTGATCCAGCAACAGTAAAGGAACAGCAATGTATTTCAAAGTCAGGATGGTGCAAGACTTGATAGGACACTTGCAGGTGATGGCGTCCCCAAATATCTGCTGCTCTTGTGCTTGTAGGTGGGAAAAGTGGTAGGTTTGAAATGTGCTGTCGAAGGAGCCTTGATCAGTTACTACAGTGCAGCTTGTATATAGTACACACGGCTGCCACTGTGAATCAGTGGTGGACAGAGTGAAAGCTTAAGGTGCTGGATGAGGTACCAATCAAGCGGGTTGCTTTGTCCTGGCTGGTATCGAGCTTCGAGTGTTGTTGGAGCTGCACTCATATCCTAGCAAGTGGAGAGTATTTCATCACACTCATGCTTGTGTCTTCTAGATGGCATTGGGAGATCAGGACCATGGAATTTCCAGTTTTAGACCTGCTGTTGTAGCTACAATATTTATGTGGCATATTCCAGTTCAGTTTCTGGTCAATGGTAATCCCCAGGATGTTGATAGTGGGGGATTCAGTGATGGTAATGCCATTGAATGTCAAGGGGCGGTGATTAGATTTTGTGTGTTTGAGATGGTCATTGCCTGGCACAAATGTTATTTGTCATTCACCAGCCATGGCCTGAATGTTGTCCAGGTCTTGCTACACTTGGAAACAGACTGTTTCACTTATCTGAAAAGTCATCAGTGCACTGAACATGTTTGCAGATGACTGCACAATCCCCACTTCTGACTTTATGATGGAAGGGAGGTCATTGATGAGGCAGCTGAAGATGGGCCTAGGACACCACCCTGAGGAACTCCTGCAGTGATGTGCTGGAGCTGAGACGATTGATCTTCAACCACCATAACCATCTTCTTTGTACCAGGTATGACTCCAACCAGTGAAGCGTTTCCCCCCTCCATTGTCTCCACTTTTGCTCGGCTCCTTGATGCTACACTCGGAGAAGGGCAGTCACTCTCACTTCCACTCAGCTCTTGAACCAAGGGTGTAATGAGGTCAGGAGCTGAGTGACCCTGGGGGCACCCAATGAGCAAAACATACTTACTGTGCAGGTGCCATTTGATAGCGCTGTTGATGACACCTTTCATCATTTTGTTGGTGATCGATAGTAGACTGATGGGGTGGTAATTGGAGAGTTGGATTTGTCCTGCTTTGTGTGTACAGGACATACTTTGGCAAATTTCCACATCACTGGATGCCAGCGTGAGAGCTGTATTGGAACAGTTTGGCTAGGGGCGCGGCAAGTTCTGGAGCACAGGTCTTGGTACTATTATCGGTATATTATCAGGGCCCATAGCCTTTCCAATATTTGCAGGGGGGCAATCCATCTGACCCAACATTTCATTATCTCCACGTTTGACTAGTTTATCAAATATTATGGTAATTCTATCAAAAATGTTCATTGTATCTTTTTGATCTTTTCCTCACATGTTATGCATGTCCTGTTTGTTTCCATAGTAATTACTGAAGCAAAGTAATTACACAATACGAGTTGATTGATTGTATCCCTTCGTGGCTCATAGAATCATCGCGGTGCAGAAAGCCATTTGGTTGATTGAGTCTGCACTGACCCTCCAAAAGAGCACCACACGTGGGCCTACTCCCCCGCCCTATCCCCGTAACCCCACCTAATCTTTAGGCAATTTAACCTGGCCTCCTAACCTGCACATCTTTGGATTGTGGTAGGAAACCGTAGGACCGGAAGAAACCCACACAGACATGGTGAGAAAGTGTAAACCGGGGACCAATGACTGGAATTGAACCCGGCTTCCTGGCACTGTGCAGCAACAGTGCTAACCACTGTGCCATTGTGCTCCATCCCTAACCTGATATTTGTGTGTCAGTGGAATGAATTCCTGGATAATTTAACCTTGGAATTTCCCAGCCTTCTGATTGTTTCCGAACCTTTTTATATACCCATTTGTCACATTTTCTTTGCCATCTATTCATTTATTTGAATCCACTTCGTCTTTCTCATGAGGGTTTCCAATCCAGGGCAGATTTTCCATGCAACGATCTGTTAACTGCAACTCCTTCTTTATTTTAATTTAACTGGAAGTTCTGCCTTGTCTTCTCTGTCTGGTTTCCCTGAAGATGACTGCCTGACTGACTAAAATTCACTGACCCTTGACCTGCTCTTCACCAACTCTTGAACTGACCTGGGTGGCCTATCAGCACACTCCCATAGGGTCCCACCTTTTACTTGGCAGTAACCAATGTTGGAAAATCCTGTCCCTTAAAAGTTACAATGTCCATAGGCTTCAGACTTACATAGCACATATAGTCATCATGAATTGAATTCCTAACACTTCGGATAAACACCAGAAACAATCAGAAATCTAAGACATTGAACCGCCTGCAAGACAACTACATGGCAAGATTAATATACAGCTAATGCTTGAAAGTAGGAGAAGGGCTGCAGAGGTCTTTGGCACAGTGGTAGTGTCCTATCTCTGGACCAGAAGCTCCAGGTTTAAGTCCAATGCCAGGATTTGTTGACCACAGAAGGAGCATTCAGAACACGATAAAATAGGCTGATAATCAGCTCCGGATCCCTCCCACCACTTCCGCAATATTTCTCACCCGCAGATTATTTCAGTTGTGTCGAACAAAGTAATATGAAGAAACCCAACTTAAAAGGTCTTTGGCTTGACAGAACATAAATCCCTTTGAATTCCTTAAATTACAGCTGTAACTGCAGCCAAACGAAAGAGACATGGTGAATCTATCTAGCTTCATTCCGATCCAACTGGGCATCACCTGCTAAAGCTACAGCATTTCCTGCTCCCACTCAGTCACCTATTAGGCATACTTGGCACTTAGTTACCTTATTGGACAACAATGAAGCATTCAAATCAATTATATGCAAGTTCAAATCCTAGTTTTGCTGTTTGAGAATTTGAATTCACCGAATCACAGAATAATAATGCAGAACAGACCCTTCGGCCCATGAGTCTCCACCGATATATGAAAAACACCTGACCTGTCTACCTAACCCCATAGCCTTGAATGTTATGATGTGCCAAGTGTTCATCCAGGAACTTTTTCAAAGGATGTGAGGCAACCCACCTCTACCACCCTCCCAGGCAGTGTAGTCCAGACATTCACCAACCTCTAAAACATTTATCCTCAAATCCTCCTTAAACCTCCTGTCCCTCACCTTGAACTTGTGTCCCCTCATAACTGACCCTTCAACTAAGAGGAACAGGCCCTATCCACCCTGTCCAAGCCGCTCATAATCTTGTAAACCATGATCTGCTTAACAATCTGGAACTAAATGGGCAGCACAGTTGCACAGTGGGAGCACTGTTGCTTCACAGCTCCAGGGTCCCAGGTTCGATTCCCAGCTTGCGTCACTGTCTGCGTGGACTCTGCACATTCTCATCGTGTCTGTGTGGGTTTCCTCCGGGTGCTCCGGTTTCCACCCACAAGTCCCGAAAAACATGCTGTTAGGTGAATTGGATATTCTGAATTCTCCCTGTGTACTTGAACAGACGCCGGGGCTATGGCAACTAGGACAGGGTACTGAGACATGGAGTGGGGACAGGGGCAACTAGGGGCTTTTCACAGTAACTTCTCTACAGTCTTAACATAAGCCTACTTGTGACAATAATAAAGACTATTATTATTAAAAGGCTGGAATCAGTCAAATAATGAATTGTTGTGTAAAAAAACTAACTCATTCACCGAGACCCCTTTAAGGATGGGGAGGGGGGCACCTGCCTCTGTCTCCAGCCTGGCCTATAATTGAATACTTAATTTTATTTATTTTTAAATTAAAAAAGCAACTTGCAGCCTGGATATGTGGAATAATAAATCCCGAGGAACACAGGGCAGGAATGATAGTTTGATTAAATTGCCCACGGCTGGTCAACATTCTCACCAAGGGCGGCTGTCCGAGCCCAAGGCCGTTTTCCCAACCCAGAACAGCTTTCCCAATCCAAATCCCAGTCCCCTGTCCCACTCCCAGTCCCCTCTCCATGTCCCAGTCCCTATCCCCATTCCAAGTCCCAGTCCCAGTCCCTGCCCCCACTCCAAGTCCCAGTACCCTGTCGCTGCCCCTCTCCAAGTCCCAGTCCCTGACCCCACTCCAAGTCCCAGTACCCATGTCCCTGTCCCCACTCCATGTCCCATTCCCCTGTCCCTACTCCATGTCCCTGTCCCCACTCCATGTCCCAGTACCCTGTAACTGTCCCCACTCCAAACAAAGAACAAAGAACAAACAAAGAAAAGTACAGCACAGGAATAGGCCCTTCGGCCCTTCAGGCCCGTGCCGACCATGCTGCCCGACTAAACTACAATCTTCTACACTTCCTGGGTCCGTATCCCTCTATTCCCATCAGATTCATGTATTTGTCAAGATGCCCCTTAAATGCCACTATCGTCCCTGCTTCCACCACCTCCTTCGGTAGCGAGTTCCAGGCACCCGCTACCCAGTGTAAAAAAACTTGCCTCGTACATCTACTCTAAACCTTGCCCCTCACACCTTAAACCTATGCCCCTCTACCCTGGGGAAAAGCCTGACTATCCACTCTGTCTTATGCCCCTCATAATTTTGTAGACCTCTATCAGATCACCCCTCAACCTCCGTCGTTCCAGTGAGAACAAACAGAGTTTACTCAACCGCTCCTCATTGCTAATGCCCTCCATACCAGGCAACATTCTGGTAAATCTCTTCTGCACCCTCTCTAAAGCCTCCACATCCCACATCCTTCTGGTAGTGTGGTGACCAGAATTGAACACTGTCCCAATACCCTGTAACTGTCCCCACTCCATGTCCCAGTCCCTGTCCCCACTCCAAGTCCCAGTTCCAAGTCCCAGTTCCAAGTCCCAGTTCCAAGTCCCAGTTCCAAGTCCCAGTTCCAAGTCCCAGTTCCAAGTCCCAGTTCCAAGTCCCAGTTCCAAGTCCCAGTACCCTGTCCCAGTACCCTGTCCCAGTACCCTGTCCCAGTACCCTGTCCCAGTACCCTGTCCCAGTACCCTGCCCCCACTCCAAGTCCCAGTACCCTGCCCCCACTCCAAGTCCCAGTACCCTGCCCCCAGTCCAAGTCCCAGTACCCTGCCCCCAGTCCAAGTCCCAGTACCCTGCCCCCAGTCCAAGTCCCAGTACCCTGCCCCCAGTCCAAGTCCCAGTACCCTGCCCCCACTCCAAGTCCCAGTACCCTGCCCCCAGTCCAAGTCCCAGTACCCTGCCCCCACTCCAAGTCCCAGTACCCTGCCCCCACTCCAAGTCCCAGTACCCTGCCCCCACTCCAAGTCCCAGTACCCTGCCCCCACTCCAAGTCCCAGTACCCTGCCCCCACTCCAAGTCCCAGTACCCTGCCCCCACTCCACGTCCCAGTACCCTGCCCCCACTCCACGTCCCAGTACCCTGCCCCCACTCCACGTCCCAGTACCCTGCCCCCACTCCAAGTCCCAGTACCCTGCCCCCACTCCAAGTCCCAGTACCCTGCCCCCACTCCACGTCCCAGTACCCTGCCCCCACTCCAAGTCCCAGTACCCTGCCCCCACTCCAAGTCCCAGTACCCTGCCCCCACTCCAAGTCCCAGTACCCTGCCCCCACTCCAAGTCCCAGTACCCTGCCCCCACTCCACGTCCCAGTACCCTGCCCCCACTCCACGTCCCAGTACCCTGCCCCCACTCCACGTCCCAGTACCCTGCCCCCACTCCACGTCCCAGTACCCTGCCCCCACTCCAAGTCCCAGTACCCTGCCCCCACTCCACGTCCCAGTACCCTGCCCCCACTCCACGTCCCAGTACCCTGCCCCCACTCCACGTCCCAGTACCCTGCCCCCACTCCAAGTCCCAGTACCCTGCCCCCACTCCAAGTCCCAGTACCCTGCCCCCACTCCACGTCCCAGTACCCTGCCCCCACTCCACGTCCCAGTACCCTGCCCCCACTCCAATTCCCAGTACCCACTCCAGGTCCCAGTCCAAAACACCTTATTCCCCATGATACAATCCTCAGGATAATCTCTCAATCCCTCAGCAATTTCCCCCACACTGGATTATTCTTCAATTCACAGTGTCCATTAAGTGTGGGAGACCTTCCCCGACCCGCCTGGATCGTATCCGCTGGAACAGGATCTATTGGAACAAGCCGGGGCCTCACTCTCTGTCTCTCCCTCACTCTCTGTCTCTGTCTCTCACTCACTCACTCTCTTTGTGTTTGTCTATTATTTTATTTCTCTTTATTACACTCACCATTTCTCCGTTTCTCTTCTCGCGGCCTCTGATACTCACGTGATCCAATTAAAGGGCCAGGCTCAGTCACATGACTGGCTCTTAAAGGGACAGAGCGCTCTTAATCCCGCCCTTCACAGAAACACTGATCTCCAGGCTGCTCTTTGCTTTTTCTTTTTTTTAAAATATATTTATTAAAGTTTTTTAACACAATTTTTCTCCCTGACAAACAATAATTCACCCCTGCCTCGACCCTCGGTACAGCCGCAAGTACTCCGACCTCCGCCGGTTCGTCACTACACTCGCCATCGGGGCTCTGTAAAGGAGCTTAACCCAATTGATAAACCCTACCCGAACCCAAACCTACGCAGCACCTCCCAGAGATACTCCCACTCTACTCGGTCAAAGGCCTTCTCCGCGTCCATAGCTGCCACTATCTCCGCCTCTCCCTCCTCCGATGGCATCATTATCACGTTTAAAAAAATATATATATATTTATTAAAGTTTTTTTAACACACTTTTTCTCCCTTACAAACAAGAACCCCCCCACCCGTAACAAAAAAAACGAGAAATTGCGCAGAGCAAGATATATACATGGCAAAATGATATATTTACACAGCTTTGTACACTGGCCCTCACCCATACGTGCCAGTTTCCCCAACCCTTCATGTTATCTCTTGCTCATCCACCCTCCCAGGCAGTCCCCCCTCCCCCCCCCCCCCTCCCAGGACATCCCCTCCACCCGCCCCCCCCCCCCCCCCAAGGTTGCTGCTGCTGCTGACCGACCTTCCTCCAACGCTCCGCGAGATAGTCTAGGAACGGTTGCCACCGCCTGTAGAATCCCTGCGCAGACCCTCTCAAGGCAAACTTAATCCTCTCCAACATTATGAACCCAGCCATATCATTTATCCATGCCTCCAGGCTGGGGGGCTTCGCCTCCTTCCACATTAGCAAGATCCTTCGCCGGGCTACTAGGGACGCAAAGGCCAGAATGCCGGCCTCTTTCGCCTCCTGCACTCTCGGTTCGTCCACTACTCCAAATATTGCTAGCCCCAAGCTTGGCTTGACCCGGAGTTTCACCACCTGAGATATTGCTCCCGCCACTCCTCTCCAGAACCCCTCCAGTGCCGGGCATGACCAAAACATATGGACATGGTTCGCCAGGCTCCCTGAGCACCTTCCACATCTGTCCTCCTTCCACATCTGTCCTCTACCCCAAAGAACCTACTCAACCTCGCCCCCGTCAAGTGCGCTCTGTGGACCACCTTAAATTGTATCAGGCTGAGCCTGGCACACGAGGAGGAATTAACCCTACCTAGGGCATCAGCCCACAGACCTTCCTCGATCTCCTCCCCCAGCTCCTCCTCCCATTTACCCTTCAACTCTTCTACCAGCGCTGCCCCCTCTTCTTTCAACTCCTGGTGTGTTTCCGACACCTTGCCCTCCCCGACCCATACACCCGAGATCACCCTATCTTGAACTTCTTGTGCCGGGAGCAACGGGAATTCCCTCACCTGTCGCCTCACAAAGGCCCTCACCTGCATATATCTAAAGGCATTTCCCGGGGGTAACTCGAACTTCTCCTCCAGTGCCCCTAGGCTCGCAAACGTCCCGTCGATGAACAGGTCCCCCATTCTTCCAATCCCCGCCCGATGCCAGCTCTGGAACCCCCCGTCCATCTTCCCCGGGACAAACCGGTGGTTTCCCCTGATCTCATTATCACGTTTAAGAGCCCGCTGCACATTGGTGTTTAGTTGCCTGCCCGTTACAAATCCCGTCTGGTCCTCGTGGATTACCCCCGGGACACTGTCCTCGATCCTCGTGGCCAGCACTTTTGCCAGCAACTTTGCACCCACATTGAGGAGCGAGATCGGCCTGTACGATCCACATTGCAGTGGGTCCTTGTCCCGCTTTAGGATCAAACAAATTGTCGCTTCCGACATTGTCGGGGGCAGGGTCCCCTCCTCTCTTGCCTCATTAAAGGTCCTCACCAGTAGCGGGGCCAACAGGTCTGCGTACTTCCTGTAGAACTCCACCGGGAATCCGTCCGGTCCCGGGGCCTTCCCCGCCTGCATGCTCCCCAAACCCTTGCTCAGCTCCTCCAACCCAATTGGTGCCCCCAAACCAGCCACCTCTTGCTCCTCCACCCTCGGGAATCTCAGCTGATCTAGGAATCGTCTCATCCCCGCTGGGGGCTGGGATCTGTACAGCTCTTCATAAAAGGCCTTGAATACCTCGTTTATTTTCGTCGCACTCCGAACCGTGGCTCCCCTTCCATCTTTGACACCCCTATTTCCCTCGCTGCCATCCTCTTACGGAGCTGGTGTGCCAGCATCCGACTAGCCTTTTCCCCATACTCGTAGGTCGCCCCCTGCGCTTTCCTCCACTGTGCCTCCGCCTTCCCTGTGGTCAACAGGTCAAACTCCGTCTGGAGCCGTCGTCTTTCCCCAAGTAATCTTTCCTCCGGGGCATCTGCGTATCTCCTGTCCACTCTCAAAATCTCCCCCACTAACCTCTCCTTTTCCACACCCTCTGTCTTCTCCCTATGAGCCCTAATGGAAATTAGCTCTCCCGTGATCACCGCCTTCAACGCCTCCCATACCACCCCCACCCGCACCACCCCGTTGTCGTTGGCCTCCAAATACCTTTCGATACACCCCCTCACCTTCCCACACACCACCTCGTCCGCCAGCAGTCCCACATCCAGCCACCACAACGGGCGTTGGTCCCTCTCCTCTCCCAGCTCCAGTTCCACTCAGTGCGGGGCATGGTCCGAAACGGCTATAGCCGAATACTCCGTCCCCTCCACCCTCGGGATGAGCGCCCTACCCAGAACAAAAAAATCTATCCGGGAGTAGGCTTTGTGTACATGGGAGAAGAAAGAAAATTCCCTGGCCTGCGGCCTTGCAAACCGCCATGGGTCCACTCCCCCCATCTGATCCATAAACCCCCTAAGTACCTTGGCCTCTTTCCAGTCCTTGATTTGGAGCGGTCCAGTGCTGGATCCAGCACTGTATTGAAGTCCCCTCCCATTATCAGGCCTCCTATCTCCAGGTCCGGAATGCGCCCCAACATGCGCTTCATGAATCCTGCATCATCCCAGTTCGGGGCGTATACGTTTACCAACACCACCCACGTCCCTTGCAGCCTACTGCTCACCATTACATATCGCCCTCCATTGTCCGCTACAATAGTCTTGGCCTCAAATGACACCCGCTTTCCCACCAATATTGCCACCCCTCTATTCTTCCCGTCCAGTCCCGAGTGGAATACCTGTCCTACTCATCCCTTTCTTAGCCTGACCTGGTCCGCCACCTTCAGGTGTGTCTCTTGGAGCATGGCCACGTCCGCCTTCAGTCCCTTTAAGTGCGCGAACACTCGAGCCCTCTTCACCGGCCCATTCAGGCCCCTCACATTCCACGTTATCAGCCGGATTGGAGGGGCTCTCACCCCCCCACGCCCGGCCGACTAGCCATCTCCTTTTCCGGGCCAGTCCCGTGTCCACGCCTCCCTCACCCTCCAGTCCCCCAGAGGAGGACCCCCGTCCCGGCCACCTCTTCTGTGTCCCATTCCCTTTCGGCCCGTGCAGCAGCAACCCTTTCCCCCCCCCCTTTCCGCCCTCCCCTCCCCCCCGCTAGACCCCTGTCTAGCTTTTTTGCTCCCCCCTTGTCACTCCCGTAAGTCAGGTGACGCCTGCTGACCCCCGCTTCCCCAGCCGTCCCATTGACCTCCCCGCGTGGGAGTCTCCCAATCCATCTGCATTCCTTCGTTCCCCTTCCCGCCTTTCCAAAGCCCGCTCCGCTCCCTCTGGCGCAGCTCCTTACGCGGCCTTGTCCCTCTCCCCCAGCCCATGTAACATTTCCTGCGCGTGATTGACCCCCTATATACAACAACCATCACATATCAAACCCCAAAACATCCTCCCCACCCTCACAAACCCTTAGTTAGAGTCCAACTTTTCGGCTTGTACAAAGGTCCACACCTCTTCAGGCGTTTCAAAGTAATAGTGTTGGCCCTTGTATGTGACCCACAGTCGCGCTGGCTGCAGCATTCCGAATTTCACTTCTTTCCGGTACAACGCCGCTTTGGCCCGGTTGAAACCCGCTCTCTGCTTTGCAACCTCCGTGCTCCAGTCCGGGTATATTCGTAACTCTGCATTGTCCCACTTACTGCTCCGCTCCTTCTTGGCCCATCTCAGGACCCACTCTCTGTCCGTGAACCGGTGGAACCTCACCACCATCGCCCTTGGCGGCTCATTTGCCTGGGGCTTCTTCGCCAGCACCCGATGTGCCCCGTCCAACTCCAGCGGCTTCGAAGGGGCCTTCGTGCCCATCATCGCCTCGTGCATCGTGCTCGCGTATGCCCCGGCATCAGCCCCCTCAACTCCCTCAGGGAGACCCAGGATTCGCAGATTCTTTCTCCTCGACCTGTTCTCCAGGTCTTCGAGTCTTCCCGCCCACCTCTTGTGTAGCGCCTCGTTCTGCTCCACTCTCACCGCCAGGCCCACGAGCTCGTCCTCGTTCTGACTGACTCTTTTCTGTACCTCCTGGATCTTAGCTTCGTGGGCCTTCTGGGTGATCCCGAGTCCTTCAATTGCCGAAAGCATAGGCGGCAACATCTCCTTGCGCATCTCCCCGCGCTGCTCCTCGAAGCAGCGCTTGATGAACTCCTGCAGCTCCCCTTTGTCCCTGGCCGCCGCCATTTTGTTTTCTTCCCCTCGCTTCTCCCGTTGCTCCAGTGCCGCTCCTTTGGCCGTTACACTTCTGGTCCATTTCATAGAAGTTGGAGGGGGACCTCTCTCTTCCCTTCCCCACGGGCTGCGTGAAAAAAAAAAAAGTTCCGTTGGGGCTCCTCTAACGAGTCCGAAAGTCCGTGGTAGCGGGAGCTGCCGAATCGTGCGGCTTAGATCCGCATAGCCGCAACCGGAAGTCGAGAGGGAATCCTTTTGGCAGTGTTTGCTTCACCAGTCTGCCCCAAAAAGTCTATGGAAACTCCTGAAAAAGGTCTGGGAGTTCGTTCCAGATGGGAGCTGCCGAATGCGCGACCTACTCCTCCATGGCCGCCACCGGAAGCCTCGTCCCTGCTTCTTCAATGGCCTTGGTAGATCTTTTCACGGTTGTTCCCTCTGCTGCTAGAATTCACCTTTGATAGAGTCAAGTCAGATTGCAGCTTTAAGCTTGCCCTTCCCCTGCCTGCATGCTGGAAGAGGCCCTGTTTATCCTGTTGCAGCCAAATCTTTTACTGTTTCTGCCGGGTCTGGTAGCCAAAAGACATAACATTCCTGGGGGACACTGTCAGGGGAATGCTGCAGTCTTCTTCCCACACCGGGAAATGTCAAACAAATGCCGTGGGGGCCCTGTAAAAGAGCCCAAAAGTCCGTTCCAAGCGGGAGCTACCGAATATGCGACCTAGCTCTGCATAGCCGCACCCGGAAGTCGCTCTTTGCTTTTTCAACCCAGCAACTCGCGTTCAGCAATGTGTGAGGTTAAAATCCCAAACTCCTCTCCAGCTCTTAGACGCGCAAAGTGTGTGAGGAGGAGGGGGCGGATTTACACAAAGTGTGAGGAGGAGTGGGGCTGATGGAGGGGGATTTACACAAAGTGTGTTAGGAGGATAGGGTGTGATGGTTGGGGGGCGGGGGGCATTCACACAAAGGAGGAGTGGGCCTGAATGGGTGAGTTTATACAAAGGGCGTGATTCTCCAGAAAGATTTCTAAGTGTGGTAGCGAGCGGGAACTGGCGCTCAGCCTAGCAAGGCCAGCAACACTATTCAGCGTTAATTGGCCAACTTAATTGGTGTTAAGGATAAGATCCTGGCATGGATAAAGGATTGACTGACTGGCAGAAGGCAGAGAGTGGGGGTAAAGGGGTCTTTTTCAGGATGGCATCCGGTGACTAGTGATGTACCTCGGGGGTCAGGAACTGAAGTTTGCAGATGATACAACAATCTGTAGAGGAGCAGGTACCGCCCGGAGAACACCTGCACTGACCCTCGCAACCTGAGAAACCCCGCCATGTCATTGACCCAAGCCTCCACGCTTGCGGGTTTCGCGTCCCTCCACATTAACGAGAGCCTTCTCTGGGCTACCAAGGAGGCAAAGGCCAAGACTCCGGCCTCTTTCGACTCCTGCACTCCCGGATCATCCAATACCCCAAATATCGCGATCCCCCAGCTCGGTTTCACCCGAGTGTCCAAGACCTTGGACGTAGCCTTTGCAAAGCCCTTCCAAAATTCCTTAACCGCCGGGCATGTCCAGAACATATGGGCATGGTTTGCTGGGCTCAATGAACACCTCACGCACCTGTCCTCTACCCCAAAAAACCTACTCATTCTCGCCCTTGTCATATGCTCACGTTGCACCACTTTAAACTGTATTAGGCTAACCTGGCGCAAGATGAGGAGGAATTGACCCTGCCCAGGGCATCAGCCCACAGGCCCTCATCCAGCTCCTCCCCCAGCACCTCCTCCCATTTGCCCTTCAGTTCTTCCACCGAGCCTCCTCCGCCTCCTGCAGCTCCTGGTATATGTCCGATACTTTGCCATCCCCCACCCACACCCCCGAGACCACCCTGTCCTGTATCCTCTGGGCAGGCAGCAGCGGAAATGCCCCCACCTGTTTTTTCACAAATGCCTGAACCTGCATGTACCTT
Source organism: Scyliorhinus torazame (assembly GCF_047496885.1). Lineage (NCBI taxonomy): Eukaryota > Metazoa > Chordata > Chondrichthyes > Carcharhiniformes > Scyliorhinidae > Scyliorhinus > Scyliorhinus torazame. Next base: position 93,870,720 of record NC_092722.1, read on the forward strand.
TGGTATTTCCGGGAGTAGCCCAAATTTCTCCTCCAGCGCCCTCAGACTGGCAAAAGTCCCATCGATAAACAAATCCCCCATCCTTCTGATTCCCGCCCTGTGCCAGCCTAGGAACCCACCGTCTATCCTACCTGGAACAAACCTGTGGTTGTTCTGTATCAGGGTCCAAACTGAGGCCCCTACCTCCCCCCATGCCGTCCCCACTGCCCCCAAATCCTCAGTGTCACCGCCACCACTGGGCTCGTGGTATACCGCGTCAGCGGAAGCGGCAACGGTGCCGTCACCAGTCCCCCCAAACTAGTATCTATACAGGACGCCGCCTCCAACCGTTTCCACGTCGCCCCCTCTCCCTCCATTCCCCATTTCATAATCATCGACACATTCGCTGGCCAGTAATAGCTGCACAGGTTCGGCAGCACCAACACCCCCCCCCCCCCCCCCCCCCCCCCCCCCGACTGCGCTCCAAAAACAGTCTCTTAACCCCCGGGATCTTATTTGTCCACACAAATCCCATGATACTCCTATTTACCCACTTGAAAAAGGACTTGGGGATGAGAATGGGCAGGCACTGGAACACGAACAAGAACCTAGGGAGGACCGTCATCTTTACGGACTGCACCCTGTCCGCCAGGGAGAGTGGCAACATGTCCCACCTCCTAAAGTCCTCCTCCATCTGACCCACCAGCCATGCTAAGTTGAGCTTGTGCAAGACCCCCCAGCTCTTGGCCACCTGGATGCCCAAGTAACGAAAGCTCCTCTCCACCATCTTGAGTGTAGCTCCGCCAACCTCTCTTCCTGGCCCGTCGCAATGTAGCCACCTAAAATGGCTGATTCCCGATTAGAATGGTCAAACCCCGATCTAAAATGGCGAACGAAAAAGGCTGATGGGAAAATCAGCCAACAGGACTCAAACGGACAGCTGTAGGCAAAACAGTGTATTCGGCTCTGAGGAAGTCGGCCCAGACCGATACCTGCAGCCATTAACAACACAACAACCCAGCCATCTGCATACTAAGCGGCCATCCCCGGGAACAATTGCTACACATTAGCAACATAAAGCCGATCCAGACTTTTCGGCGCCAGCAGTGGCTGAGACAAAGAAAGGTGGACGACCACCCCCAGATCAAGGAATCGCCCCATTATTGGAGCATATCGAACCAAGTGATTGGGACCAAGTCCAATCACTTGGAACCAGTGTCAAGGTCCGCCCCGAGAGGCGGGAAGCCCCTGGGAACTATAAAGATAGGGGCCAAGTTCAGATCGACCCTTCTTCTCCTGCTCGCAACCTTCGAGACCCTTCGACGAAGAAACAAGTAAGTCTTACTCCAGCGATCGCTACCAGATAGGTGCTCCATGACCCGTACCAGCCTTTTTGAATCCCGCAGGCCAGACCCAATTCGATAGACCATTCATTGCCCTGACCTGGTGGGCCATCATCAAAGTTAAGTATTGGCCTTTAGTGGTAGGTAGTAGTCTAGAAGTAGGATTATTGTATAAGTATTTATTGCTGTATATAATAAATGATTGTTGATTTAACTTTTACTAAGCGGTGTGCTGCATTATTAATCATTACTTGGACTTGAACCATGTGGCGGTATCAGAAAGATACCTGGCGACTCGTGAGCAAAGGTCTAAAATTAAAAGGCTCTCAATTAATTAAAGCTAATAAAACTAAGGCTAATAAGAGCAACACATGTACCACAAAAAGCTCACTTTTTCCCACATTTAGCTTGTATCCCGAAAAGTCTCCAAAATCCCTAAGAACTTGCATGACCTCCCCCATCCCCTCCACCGGATCCGCAATATACAGAAGCAGGTCATCCGCATACAGCAAAACACGGTGCTCCTCTCCCCCCCCAAACCAACCCCCTCCAGTTTCTGGACTCCCTCAACGCCATGGCCAGCAGCTCAATTGCCAAGGCAAACAGCAGGGGGGACAAAGGGCACACCTGCCTCGTTCCACGATATAACCTAAAGTACCCTGACCGCAGCCGGTTCATCGACACACTTGCTACCGGGGCCTGGTACAACAATTTGACACACCCTATGAATTCCTCCCCAAATCTAAATCTGCCTAACACCTCCCAGTCCACCCGATCAAAGGTCATCTCCGCGTCCATTACTACCACCACTTCTGCGTCCCCACCCTCCGAGGGCATCATGATGACATTCAGGGGCGTCCGCACATTCGTATTCTGCTGCCTGCCCTTCACAAACCCCGTTTGATCCTCATGAATCACTCCTGGGACACAATCCTCAATCCTAGTGGCCAAGATCTTGGCCAACAGCTTGGCATCCACATTAAGGAGTGAAGTCGGCCTCTAGCAGCCGCATTGCAGCCGGTCCTTATCATGCTTGAGAATAAGCGAGATCAGAGCCTGCGACATCGTCGGGGGAAGGATACCCTTTTCCTTAGCCTCGTTAAAAGTTCTCAACAACAGCGGGCCCAACACCTCCGAGAATTTCCTATAGAACTCTACGGGGACCCCATCCGGCCCCGGGGCCTTACCCACCTGCATTCTCCCCAACCCCTTAACTAGCTCCTCCATCCTAATCGGGGCCCCCAGTCCCTCTATCCACCCTTCCTCCACCTTTGGGAACCTCAGTTGGTCCAGGAACTGCCTCATCCCCTCCCCACCCTCCGGGGGTTCTGACTCATACAGTTTACCATAGAAGTCCTTAAAGACCTTGTTTATTTTAGCTGGACTCCGCACCGTGTACCCCCCCCCCCCCCACCATCTCAAATTCCCGCAATCTCCCTAGCCGCCTCCCTCTTCCGCAGCTGATGCGCCAGCATCCGACTTGTCTTCTCCCCATACTCATACACTGCACCTTCCTCAACTGGGCCTCAGCCTTCCCCGTGGTTAGCAAGTCAAACTCTGTTTGGAGGCTCCGGCGCTCCTTCAGCAGCCCCTCCTCGGGTGATTCCGCATACCTCCTATCCACCCTCAGTATCTCCCCCACCAAACTCTCCCTCTCCATCCTCTCCCTCTCCTCCCTGTGGGCCCTGATTGAGATTAACTCCCCCGTGACCACTGCCTTCAGCGCCTCCCAGACCACACTCACCGCCACCTCCCCATTATCATTGGCCTCCACATATCTCTGGATGCATCTCCGGACCAGACCTCCTCGTCTGCCAGTAGTTCCACTTCCAATCGACACAGCGGGCGTTGGCCTCTCTCCTCCTCCACCCCCAGCTCCACCCGGTGCGGGGCATGGTCCGAGATCGCAATGGCAGAATACTCCGCCCCCTCCACCCTCGAGATCAGCGCCCTGCTTAGCATGAAAAATTCTATCCGCGAGTAATCCTTGTGTACATGGGAGAAGAAGGAAAACTCCCTCGCCCTTGGCCTGGCAAATCTCCACGGATCCACTCCCCCCATGTGGTCCATGAACCCCCGAATGACCTTGGCCGCTGCCGGCCGCTTACCCGACCTCGACCTAGACCGGTCCCGAGTCGGGTCCAGGACCGTATTGAACTGACCGCCCCCCCCCCATTACCAAACTACATGACTCCAGATCCGGAATCCGACTCAGCATCCGCTTCATGAACCCCGCATCGTCCCAGTTCGGAGCATACACATTCACTAGCACCACCCGGGCCCCCTGCAGCCTGCCACTCACCATAACATAAAGACCCCCCTTATCCGCCACAATACCCACCGCTTCAAATGCCACCCGCTTATTCACCAAGATTGCAACCGCCTGTTCTTCGTGTCCAGCCCTGAGTGGAAAACCTGCCCCACCCATCCCTTCCTCAGCCTGGTTTGATCCGCAACCTTCAGGTGTGATTCCTGTATCATGGCTACGTCTGCCTTCAGCCTCTTTAGAACATAGAACATTACAGCGCAGTACAGGCCCTTCGACCCCCGATGTTGCGCCCACCTGTGAAACCACTCTAATGCCCATCTACACTATTCCCTTATCGTCCATATATCTATCTAATGACCATTTGAATGCCCTTAGTGTTGGCGAGTCCACTACTGTTGCAGGCAGGGCATTCCACGCCCTTACTACTCTCTGAGTAAAGAACCTATCTCTGACGTCGGTCCTATATTTATCTCCCCTCAATTTAAAGCTATGTCCCCTCGTGCTATCACCATCCGAGGAAAATGGCTCTCACTGTCCACCCTATCTAATCCTCTGATCATCTTGTATGCCTCAATTAAGTCACCTCTTAACCTTCTTCTCTCTTACGAAAACAGCCTCAAGTCCCTCAGCCTTCCCTCATAAGATCCTCCCTCCATACCAGGCAACATTCTGGTAAATCTCCTCTGCACCCTTTCCAATGCTTCCACATTCTTCCTATAATGCGGCGACCAGAATTGCACGCAATACTCCAAATGCGGCCGCACCAGAGTTTTGTACAGCTGCAACATGACCTCATGGCTCCGAAACTCAATCCCTCTACCAATAAAAGCTAACACACCGTACGCCTTCTTAACAACCCTCTCAACCTGGGTGGCAACTTTCGGGGATCTATGTACATTGACACCGAGACCTCTCTGCTCATCCACACTACCAAGAATCTTACCATTATCCCAGTACTCTGTCTTCCTGTTATTCCTTCCAAAATGAATCACCTCACACTTTTCTGCATTAAACTCCATTTGCCACCTCTCAGCCCAGCTCTGCAGCTTAGCTATGTCCCTCTGTAACTTGTAACATCCTTCCGCACTGTCCACAACTCCACCGACTTTAGTGTCATCTGCAAATTTACTCACCCATCCTTCTACGCCCTCCTCCAGGTCATTTATAAAAATGACAAACAGGAGTGGCCCCAAAACAGATCCTTGTGATACACCACTAGTAACTGGACTCCAGTCTGAACATTTCCCATCAACCACCACTCTTTGTCTTCTTCCAGCTAGCCAATGTCTGATCCAAACTGCTAAGTCACCCTGAATCCCATGCCTCCATATTTTCTGCAATAGCATACCGTGGGGAACCTTATCAAACGCTTTACTGAAATCCATATACACCACATCAACTGCTTTACCCTCATCCAGCTGTTTGGTCACCTTCTCAAAGAACTCAATAAGGTTTGTGAGGCACGATCTACCCTTCACAAAACCGTGTTGACTATCTCTAATTAAATTATTCCTTTCCAGATGATTATACATCCTATCTCTTCTAAACCTTTCCAAGACTTTGCCCACAACAGAAGTAAGGCTCACTGGTCTATACTTACCGGGGTTGTCTCTACTCCCCTTCTTGAACAAGGGGACAACATTTGCTATTCTCCAGTCTTCTGGCACTATTTCTGTAGACAAAGATGACGTAAAGATCAAAACCAAAGGCTTAGCAATCTCCTCCCCAGCTTCCCAGAGAATCCTAGGATAAATCCCAGGGGACTTATCTATTTTCACACTTTCCAGAATTGCTAACACCTCCTCGTTATGAACCTCAAGCCCTTCTAGTCTAGTACCCTGTATCTCAGTATTCTCCTCGACAACATTGTCTTTTTCCTGTGTGAATACTGAGGAAAAATATTCATTCAGCACCTCTCCTATCTCCTCGGACTCCACGCACAACTTCCCACTACTGTCCTTGACTGGCCCTACTCTTACCCTAGTCATTCTTTTATTCCTGACATAGCTATAGAAAGCTTTAGGGTTATCCTTGATCCTACCTGGCAAAGACTTCTCATGTCCCCTCCTGGCTCTTCTTAGCTCTCTCTTTAGGTCCTTCCTAGCTAAATTGTAACTCTCGAGTGCCCTAACTGAACCTTCACGTCTCATCTTTACATAAGCCTCCTTCTTCCTCTTGACAAGTGTTTCAACTGCTTTAGTAAACCACGGTACCCTCGCTCGACCACTTCCTACCTGCCTGACAGGTACATACTTATCAAGGACACGCAGTAGCTGTTCCTTGAACAAGCTCCACATTTCCATTGTGCCCATCCCCTGCAGTTTTCCTCTCCATCCGATGCATCCTAAGTCTTGCCTCATCACATCATAATTGCCTTTCCCCCAGATATAACTCTTGCCCTGCGGTATATACCTAACCCTTTCCACCACTAAAGTAAACGTAATCGAATTGTGGTCACTATCACCAAAGTGCTCACCTACCTCCAAATCTAACACCTGTCCTGGTTCATTACCTAGTACCAAATCCAATATGGCTTCGCCTCTCATTGGCCTATCTACATACTGTGTCAGGAAACCCTCCTGCACACATTGGACAAAAACGGACCCATCTAAAGTACTCGAACTGTAGCGTTTCCGGTCAATATTTGGAAAGTTAAAGTCCCTCATAACAACTACCCTGTTACTTTTGCTCCTATCCAGAATCATCTTTGCAATCCTTTCCTCTACATCTCTGGAACTTTTCGGAGGCCTATAGAAAACCCCTAACAGGGTAACCTCTCCTTTCCTGTTTCTAACCTCAGCCCATACTACCTCAGTAGAAGAGCCCTCATCAAACGTCCTTTCTGCCACCGTAATATTGTCCTTAACTAACAATGCCACCCCTCCCCCTCTTTTACCACCTTCCCTGAGCTTACTGAAATATCTAAACCCCGGCACCTGCAACAACCATTCCTGTCCCTGCTCTACCCATGTCTCCGAAATGGCCACCACATCGAAGTCCCAGGTACCAACTCATGCCGCAAGTTCACCCACCTTATTCCAGATGCTCCTGGCATTGAAGTAGACGCACTTTAAACCACCTTCCTGCCTGCCGGTACACTCCTGCAACTTTGAAACTATACTCATGACCTCACTACTCTCAACCTCCTGTATACTGGAGCTACAATTCAGGTTCCCAATCCCCTGCTGAACTAGTTTAAACCCTCCCGAAGAGCATTAGCAAACTTCCCCCCTGTCCAGGTGTAGACAGTCCCATTTGTAGAGGTCCCACCTACCTCAGAATAAGCCCCAATTGTCCGGGAATCTGAAACCCTCCCTCTTGCACCATCCCTGTAGCCACGTGTTCAACTGCTCTCTCTCCCTATTCCTCGTCTCGCTAGCACGTGGCATGGGTAACAACCCAGAGACAATAACTTTGTTTGTCCTAGATCTACGTTTCCTCCCTGATATCCTTCCTTACATCCCCATCCCCTTTCCTACCTCGCCCCCAATCCCTCTTACCATCGATTCTCCCTCAATCAGCACAGCAGCACCCCTATGTGGACCACGACTTGGGGCTGCTCCCCCTCCCCCTTAAGGATCCGGAAAACACGATCCGAGACATCGCGGACCCTGGCACCTGTGAGGCAACACACCAACCGCAAGTCTCTCTCATTCCCACAGAATCTCTTATCTATCCCCCCAACTATGGAGTCTCCAATGACTAATGCTCTACTCCTCTTCTCCCCTTCCCTTCTGAGCAACAGGGACAGACTCTGTGCCAGAGACCTGTATCCCATGGCTTACCCCTGGTAAGTCCCCCCCCCCCCCCCCCGCCCCCCCCAACAGTATCCAAAGTGGTATACTTGTTACTAAGGGGAACGGCCACAGAGGATCCCTGTACTGACTGCTTCCTCCCAGCCCCTCTCACCGTCACCCATCTATCTTTATTCTTCGTTAAGTGCAAGAACACCCGGGCCCTCTTGACCGGCCCATTCAGGCCTCTCACGTTCCACGTGATCAGCCGGATTGGGGGGCACCCCCCCCCCCCCACCCTGCCAACTAGCTATCTCCTTTTTTAGGCCAGCCTCGTGCCCACCCCACCTGCACCCTTCAGTCCCCCAGGCGGAGGCTCCCCGCCCCGACTCTCCCTCTTACCATCGATTCTCCCTCAATCAGCACAGCAGCACCCCAGTTGCCCCCCCTCCCCTGACCAAACAACTGCTTAACCCCCCTACCCCCCCCCATTGCACTCCCGTAAGCCAGCTGACTCATGCTGACCCCGGCCGCTCCCGCCTCTGTCTCCAATCCCCCTTTGGAGTTCCCATCCAAATCTCCAGCCTCCCCCCTCCACCTAAGTGGAGTAGAGAGAGTTCCCCCCCCATATCCCATATAAACCAGTCACGGGAACAAGCCGCGCTCCCTGCCTGGGCCGACCTCACGCCCTATGACCCCCTCACCCCCTCACGACACAGCTCCTCCCAACTGCGACCTCGCCGCCAATCCCTGAGGGCCCCAGGCCACGGGACCACCCAGACCAAAGAAAATGCGGGGGAAAACCCCACCCAAACATCGCCCCATCTCCCTCACCCACAACCCTCATAACATTCTGCAAACCATTAATTCGAGTCCAACTTCTCATTTTTGATGAAAGTCCACGCCTCATCCGGACTATCAAAATAGTGGTGTTGGTCCTGGTATGTGACCCACAGCCTCACCGGCTGTAACAGCCCGAACTTCACCCCCTTCCCGTGGAGAACCGCCTTGGCCCGGTTGAATCCTGCCCGCTTCTTGGCCAGCTCTGCACTCCAGTCCTGGTAAATCCGGATCTCGGTGTTCTCCCACCTGCTGCTCCGCTCCTTCTTCGGCTATCGTAGGATACTCTCCCTGTCGGTGAAGCGGTGGAGCCTTACCACCATAGCCCTCGGCGGCTCGTTCGCCCTTGGCCTCCTGGCCAGGACTCTGTGCGCCCCATCCAGCTCCAAGGGCCTCGGGAAGGCTCTGGCGCCCATCAGCGTATTCAGCATCGTGGCTACATACGCCCCAGCGTCCGACCCCTCCATGCCTTCAGGGAGACCCAGAATCCGCAGGTTCTGCCTCCTCGACCTATTCTCCAGGTCCTCCAGCTTCTCCTGCCTCGTGCGCTTCCACTCTGACCGCCAGGCCCAGAATCTCGCCCTCATTCTCAGAGGCCTTCTGCTGCACCTCCTTAATCGCCGTTCCCTGCATCTTCTGGGTCTCCACCAACCTTTCAATCGATGCCTTCATAGGGGCCAACATCTCAGCCTTCAAATCCGCAAAGCAGCTTCTCAAAAACTCCTGCTGCTCTCGAGACCACTGGGCCCACGCTGCCTGATCACCGCCCGCCGCCACCTTGTTTTTTCGTGCCCGTTCTCCTCTCTAAAGCCACTTTTTTGACCGCTGTGCTCCTGGTCCACTCCATACAGTGCTGGGGGACCCTCACTGTTTCCCTCCCACACCGGGAATCGTCGTCCAAATGTCGCTGGAGCTCCTTAATAGGGCCCAAAAGTCCGTTATCGGCGGGAGCTGCCAACCGTGCGACCTACCAAGGCATAGCCGCAACCGAAGTCACTTGATGCAGTTTTGAGTAAAAGATGTTCCGGACTTTGAAGTGAGTTCAATGTGTTTTATTGAACTATTAGTACAGTTCTCAATGAGTTCGACTCTCTGTTAATCTAAATGTGGTAACTCAGTCTAACTGAACCAGCCTGGCTCTAAGCCACGTGCTGGGTGTGATGCTGAGGATACACCCTGTCTCACTCTGTAGATGTTGGTCTGTGGAAAGAGTGCCAGATTCATGAGGGACACCTGGGCGTCGAGAAGTCGAGGAGTGCCTCATCCCTTTTATAATGATATACCACCCCTGAGTGTCCTGACTGCTCATTGGTTGTGTCCTATTCTATGTGTTCTTTAGGTGCATGTTTTCATATCATAACATCTCCCCTTTTTAAAAATGTTTTGTTGGCGTATGTGAATGTATTTACATGTGAATGAGTCTGTCTAACGTGACCGACGGAGGACAACAGAACAGAGCAAACCAAACAAATGTTCACAAGTCCAATCTCTCAGGCTTGCGCCTGATCCTGGTCGACCGCCGGAGAGGTGTCGGAGGGGCCTCGGGGTGCGGGGTCTCTCACTGAGAGACTCCAGAAAATGGAGAGGGGTGAGTAGAGGGGGAGAAGAACACCGAGTGTCACTCTACGTGGATGACCTACTGTTGTATGTGACGGACCCAGTGGGGGGGATCCCACTGGGACAGAGGTCATGCAGATATTGAGGGAGTTCGGAGATTTCTCGGGATATAGGCTTAACATGGAATAAAATATTTTAAGATAAAGATAGATAGTTTTTTGAAGAATAAAGGGATTAAGGGTTATGGTGTTCGGGCCGGAAAGTGGAGCTGAGTCCACAAAAGATCAGCTATGATCTCATTGAATGGTGGAGCAGGCTCGAGGGGCCAGATGGCCTACTCCTGCTCCTAGGTCTTATGTTCTTATGTTCTTATGTATCAGCAGGTGGCAATTCAACATATTGAATTGCAAGCAAAGTGCTTGCGGGCAGGCATCTTTGCGCAGTGCCCGTCGATTCCTTCGCATGATGGAGCCATCAGCCATATGTACAACATAAGAGCCTGTCAAACAACGACAGCCGGGGAAGACCACCCACCATCCGGTATCTGGATCCTGACAGTGTCTGCCGGGGATAGCACAGCCAGATCGGTGGCATGGGCATCATAGCCCTGCTTTTGATGGTCTCTGAGCTGCTGCATCTTCTGCAGCACCGGGAGGTGATCCAGGTTGGGCAGGTGTATGGCTGAAAGCGTCGTCCGCAGGTCCCTGTTCATCAGGAGTTGAGCCGACGACATGCCAGTGGACAAAGGAGTCACCCTGTACGCGAGCAGTGCAAGGTGTATGTCGGAAGCAGAGTCCACGGCCTTGCAGATGAGCTGTTTCACAATGTGCACCCCTTCCTCGACTTTTCCATTGGACTGCGGATAGTGTGGACTGGAGGTGACATGCTGGAAATTGTATGACCTGGCAAACGTGGACCATTCTCAACTGTTAAAGCACGGGCCATTGTCGCTCATGACGGTGATTGGGATGCCATGCCTTGAGAACAGCTACATACATGCTTTGATGACAGTCCGAGAGGTGAGGTCCGGGAGCTTCAGCACCTCAGGGTAATTCGAGAAATAGTCGATGATCAAACGTAGTCGCAACCATTCGCACGAAAGAGGTTAATGCCAACCTTGGACCACGGACAGGTCACTATGTCGTGCTGCTGGAGCGTCTCCTTGCTCTGCGCTGGCTGGAACCGCTGACAGGTAGCACAGTTCAGGACCATGTTTGTGATGTCCTGGCTGATGCCGGGCCAGTAGACAGCTTGCCGGGCTCTGCATCTGCACTTCTCGACGCCCAGGTGTCCCTCACGAATCTGGCGCAGCACCAAGCTCTGGAGACTGAGCAGAATGACAATCCTGTCCAGCTTGAGGAGGATACCATCAATCACCATCAGGTCATCCTTCACATTGTAAAATTGTGGGCACTGCCCTTTCTGCCAGCCATTGATGAGGTTGTGGATGACGCGCTGCAAGAGGGGGTCTTTGGCTGTCTCATCACGGATGAGGACTACCTTCTCATCTGACACCAGGAGAGTACTCGCACACAGCTGCACCTGTGATTCAAAGTGCTGGATGACCTCCAGCAGCTCACTGGGCGAGGTGACGGAGTGGGACAATGCATCAGCGATGATGAGCTCCTTGCCAGGTGTGTACACCAATTTGAAGTCATACCTCCTAAGTTTAAGCAGGATTCTCTGCAACCGAGGCATCATGTCATTCAGGTCCTTGTGGATGATGTGGATCAGAGGCCTTTGATCCACCTCGACAGTGATTGTCGACAGGCCGTAGACATAATCATGAAATTTGAGGATGCCGGTGAGAAGACCCAAACACTCCTTCTTAATATGAGCAAATCTGGTTTCAGTGGGTGTCATCGCCCTTTATGCGTCGGCTACTGGTGCTAAGGATGATGTGTCATCTCGTTGAAGCAACACCGCACCGATGCCATCCTGACTCGCATCTGTGGATATCTTTGTCTCCCGGTCCGAGTCGAAGAATGCCAGGACTGGTGCAGTGGTGAGCTTGGCTTTCAGCTCCAGCCACTCTGTCTGGTGGGCCACCTTCCACTCAAAGGCAGTTGACTTTTTCACCAGGTTGTGTAGGGCCGTGGTGTGTGTGGCCATGTTTGGAATGAACTTGCCCAGAAAATTGACCATACCCAAGAAGCGCAGCACCGCCTTTTTGTCCTCAGGGACCTTCATCGCCGTGATGGCCTTGATTTTGTCTGTGTCCGGGCGCACACCATGCTGTGAGATCTGGTCGCCTAGGAACTTGAGCGTCGATGTGACAAAACAACAGTTGGACCTGTTTAACTTCAGGCCGTTGGAATGTACACGGCGGAATCCCTTCTGGAGATGGGACACATGTTCTTCCGGGGTCGTGGACCATATGATGATGTTGTCCACGTACACATGAACCCCTTCAATGCCTTCCATCATCTGCTCCATGATGCGATGGAATATGCCGATGCCGAGATGATGCCAAATGGCATGCGATTGTAGCAGTATCTGCCAAAAGGCGTGTTTAAGGTGCAGAGCCTCCTGCTGGACTCTTCCAGCTGGATTTGCCAAAATCCCTGTGATGCATCCAATTTGGTGAAGAAGCGCGCGTGTCCACCTCACTCGTGAGTTCCTCCCGCTGCGAGATGGGGTAATGTTCCCGCATGATATTCTTATTGAGATCCTTGGGAACAATGCAGATGTGCAGGTCCCCCAAAGGCTTCTTTACGCACACCATCGAGCTTACCCAGTCAGTCGGTTCGGTGACCTTGGATATGATGCCTTTTTGATGAAGATCTTGGAGCTGTGCCTTCAGATGCTCTCTCAGTGGAGCAGGGACTCGTTGTGGTGCGTGGACCACTGGCTTGGCATCAGGTCGTAGCAGAATCTTGTATCGATACGGCAGCGTGCCCATCCTGTTGAACACATCTGGATACTGGGTGAGGATGTCGTGGATGCCGGCCTGAAGATCCACATGGGAGGATGTCGTGGTGTAAACCCTTTGAATGAGGTTCAGCTGCTTGCAGGCATGCGCACCTAGTAGGGATGCCCTGTCCATCTTAACAATTTCAAAGTGCAACCGTGCTTGTGTGTGTCGGTTGGATACGTGCAGATGGCAGGATCCCAGTGCCATGATGGCTTTCCCATTGTAATCCAGGATCATGCAGGCAGCTGGAAGGACCGTGGGGGACTTCTTAATGCGTCTGAAGTCTGCCTGTGCGAGGAGGTTGGCACAGGCACCTGTGTCCAGCTTGAACTGGATGGGGCAGTGGTTGACTTTCATCACTGCTCGCCATTCGTCCTCGGAATCCACAGCTAGGATCGATTGGACTTCCGATGAGTCTGGTGTGGCATATTCACACGTTGTAATAATGCCCACCACGGTAGGCGTTGTCCAGGCATTCATCACCTGGATCCGTTGCACTGCCGGGATCAGAATCCTGTAGGCGTGTTGCACACTCCGGATGCGCTGTCGTCGGAAATGGGCACGCTGGCTCCTGACTGGTGGTGCAGATCTGCACAGGGCTGCATAGTGGCCTGGCTTCCCGCAGTTTAAACAGCATTTGCCTCTTGCAGGCCAGTCTTTCTTTAAATGGGCGGTGCCACAGTTCGAACACGTCATGACGTCGGCGTCCTGACGCTCAGTGCGTCGTTGCACATGCGCAGTGCTGTTCTCAGACGTCTGCACCTGTGCAGTGTGGGTTTCGGCCACTTCATTATCCCGTTCGCATCGCACATGCGTCGGCCCCGGGAAGAGCGCGCAAAATGGCTGCTTTCGTCAATGTTGAGGCGCTGCATCCGGGAGATGGCCTGCACACTCTCCGTCTTGTGGGAGGCTAGTTTATCATTTTCTGCCGTTTTGTACTGGGAATAGCGATTTTCAGCGTGCTCATGCACTGTGCATGTTTCAATCGCGACTGGCAGGGTCATGTGCTTGATCTTCAGTGATGCGCAATCAATTGCACAAAGACGCAGATTGGGTACAACTGTGGCTTTATTGCAGTCAGATGCGTGGCCTCCTGCTGCAACTGGCGAAATGGCAGGGTAATGGAGGTCACGCATATTTATATAGATCTTAGTGGGCGGAGCCAGCTGGCAGGGGCTACCAGCGAACCTGTAGTGCAGGTCCTGCCTTACATCCCATAATACAGTGGTTCACCACATTCACCCCCTGTTAAAAATGAGTCCGGCGGGGGTGATGTGAAACTATATACAAATAGTGCAATTATGTACAGTGTTAAGAATGGGGAAAACAAGGAAGAAAAAAAGAAAAGTCCATGTTGACGGTCCGGAGTCCGTCAAAGGTTCAGCCGATCCAGTGCTTTGGTGCTTCGTTGGGAGCGGCGTAACGGTGGCGGCGAAGTCGGTGCTGGCGGTGGTGGAGGTGGCACCGATGGCAGTGGTGGCGGTGCTGATGCTGGCCAGTCATTGGGGAACTCCGGGAGCATGTCGAAATCCTCTTCGTCCTCTTGTGCGGGAAGGGGGGGGGAGGGGTTGGTCTGGTGGGGTCAATGTTGGTGGCGCGGTGGGAAGGGGGTGGGGCACATGGGTGGGGGAGTGTGTTGGGGTGGAACCTGATGGTGCCAGGTCCCTGAGTGAGACAGTATCTTGGCGGCCATCGGGAAACTCCACGTAGGCATATTGAGGGTTGGCGTGGAGCAGGTGAACTCTGTCCACCAAGGGGTCTGCCTTGTGGAGTCGGACGTGTCTACGGAGAAGGACCGGTCCTGGAGTTGCGAGCCAAGTCGGGAGCGACACCCCGGATATGGACTTCCTGGGGAAGGTAAAAACACGTTCATGGGGTGTGTTATTAGTGGCGGTGCACAATAGTGACCGGATGGAGTGTACAGCGTCAGGGAGGACCTCCTGCCGGCGAGAGGCTGGGAGGTTCATGGACCATAGGGCCAGCTGGACGGCCCTCCAAACCGTCCCATCCTCCCGTTCTACTTGCCCATTTCCCCGGGGGTTGTAGCTGGTCGTCCTGCTGGAGGCGATACCCCTGCTGAGCAGGAATTGACGCAGCTCATCGCTCATGAATGAGGATCCCGTCACTGTGGATGTAGGTGGGGAGACCGAACAGAGCGAAGATGGTGTTGAGGGCCTTGATGATGGTGGCAGACATATCGGGGCATGGGATGGCGAAGGGGAATCTGGAGTACTCATTTGGAGTACAGTGAGAATGTCCGTGTTACGGTCGGTGGAGGGGAGGGGCCCTTTGAAATCCACGCTGAGGCGTTCAAAGGGGCGGGAAGCCTTCACCAGGCATGCACGGTCCGGCCGGAGAAGTGCGGCTTGCACTCTGCACAGACCTGGCAGTCCCTGGTGATTGTCCGTACTTTCTCGACGGAGTAGGGCAGATTGCGAGCTTTGACCAGATGGTACAATCGAGTGACTCCTGGGTGACAAAGGCTGTCGTGTAGGGCCCGGAGTTGGTCTACTGGTGCGCTTGCACATGTACCTCGGGAGAGGGCGTCTGGGGGCTCGTTGAGTTTACTGGGGCGATACAAAATCTCATAATTATAGGTGGAGAGCTCGATTCTCCATCGCAAGATTTTAACATTTTTGATCTTGCCCCGATGTGTGTTATTGAACATGAAGGCGACCGACCGTTGGTCAGTGAGGAAAGTGAATCTCTTACCGGCCAGGTAGAGCCTCCAATGCCGCACAGCTTCAACGATAGCTTGGGCCTCCTTTTCGACGGATGAGTGTCGAATTTCAGAGGCATGAAGGGTGCGGGAAAAGAATGCCACAGGTCTGCCTGCCTGGTTTAGAGTGGCGGCAAGGGCGATGTCTGAAGCATCGCTTTCTACTTGGAAAGGCAGTGACTCGTCCACTGCGCGCATCCTGGCCTTGGCGATGTCTGCTCTGATGCGGGCGAAAGCGTGTTGTGCCTCGGCCGCGAGAGGGAATTGGGTGGACTGAATGAGTGGGCGGGCCTTGTCCGCATAGTTTGGGACCCACTGGGCGTAGTAGGAAAAGAACCCCAGGCAGCGTTTGAGGGCCTTGGGGCAGTGGGGGAGGGGAGCTCCATGAAGGAGCGCATGCGGTCGGGGTCGGGCCCGAGAAGTCCGTTTTGGACTCCATAGCCAAGAATGGTTAACCGGGTCGTGCTGAACACACACTTCTCTTTGTTATAGGTCAGGTTGAGAAGAGTGGCAGTGAGGAGGAATTTATTGAGGTTGGCATCGTGGTCCTGCTGGTCATGGCCGCAGATGATGACATCCGTCGATTTCGGCGGGAGAACAGCTGGTGAGTGGTGAGTCAGTTTCAGCGGGAGCATTGCGGAAGGAGGTTGCTGGGAGGTAAGTCAACCTTTAAAAGCACTTGTCTTTGCAGGGGCAGGCCAGTCGATTTCGGCGGCGTGAGAACAGCTGGCTGGTTAGTCAATTTCAGCAGGAGCTGAGAATTTTTCTTTTTTTTATTTTAAATTAGTTTTTTAGGCGGGAACAGGAAGTCGACCCGCAGACGTCTGGGAAGACCCTCCCCAATAAATTCTGGTGGAGAGGAAACCCATTGGTCTGAGGTAAGTACCATATTTTATTATATTATTATTATTTTTTAGCCAGATCTTGGTAGAAAGTTAGAGGAATGGCAGGGAAGGGAGTGCAATGTTCCTCCTGCAGGATGTTTGAGGTGAGGGATGCAGTTAGTGTCCCTGCTGGTTTTACCTGCAGGAAGTGCTGCCATCTCCAGCTCCTCCAAGACCGAGTTAGGGAACTGGAGCTGGAGTTGGAAGAACTTCGGATCATTCGGGAGGCAGAAGGGGTCATAGATAGCAGCTTCAGGGAATTAGTTACACCAAAGATTGGAGATAGGTGGGTAACTGTAAGAGGGACTGGGAAAAAACAGTCAGTGCAGGGATCCCCTGCGGTCGTACCCCTGAGAAACAAGTATACCGCTTTGGATACTTGTGGGGGGGACGACTTACCAGGGGTAAGCCATGGGGTACGGGCCTCTGGCACGGATTCTGTCCCTGTTGCTCAGAAGGGAAGGGGGGAGAGGAGCAGAGCATTAGTAATTGGGGACTCTATAGTCAGGGGCACAGATAGGAGATTTTGTGGGAGCGTGAGAGACTCACGTTTGGTATGTTGCCTCCCAGGTGCAAGGGTACGTGATGTCTCGGATCGTGTTTTCCGGGTCCTTAGGGGGGAGGGGGAGCAGCCCCAAGTCGTGGTCCACATTGGCACCAACGACATAGGTAGGAAAGGGGATAAGGATGTCAGGCAGGCTTTCAGGGAGCTAGGATGGAAGCTCAGAACTAGAACAAACAGAGTTGTTATCTCTGGGTTGTTGCCCGTGCCACGTGAGATGAGGAATAAGGAGAGAGAGCATTTAAACACGTGGCTACAGGGATGGTGCAGGCGGGAGGGATTCAGATTTTTGGATAACTGGGGCTCTTTCTGGGGAAGGTGGGACCTCTACAGACAGGATGGTCTACATCTGAACCTGAGGGGCACAAATATCCTGGGGGGGAGATTTGTTAGTGCTCTTTGGGGGGGTTTAAACTAATGCAGCAGGGGCATGGGAACCTGGATTGTAGTTTTAGGGTAAGGGAGAATGAGAGTATAGAGGTCAGGAGCACAGATTTGACATCGCAGGAGGGGGCCAGTGTTCAGGTAGGTGGTTTGAAGTGTGTCTACTTCAATGCCAGGAGTATACGAAACAAGGTAGGGGAACTGGCAGCGTGGGTTGGTACCTGGGACTTCGATGTTGTGGCCATTTCGGAGACATGGATAGAGCAGGGACAGGAATGGATGTTGCAGGTTCCGGGGTTTAGGTGTTTTAGTAAGCTCAGAGAAGGAGGCAAAAGAGGGGGAGGTGTGGCGCTGCTAGTCAAGAGCAGTATTACGGTGGCGGAGAGGATGCTAGATGGGGACTCTTCTGCCGAGGTAGTATGGGCTGAAGTTAGAAACAGGAAAGGAGAGGTCACCCTGTTGGGAGTTTTTTATAGGCCTCCTAATAGTTCTAGGGATGTAGAGGAAAGGATGGCGAAGATGATTCTGGATATGAGCGAAAGTAACAGGGTAGTTATTATGGGAGATTTTAACTTTCCAAATATTGACTGGAAAAGATATAGTTCGAGTACAATAGATGGGTCGTTTTTTGTACAGTGTGTGCAGGAGGGTTTCCTGAAACAATATGTTGACAGGCCAACAAGAGGCGAGGCCACGTTGGATTTGGTTTTGGGTAATGAACCAGGCCAGGTGTTGGATTTGGAGGTAGGAGAGCACTTTGGGGACAGTGACCACAATTCGGTGACGTTTACGTTAATGATGGAAAGGGATAAGTATACACCGCAGGGCAAGAGTTATAGCTGGGGGAAGGGCAATTATGATGCCATTAGACGTGACTTGGGGGGGATAAGGTGGAGAAGTAGGCTGCAAGTGTTGGGCACACTGGATAAGTGGGGCTTGTTCAAGGATCAGCTACTGCGTGTTCTTGATAAGTATGTACCGGTCAGACAGGGAGGAAGGCGTCGAGCGAGGGAACCGTGGTTTACCAAGGAAGTGGAATCTCTTGTTAAGAGGAAGAAGGAGGCCTATGTGAAGATGAAGTGTGAAGTTTCGGTTGGGGCGATGGATAGTTACAAGGTAGCGAGGAAGGATCTAAAGAGAGAGCTAAGACGAGCAAGGAGGGGACATGAGAAGTATTTGGCAGGAAGGATCAAGGAAAACCCAAAAGCTTTCTATAGGTATGTCAGGAATAAGCGAATGACTAGGGAAAGAGTAGGACCAGTCAAGGACAGGGATGGGAAATTGGGTGTGGAGTCTGAAGAGATAGGCGAGATACTAAATGAATATTTTTCGTCAGTATTCACTCAGGAAAAAGATAATGTTGTGGAGGAGAATGCTGAGCCCCAGGCTAATAGAATAGATGGCATTGAGGTACGTAGGGAAGAGGTGTTGGCAATTCTGGACAGGCTGAAAATAGATAAGTCCCCGGGACCTGATGGGATTTATCCTAGGATTCTATGGGAGGCCAGGGAAGAGATTGCTGGACCTTTGACTTTGATTTTTATGTCATCATTGGCTACAGGAATAGTGCCAGAGGACTGGAGGACAGCAAATGTGGTCCCTTTGTTCAAAAAGGGGAGCAGAGACAACCCCGGCAACTATAGGCCGGTGAGCCTCACGTCTGTAGTGGGTAAAGTCTTGGAGGGGATTATAAGAGACAAGATTTATAATCATCTAGATAGGAATAATATGATCAGGGATAGTCAGCATGGCTTTGTGAAGGGTAGGTCATGCCTCACAAACCTTATTGAGTTCTTTGAGAAGGTGACTGAACAGGTAGACGAGGGTAGAGCAGTTGATGTGGTGTATATGGATTTCAGCAAAGCGTTTGATAAGGTTCCCCACGGTAGGCTATTGCAAAAAATACGGAGGCTGGGGATTGAGGGTGATTTAGAGATGTGGATCAGAAATTGGCTAGCTGAAAGAAGACAGAGGGTGGTGGTTGATGGGAAATGTTCAGAATGGAGTACAGTCACAAGTGGAGTACCACAAGGATCTGTTCTGGGGCCGTTGCTGTTTGTCATTTTTATCAATGACCTAGAGGAAGGCGCAGAAGGGTGGGTGAGTAAATTTGCAGACGATACTAAAGTCGGTGGTGTTGTCGATAGTGTGGAAGGATGTAGCAGATTACAGAGGGATATAGATAAGCTGCAGAGCTGGGCCGAGAGGTGGCAAATGGAGTTTAATGTAGAGAAGTGTGAGGTGATTCACTTTGGAAGGAATAACAGGAATGCGGAATATTTGGCTAATGGTAAAGTTCTTGAAAGTGTGGATGAGCAGAGGGATCTAGGTGTCCATGTACATAGATCCCTGAAAGTTGCCACCCAGGTTGATAGGGTTGTGAAGAAGGCCTATGGAGTGTTGGCCTTTATTGGTAGAGGGATTGAGTTCCGGAGTCGGGAGGTCATGTTGCAGCTGTACAGAACTCTGGTACGGCCGCATTTGGAGTATTGCGTACAGTTCTGGTCACCGCATTATAGGAAGGACGTGGAGGCTTTGGAGCGGGTGCAGAGGAGATTTACCAGGATGTTGCCTGGTATGGAGGGAAAATCTTATGAGGAAAGGCTGATGGACTTGAGGTTGTTTTCGTTGGAGAGAAGAAGGTTAAGAGGAGACTTAATAGAGGCATACAAAATGATCAGGGGGTTGGATAGGGTGGACAGTGAGAGCCTTCTCCCGCGGATGGATATGGCTGGCACGAGGGGACATAACTTTAAACTGAGGGGTAATAGATATAGGACAGAGGTCAGAGGTAGGTTCTTTACGCAAAGAGTAGTGAGGCCGTGGAATGCCCTACCTGCTACAGTGGTGAACTCGCCAACATTGAGGGCATTTAAAAGTTTATTGGATAAACATATGGATGATAATGGCATAGTGTAGGTTGGATGGCTTTTGTTTCGGTGCAACATCGTGGGCCGAAGGGCCTGTACTGCGCTGTATTGTTCTATGTTCTATGTTCTATGTTATAGGTCAGGTTGAGAAGAGTGGCAGTGAGGAGGAATTTATTGAGGTTGGCATCGTGGTCCTGCTGGTCATGGCCGCAGATGATGACATTATCTAAGTCCGGAAAGGTGGCCTGCAAACCGTACTGGTCGACCATTCGGTCCATTTCCCTTTGGAAGACCGAGACCCCGTTTGTGACGGCGAAAGGGACCCTAAGGTAGTGATAGAGCCGACCGTCCGCCTCTAAGGCAGTGTATGGATGGTCCGACCTCCGGATGGGGAGCTGGTGGTAGGCGGATTTCAGTTCAATTATTGAGAAGACCCGGTACTGCGCAATCTGATTGACCATATCAGATATGCGTGGGAGTGGGTACCCGTCAAGCTGCGTGTACCGATTGCGGGACAGTTTAAAAGGTCGCTGCCTGGGTGAGGTAAGTACGTATTAACAAATTCCTTACCTTGCAGGCCCAGTCGATTTCAGCAGGAGCGGAGCAGGCTAGTCCATTTCAGCGGGAGCAGTGCGGAAGTGATTTCTGGGAGGTAAGTCTCTCCTTTAAAAACACTTACCTGGTCCCGTTTTCGGTCCCTCTTTGCTGTTTTAAAAAAGATTTTAGTGTTTAAGGCGGGAACAGAAAGTCGACCCACGGACTTCTGGGAAGACCCTCACCAATAAATTCTGGTGGAGAGGAAACCCGAGACACTACACGTGTAGTGTCTCCCACCCGTCCTCCTCCTCTAACCTAATAATAAAACCCATTGGCGTGAGGTAAGTACCATATTTTATTTTATTTTATTTTTTTTATTACAAAATTTTAATTTAGTTGTTAGCCAGATCTTGGTAGAAAGTTAGAGGGATGGCAGGGAAGGGAGTGCAATGTTCCTCCTGCAGGATGTTTGAGGTGAGGGATGCCGTTAGTGTCCCTGCTGATTTTACCTGCAGGAAGTGCTGCCATCTCCAGCTCCTCCAAGACCGAATTAGGGAACTGGAGCTGGAGTTGGAAGAACTTCGGATCATTCGGGAGGCAGAGGGGGTCATAGATAGCAGCTTCAGGGAATTAGTTACACCAAAGATTGGAGATAGATGGGTAACTGTAAGAGGGACTGGGAAAAAGCAGTCAGTGCAGGGATCCCCTGCGGTCGTTCCCCTGAGAAACAAGTATACCGAATTGGATACTTGTGGGGGGGGGACTTAACAGGGGTAAGCCATGGGGTACGGGCCTCTGGCACGGAGTCTGTCCCTGTTGCTCAGAAGGGAAGGAGGGTGAGGAGCAGAGCATTAGTAATTGGGGACTCGATAGTCAGGGGCACAGATAGGAGATTTTGTGGGAGCGTGAGAGACTCACGTTTGGTATGTTGCCTCCCAGGTGCAAGGGTACGTGATGTCTCGGATCGTGTTTTCCGGGTCCTTAAGGGGGAGGGGGAGCAGCCCCAAGTCGTGGTCCACCTTGGCACTAACGACATAGGTAGGAAAGGGGATAAGGATGTCGGGCAGGCTTTCAGGGAGCTAGGATGGAAGCTCAGAACTAGAACAAACAGAGTTGTTATCTCAGGGTTGTTGCCCGTGCCACGTGATAGTGAGATGAGGAATAGGGAGAGAGAGCAATTAAACACGTGGCTACAGGGATGGTGCAGGCGGGAGGGATTCAGATTTCTGGATAACTGGGGCTCTTTCTGGGGAAGGTGGGACCTCTACAGACAGGATGGTCAACATCTGAACCTGAGGGGCACAAATATCCTGGGGGGGAGATTTGTTAGTGCTCTTTGGGGGGGTTTAAAAAAATGCAGTAGGGCCATGGGAACCTGGGTTGTAGTTTTAGGGTAAGGGAGAATGAGAGTACAGAGGTCAGGAGCTCAGATTTGACGTCGCAGGAGGGGGCCAGTGTTCAGGTAGGTGGTTTGAAGTGTGTCTACTTCAATGCCAGGAGTATACAAAATAAGGTAGGGGAACTGGCAGCATGGGTTGGTACCTGGGACTTCGATGTTGTGGCCATTTCGGAGACATGGATAGAGCAGGGACAGGAATGGATGTTGCAGGTTCCGGGGTTTAGGTGTTTTAGCAAGCTCAGAGAAGGAGGCAAAAGAGGGGGAGGTGTGGCGCTGCTAGTCAAGAGCAGTATTACGGTGGCTGAGAGGATGCTAGATGGGGACTCATCTTCCGAGGTAGTATGGGCTGAGGTTAGAAACATGAAAGGAGAGTTCACACTGTTGGGAGTCTTCTATAGGCCTCCAAATAGTTCTAGGGATGTAGAGGAAAGGATGGCGAGGATGATCCTGGATAAGAGCGAAAGTAACAGGGTAGTTATTATGGGAGACTTTAACTTTCCAAATATTGACTGGAAGAGATATAGTTCGAGTACATTAGATGGGTCGTTTTTTTGTACAGTGTGTGCAGGAGGGTTTCCTGACACAGTATGTTGACAGGCCAACAAGAGGCGAGGCCACGTTGGATTTGGTTTTGGGTAATGAACCAGGCCAGGTGTTGGATTTGGAGGTAGGAGAGCACTTTGGGGACAGTGACCACAATTCGGTGACGTTTACGTTAGTGATGGAAAGGGATAAGTATACACCGCAGGGCAAGAGTTATAGCTGGGGGAAGGGTAATTATGATGCCATTGGACGTGACTTGGGGGGGATAAGGTGGAGAAGTAGGCTGCAAGTGTTGGGCACACTGGATAAGTGGAGCTTGTTCAAGGATCAGCTACTGCATGTTCTTGATAAGTATGTACCAGTCAGGCAGGGAGGAAGGCGCCGAGCGAGGGAACCGTGGTTTACCAAAGAAGTGGAATCTCTTGTTAAGAGGAAGAAGGAGGCCTATGTGAAGGTGAGGTGTGAAGTTTCAGTTGGGGCGATGGATAGTTACAAGGTAGCGAGGAAGGATCTAAAGAGAGAGCTAAGACGAGCAAGGAGGGGACATGAGAAGTATTTGGCAGGAAGGATCAAGGAAAACCCAAAAGCTTTCTATAGGTATGTCAGGAATAAGCGAATGACTAGGGAAAGAGTAGGACCACTCAAGGACAGGGATGGGAAGTTGTGTGTGGAGTCTGAAGAGATAGGCGAGATACTAAATGAATATTTTTCGTCAGTATTCACTCAGGAAAAAGACAGTGTTGTGGAGGAGAATGCTGAGCCCCAGGCTAATAGATTAGATGGCATTGAGGTACGTAGGGAAGAGGTGTTGGCAATTCTGGACAGGCTGAAAATAGATAAGTCCCCGGGACCTGATGGGATTTATCCTAGGATTCTCTGGGAGGCCAGGGAAGAGATTGCTGGGCCTTTGGCTTTGATTTTTATGTCATCATTGGCTGCAGGAATAGTGCCAGAGGACTGGAGGATAGCAAATGTGGTCCCTTTGTTCAAGAAGGGGAGCAGAGACAACCCCGGCAACTATAGACCGGTGAGCCTCACGTCTGTAGTGGGTAAAGTCTTGGAGGGGATTATAAGAGACAAGATTTATAATCATCTAGATAGGAATAATATGATCAGGGATAGTCAGCATGGCTTTGTGAAGGGTAGGTCATGCCTCACAAACCTTATCGAGTTCTTTGAGAAGGTGACTGAACAGGTAGACGAGGGTAGAGCAGTTGATGTGGTGTATATGGATTTCAGCAAAGCGTTTGATAAGGTTCCCCACGGTAGGCTATTGCAGAATATACGGAGGCTGGGGATTGAGGGTGATTTAGAGATGTGGATCAGAAATTGGCTAGCTGAAAGAAGACAGAGGGTGGTGGTTGATGGGAAATGTTCAGAATGGAGCTCAGTCACAAGTGGAGTACCACAAGGATCTGTTCTGGGGCCGTTGCTGTTTGTCATTTTTATCAATGACCTAGAGGAAGGCGCAGAAGTGTGGGTGAGTAAATTTGCAGACGATACTAAAGTTGGTGGTGTTGTAGATAGTGTGGAAGGATGTAGCAGGTTACAGAGGGATATAGATAAGCTGCAGAGCTGGGCTGAGAGGTGGCAAATGGAGTTTAATGTAGAGAAGTGTGAGGTGATTCACTTTGGAAGGAATAACAGGAATGCGGAATATTTGGCTAATGGTAAAGTTCTTGAAAGTGTGGATGAGCAGAGGGATCTAGGTGTCCATGTACGTAGATCGCTGAAAGTTGCCACCCAGGTTGATAGGGTTGTGAAGAAGGCCGATGGAGTGTTGGCCTTTATTGGTAGAGGGATTGAGTTCCGGAGTCAGGAGGTCATGTTGCAGCTGTACAGAACTCTGGTACGGCCGCATTTGGAGTATTGCGTACAGTTCTGGTCACCGCATTATAGGAAGGACGTGGAGGCTTTGGAGCGGGTGCAGAGGAGATTTACCAGGATGTTGCCTGGTATGGAGGGAAAATCTTATGAGGAAAGGCTGATGGACTTGAGGTTGTTTTCGTTGGAGAGAAGAAGGTTAAGAGGAGACTTAATAGAGGCATGCAAAATGATCAGGGGGTTGGATAGGGTGGACAGTGAGAGCCTTCTCCCGCGGATGGAAATGGCTGGCACGAGGGGACATAGCTTTAAACTGAGGGGTAATAGATATAGGACAGAGGTCAGAGGTAGGTTCTTTACGCAAAGAGTAGTGAGGCCGTGGAATGCCATACCTGCTACAGTAGTGAACTCGCCAACATTGAGGGCATTTAAAAGTTTATTGGATAAACATATGGATGATAATGGCACAGTGTAGGTTAGATGGCTTTTGTTTCGGTGCAACATCGTGGGCCAAAGGGCCTGTACTGCGCTGTATCGTTCTATGTTCTATGTTCTATGTTCTGTGATGTTCTGGCCGTAGTCCGCGACCATCCTGTGTTTCTCCCAGTTTTAACCACTACCACTTGGGCTCTCCAGGGGCTGTTGCCTCGATAATACCCTCCTTAAGCAGCCGCTGGACTTCGGACCTGATGAAGGTCTTGTCCTGGGTGCTGTACCGTCTGCTCCTGGTGGCGACGGGCTTGCAATCCGCAGTTAGATTGGCAAAGAGGGAGAAGGGGTCGACCTTGATGGTCGCGAGGCCGCAAACGGTAAGGGGGCGGCGGGTAGGGGTCCGCCGAATTTGAGGGTGAGGCTCTTGATATTGCACTGGAAGTCCAGGCCCAACAAGATTGCAGCGCAGAGATTAGGAGGGACATAGAGGCGGAAGTTACTAAATTCTATGCCCTGGACAGTGAGGATGACTGCACAGAAACCTCGGATCAGGACGGAGTGGGATCCGGAGGCTAGGGTGATCCTTTGATTGGCAGGATGGACCGCGAGGGAGCAGCGCCTTACCGTATCTGGGTGTGCAAAGCTTTCGGTGCTCCCGGAGTCCAGCAGACACGAGGTCACGTGGCCGTTGATTTTCACCGTCGGTTGTGCGGGCGAGATTGGTCCAGCGTCATCGAAGCGAGCTTTGGGTAGTCGTCGGATGGCTAGCATGTGCGGTTCCGATCTCGGGATGTCCGGAGACCCTGTGGGGAACAAAATGGCGACGCCCATGGTGCGCACATTGCGGGGTCGGGACAAGATGGCGGCGCCCATTAGGCACACGTGGTCGAAGGGGGACAAGATGGCAGCGCCCATTGGTCGCACATGGCCCCGGGAGGAGAAGATGGCGTGGGGGAGGGCGCGATAGCGGGCGCGATCGCAGCGACTGCGCGGGCCTGGCACACAGCCGCGAAGTGGCCCTTCTTACTGCAGGATTTACAAACGGCAGTGCGGGCCGGGCAGTGTTGGCGGGGTTGCTTCTGCTGACCGCAGAATTAGCAGCGGGGACCCCCGGGGTGCGCGGACCGGCACAGGCGCAGGCATATTGGGAAGGCAGGGCCCCAGCTGAGGAGGTCATCAGCGGGGTCCATAAGGGGTAGGAAGGGGTGGGCAGCGCGGCGGGATGGGTAAGACTGTACATTACGGGATGCGACCATCATGGAGAGCGCCAAGGTTTTCATCTCCGCTAGTTCGAGCGTGGCCCCTTCCAGTAATCGTTCTCGGATGCGGTCCGACGCAATCCCCATCACGAAAGCATCGCGCATGAGGAGATTAGCGTGTTCAGCGGCCTGACAGTCACAGTCCCGGATGAGTGGAATTAGGGCGCGCCAGAAGTCTTCGATGGACTCACCAGGTAGTTGCGAGCGGGTGGCGAGTACATACCTGGCGAAGAGCGTGTTCATCTTTTGAGCATAGTGTTCTTTAAGGAGTGCCATTGCTTTCGCGTAATTCGAGGCGTCTTGG
The DNA here is from genome assembly GCF_047496885.1 of Scyliorhinus torazame. Taxonomy (NCBI): domain Eukaryota; kingdom Metazoa; phylum Chordata; class Chondrichthyes; order Carcharhiniformes; family Scyliorhinidae; genus Scyliorhinus; species Scyliorhinus torazame. Next base: position 93,897,073 of record NC_092722.1, read on the forward strand.
ATCAATGGGAACACGCTGGAGCTCAGTCTGGAGTACAGGATGTTTATCTTCTGAGCCTCCATTGGTGCGGGGTCCGCAGCGTTGATGTAGGCCTCTAAACAGGCTAGCCAGTGAGTAAAGTCTTTTCTGGCGTCGGGTGAGTGCGGATCCTGCTGCAGGCGATCTGGTTTGATTCTGATATCCATTCTGTGGAAAAATCTGACTGCAATAAATTGATGCGCAATCAATTGCACAAAGACGCAGATTGGGTACAACTATGGCTTTATTGCAGTCAGATGCGTGGCCTCCTGCTGCAGCTGTCGAAATGGCAGGGCAATGGAGGTCACGCATATTTATACAGATCTTAGTGGGCAGAGCCAGCCAGCAGAGGCTTCCGGCGAACCTGTAGTGCAGGTCCTACCTTACATCCCATAATACAGTGGTTCACCACTTCAGTAACTGCTCTCTCAGAGGATCAGAGTGAGCTCCAAAAACGATTTGGTCTCTGATCATGGAGACAGTGATATCACTGAAGTTGCAGGATTGCGCTAAACTTAACTAAGGTTCGTTAAATACAAGTTGAAGGATTCGTCTTTACCTTGCAATCGCTGCTTGAATATGTAGCGCTCGAAGATTTTGTTGGTGTCCACCTCAGAGTGGCTGTCAAACTTGTCCAGGATGGTCTGAAACTTTATCTTGTCCTGGTTTTCGGTGAAGTGAAAGGAGTTGAATATTTCCAAGGCATGATCACCCGCTGTCGTGAGGAAAAAAGCTATCTTCCATGCATCAGACGTACCATTGATGCTTCGACGTAATGCTGAAATTTCTGCTTGAATGTCCGCCAGTTGGCACTGAGATTGCCGGAGGTCCTGAGCTGGTGAGGAGCCGGAATCTTTTCCATTGTGCCGGTGTACATTCGCTGGTCGTCACGGATCTTGCTGAGTTGAACTAACTAGATTGAACAGAATCCTGGTATCATGTTGTGTTATGTAATTTGGAATAACACAAGCTGCCACTTGATGCAGTTTTGAGTAAAAGATGCTCCAGACTTTGAAGTGAGTTCAATGTGTTTTATTGAACTATTAGCACAGTTCTCAATGTGTTCGACTCTCTGCTAATCTAAATGTAGTAACTCAGTCGAACTGAACCAGCCTTGCTCAAAGCCACATGCTGGGGTGTGATGCTGAGGATACACCCTGTCTCACTCTGCAGATAGCGGTCTGTGGAAAGAGGCGGGGTGTGAGTGCCTCATCCCTTTTATAGTGGGATACCACCCCTGAGTGTCCTGACTGCTCATTGGTCGTGTCCTATTCTATGTGTTCATTAGCTGCATGTTTGCATATCATGACAGGTAGTATTGAGGAAGCAGGCGGGCTGCAGAGGGACTCGGCCAGGCTAGGAGAGTGAGCAAAGAAGTGGCAGATGGAATACAATGTGGAAAAGTGCGAGGTTATGCACTTTGGAAGGAGAAATGGAGGCAAAGACTATTTTCTAAATGGGAAGATGCTTAGAAAATCAGAAGCGCATAGGGACTTGGGAGTCCTTGTTCACGATTCTCTTAAGGTTAACGTGCAGGTCCAGTCGGCAGTGAGGAAGGCAAATGCAATGTTAGCATTTGTGTCGCGAGGGCTAGAATACAAGGCCAGGGATGTACTTCTGAGGCTGTATAAGGCTCTGGTTGCACCCCATTTGGAGTATTGTGAGCAGTTTTGGGCTCCGTATCTAAGGAAGGATGGGCTGGCCTTGGGTCCAGAGGAGGTTCACAAAAATGATCCCTGCAATGAAGAGCTTGACATATGAGGAATGGCTGAGGATTCTGGGTCTGTACTCGGAGTTTAGAAGGATGAGGGGGGGATCTTATTGAAACTTACAGGATATTGCGTGGCCTGGATAGAGAGTATGTGGAGAGAATGTTTCTACTTGTAGGAAAAACTAGAAGCATAGGACACAATCTCAGACTAAAAGGACGATCTTTAAAAACAGAGATGAGGAGGAATTTCTTCAGCCAGAGGGTGGTAAATCTGTGGAACTCTTTGCCGCAGAAGGCTGTGGAGGCCAAATCACTGAGTGTCTTTAAAACAGAGATAGATAAGTTTTTGATCAATCAGAGGTTGTGGGAGAAGGCGGGAAAAAGGCGATGAGAAAAATATCAGCCATGATTGAATGGCGGAGCAGACTCGATTGGCCGAGTGGCCTAATTCTGCACCTAGAATATAGAATATAGAACATAGAACATTACAGCGCAGTACAGGCCCTTCGGCCCTCGATGTTGCGCCGACCTGCGAAACCACTCTAAAGCCCATCTACACTATTCCCTTATCGTCCATATGTCTTTCCAATGACCATTTGAATGCCCTTAGTGTTGGCGAGTCCACTACTGTTGCAGGAAGGGCATTTCACGCCCTTACTACTCTCTGAGTAACGAACCTACCTCTGACATCTGTCCTATATCTATCTCTCCTCAATGTAAAGCTATGTCCCCTCGTGCTAGACATCACCATCCGAGGAAAAAGGCTCTCACTGTCCACCCTCATCCAAACCTCTGATCATCTTGTATGCCTCAATTAAGTTACCTCTTAACCTTCTTCTCTCTAACGAAAACAGCCTCAAGTCCCTCAGCCTTTCCTCATAAGATCTTCCCTCCATACCAGGCAACATTCTGGTAAATCTCCTCTGCACCCTTTCCAATGCTTCCACATCCTTCCTATAATGCGGCGACCAGAATTGCACGCAATACTCCAAATGCGGCCGCACCAGAGTGTTGTACAGCTGCAACATGACCTCATGGCTCCGAAACCTGAATCCCTCTACCAATAAAAGCTAACACACCGTACGCCTTCTTAACAATCCTCTCAACTTGGGTGGCAACTTTCAGGGATCTATGTACATGGACACCAAGATCTCTCTGCTCATCCAAACTGCCAAAAATCTTACGATTAGCCCAGTATTCTGTCTTCCTGTTATTCCTTCCAAAATGAATCACCTCACACTTTTCTGCATTAAACTCCATTTGCCACCTCTCAGCCCAGCGCTGCAGCTTATCTACGTCCTTCTGTAACTTGTAACATCCGTCCGCACTGTCCACAACTCCACCGACTTTAGTGTCATCTGCAAATTTACTCACCCATCCTTCTACGCACTCCTCCAGGTCATTTATAAAAATAACAAACAGGAGTGGCCCCAAAACAGATCCTTGTGGTCCACCACTAGTAACTGGACTCCAGTCTGAACATTTCCATCAACCACCACCCTTTGTCTTATTCCAGCTAGCCATTTTCTGATCCAAATTGCTAAATCACCCTGAATCCCATGCCTCCGTATTTTCTGCAGTAGCCTACCTTATCAAACGCTTTACTAAAATCCATATACACCACATCAACTGCTTTACCCTCATCCACCTGCTTGGTCACCTTCTTAAAGAACCCAATAAGGTTTGTGAGGCACGACCTACCCTTCACAAAACCGTGTTGACTATCTCTAATCAAATTATTCCTTTCCAGATGATTATACATCCTATCTCTGATAAACCTTTCCAAGATTTTGCCCACAACAGAAGTAAGGCTCACTGGTCTACAGTTACCGGGGTTGTCTCTACTCCCCTTCTTGAAGAAGGGGACAACATTTGCTATCCTCCAGTCTTCTGGCACTATTCCTGTAGACAAAGATGACTTAAAGATCAAAGCCAAAGGCTCAGCAATCTCCTCCATAGCTTCCCAGAGAATCCTAGGATAAATCCCATCCGGCCCAGGGGTCTTATCTATTTTCACACTTTCCAGAATTGCTAACACCTCCTCCTTATGAACCTCAGCCCTTCTAGTCTAGTAGCCTGAATCTCAGTATTCTCCTCGACAACATTGTCCTATTCCTGTGTGAATACTGACGAAAAATATTTATTTAGCACCTCTCCTATCTCCTCGGACTCCAAGCACAACTTCCCACTACTGTCCTTGACTGGCCCTACTCTTACCCTAGTCATTCGTTTATTCCTGACATATCTATAGCTTTTGGGTTATCCTTGATCCTACCTGCCTATATCTTATGGTCTTATGTTCTATGGCCTTATGGTCGTAACGAGGCCTCAAGGGCTTCTCGCCACAAACATAAGAACATACAGTGCAGAAGGAGGCTATTCGGCCCATCGAGTCTGCACCGACCCACTTAAGCCCTCACTTCCACCCTATCCCCTGTTATTGAAAATATGGAAAGATGTGTCATTTGAAACATGGAAGTCTGGCAAAATCTGGTCTGAGAGAAACATGAGAGAATACAGGGCAAGATCCCACAAAGGGTTAACAGCAGCTGCCAGGGAAGGATTGTAAAATGCAGATATCCTTGGTCAAGCAGGCAAGACAAACAGGATTTTGAATGAAGCCAAAAACAATGGCTCACACCTTAATTGAAAGTAACTATCTTAGTGAGCAGCTGGAAAAGAATGGATGAGGTTCAGTTGAATTTGGTGAGAATGCTCGGTGTGAAAATTTGCTAATACCAGGTAAATTAAAGAAAACTGGAGACTATCAGTTTACGAGAAACATAATTTCAAGCCAAAATCAAAGTCAAAATTGAGCTGAGGACACAATTGGAAAATAAAACTATAGAAATGACAGGAATTAAAATTCACACCTCTATTGAAACCAAAGCATTTTGAACATCACAAAGGAAACAATGTAATCAGATCTATGAGATGAGGTTATGTCAAAATGAATACTTAGTTGGATTAGAATGTTTAGATCAAAGAAACTTTTTACAATCAAAGAGAATCAAGAGTTACTTTACAATAAGGTCATAAAAATTAGAGAACTGAGAAATATATAAAAACCCGAAGAAAGGGGAGAGCCAGCAGAGCCAGCTCTCATAGCTCAGTACATGGGAAAGATAGGACACAGCAACCGAGCTCATCAGCGAAAACATCTAAAGAAGACCAGATTTTAAAAAGAAGATTGATTGTCAAGTTGGGCCTGAAGGTCCCTTCAATCAACCAGAAGGATCCAGAAGCAAGATCTTTTAACTTTTCTGTAAAGACAGTGATTGCATCTTTTAAAAAGAGAAAAAAAATAATAGAATAATAAAATAACTTAAAAGTTTTAACCTGAAACAGTGGTTATTAGCCTACTTTACTTACTTAGCAACGCAGGACCCAGGATATCAATGCTACTGAGGGGTAAGTAGGTAAAATTCTTCGGTGAAGGTATGGGTTATACCGGGGGATAACTTGAAAATATAGTTTAATCTGAATAGCACCCACTGAAGCCTGTATCGGAGTCGGGAAGTGAGAATTCCTGTTCACCATTTAGAATATCGACCCTTTTTTTTGGTAAAGGGGAAATTCTAAGAATAGTGGTGAGTTTTTAACTTCACCCCGTAACCTCCGAACCTATTGGACACGAAGGGCAATTTATCATGGCTAATCCACCTAACCTGCACATCTTTGGACTGTGGAAAGGAACCAGAGCACCCGGAGGAAACCCATGCAGACATGGGGAGAACGTGCAGACTCCGCACAGACAGTGACCCAGCGGGGAATCGAACCTGGGATCCTGGCGCTGTGAAGCCACAGTGCTATCCCCTTGTGCTACCGTACAGCCCACAAAGGCTCGCCAGCTGATTCACTGGCACCGCACTCACCAGCACCCTGTTAATAAGGTCAAGCAGCACTTAAACAACTCTTGAACAGCCAACCCCAGCCAGCTCGCAACAATTGTGCCCAGGAGATCGGCCCCAAGATTTGAGGATGCAGATCTGGCTCCTAGACATAGTGGAGGCCAGGAGGGATCCGCTGTTCCCTGAGCATCCTGGATGGTCAGTCACAAGGCAGCCAGTGCTGCCTGGGAAAATGTGGCGGCGGCTATGAGCGCCGGGCGTGTAACCAGGAGGACTGGCCTCCAGTTCCGGAAAAAGGTCAACGACCTACACCGGGCAACACGGTGAGTCGACACCAACAGACCACCTCTCTCCTCCCCCCCCCCCCACCCTCCTCCCCATCCGCAAGAATATTTCACCCCCATGCAAGCATCCGCCCCCAACTCTCCATGTGACCCCCAACCGACCCCCCACACCCCTCGTTAACCTCCCCTACCCTCCCTCGACAGCCCGCTCCCTTCAACCCCCCAACCCTTCCTTCACACACCCCTTCCCCCTCCTCCTCCTCCCACTGTGAACCATGCGTGTAGCTAACAATGCCCTCTCATGTCACCTCAGGAAAAGCTCTCCCACAACCTTTAGGAGAGGGCCTAGACTGGCAGTTGTCATGATATTCAAACACACACATCATGATGGACACACTAACAGGCAAATCAGAGTACACAACACCACAACCAATCACAGACAAGAACACCAACCACATAAAAAGCACGAGCACGACACCTGGTGGTCAGTAGGTCTGGGGAGAAGGGAACAAGAAAGAGCTGTTAAAACACCGCAAGCAGGGAACCCCCCACGTGCAGAGTGCAAAGACCAAACTGTGAATAGTAAGTTTAAATAAAGAAGCGTTGTACCATATGCAACTGTGTTGGCTCATCTGTGTGTCAGAACACCCAACACCACATGGTACAGGAGTGGATCGATACCTGCCTACCAATCTGCCATTCTGGACATGGACCACACCGGCAAACCGCAGCCGATGCAAGTCACAGGGAACCTAGGCACCAACTGGAAGCTCTACAGGCAGCGATTTGACCTGTACATCCGTGCCACCGAAAAACAGAATGTCTCGGATGACTCGAAGATTGCAATGCTCCTCTTCTACGCAGGCCCGCACGCAACCGATGTCTTTAACTCACTGGTGTTCGAAGAAGGCGAAAACCAGGCCAAATATGACACGGTCATCCTCAAACTGGACCAGCACTTTCAAGTTGAAGTAAATGAAAGTTTTGAAAGATACATCTTTCAGCAACGCCTGCAAGGTAAGGAGGAGCTTTTTCAACCCTTTTTGACGCACCTCCGGATTCTAGCGCAGTCCTGCGGTTACGGCACCACCACAGAGTCCATGATCAGGGACCAGATTGTTTTTGGCGTTGCCTCTAGTGGCCTACGCCAGCAGCTTCTTAAAATGAAAAGCCTCACCTTAGCGTCTGCTGTGGAAGCCTGTGTCCTCCATGAAAATGCTACCTGCCGTTTTGCCCGATTTCAGGCGTCCGAGTTGGCACGGAGGGGGTCCCCAGCCGTTGAATCGGCAAGCCAGGCCGCCCACGACGTCGAACGCATCCAGGCCGTCGATTACTTCCCGACCCACGGCCCGGACGACAGCGGCCGCTTCCCGCGCTTTTCGCGGTCTCCCGCGCAGGTGCGCGCCAAAAATAATGGCCACAACGAGGGACGCACTGCGCAGGCGCGCCCACCGCAAGATCGCACTGCGCATGCGCAGTGGCGCAACGAACGCCGTGACGTCATGACGTGCAGCAATTGTGGAGGTCTACACTTAAAAGGGCAATGTCCTGCAGAAAACCGACAGTGCCACAGATGTGCCACGATGGGCCACTACGCAGCCCGCTGTCGTGCGGCTCAACCCATGGATCCGGCGCATCCTCGACAACCTCGCAGACGAGTCAGGACCGTCCAGCCCACGCATCAAGACTTCCAGTTAAGTGATGCAGATGACCAGGATGCCTTCCGAGTTTCCGTCATTGATGTCAACAAGGTCAATGCCATCAATCCAGCCGATGAGTGGTGTGCCACCCTGACGGTCAACCGATCGCGCGTCGCCTTCCGCCTGGACACCGGCGCATCCGCCAACCTGATTGCTTACTCTGCAGTCCAGGCCATGAAGGTCAAACCACCCATCACACCATCCCGGCTTAAGATGGTTGACTATAACGGGAACGTCATCCCGTCCATAGGATCTTGCCAGCTACAGGTGACTCACAAGAGGTACACGGCCACACTCCCCTTCGAAGTTGTTGGCTCATCAAAGGACTCGTTACTGGGCGCACAGGCGTGTAAGGTCCTTCACCTGGTACAGCGCATTATGTCTCTCTCTCCAGATGAGATATCCGACTTCCCGGATGCTGAGTTCCACGCAAATCTCCATTCCCTCCTCGCTCACAACCAGGAGGTTTTTGAAGGCATGGGGACATTGCCACACACGTACAAGATTCGACTCAGACCGGACGCCATCCCTGTCGTTCACGCACCTCGCAGGGTTCCTGCGCCTCTCAAAGACCGCCTCAAGGCACAACTGCAGATTCTTCAGGACCAAGGGGTCCTATCCAAGGTCACGGAGCCCACGCCATGGGTCAGCTCCATGGTCTGTGTAAAGAAGCCCTCTGGCGAGCTCCGTATATGTATAGATCCAAAAGATCTGAATAACAACATCATGCGGGAACACTATCCCATCCCGAAACGAGAAGACCTCACCAGCGAGATGGCGCGAGCCAAGATATTCACGAAATTGGATGCGTCCAAAGGATTCTGGCAGATCCAACTGGACCCGGCCAGCCGAAGACTATGCACATTCAACACCCCTTTTGGCAGATTCTGCTACAACCGGATGCCATTCGGCATCATTTCGGCATCTGAAGTATTCCACCGCATCATGGAGCAGATGATGGAAGGCATCGAAGGGGTACGTGTATATGTGGACGATATCATCATTTGGTCCACCACTCCGCAGGAACACATGCATCGTCTACGACGTGTCTTTACCCGCATACGACAAAATGGCCTGCGTCTCAACCGTGCGAAGTGTGCCTTCGGCCAGACGGAGCTGAAATTCCTCGGGGACCACATCTCAAGGTCCGGGGTCCGGCCCGATGCAGACAAGGTTAGCGCCATCACAGCCATGCCACGACCGGCTGACAAGAAGGCTGTCTTAAGATTCCTGGGCATGGTCAACTTCCTTGGGAAGTTCATTCCCAACCTGGCTTCTCATACAACAAATATGCGCCATCTCGTAAAAAAATCGACGGAATTCAACTGGCACCAATCGCATCAGCGGGAATGGGAGGAGCTCAAGCACAAACTGGTCACGGCACCAGTGCTGGCCTTCTTTGACACGACTCGCCCTACAAAGATCTCAACAGACGCCAGCCAATCTGGTATTGGAGCGGTACTCCTGCAAAAAGACAGCACGTCATCATGGGCCCCGGTTGCGTATGCCTCACGAGCCATGACCCCTACCGAACAGCGCTACGCGCAAATCGAAAAAGAATGCCTGGGCTTGTTAACTGGACTGGACAAGTTCCACGACTATGTGTATGGCCTGCCACGATTCACGGTCGAAACTGACCACCGCCCCCTGGTCAACATCATTAACAAAGACCTGAACGACATGACTCCTCGCCTCCAGCGCATCTTACTTAAACTCAGGAGGTACGATTTTGAACTGATCTACACTCCGGGGAAGGAACTCATCGTGGCGGACACTCTTTCCCGAGCAGTGAGCACACCACCAGATGCGGAGGGGTTCGTGCGTCAAATTGAGGCACACGTAACTCTGACAGCAGCAAATCTGCCAGCTGATGATCCTAGTCTGGCCCACATACGCGCAGAGACGGCGACTGACCCACTTCTGCAGCGAGTGATGCGCCACATGACGGAAGGGTGGCTAAAAGGGCAGTGCCCCCAGTTTTATAATGTGCGAGATGATCTCACCAATATAGACGGGGTCCTTATGAAATCGCACAGGATCCTTATTCCGCACAGCGTGCGCCAGATGATTCTTCATCAACTACACGAAGGCCACTTGGGCGTCGAAAAATGCAGACGAAGGGCCCGGGAGGCGGTATATTGGCCGGGTATTAATGAAGACATAGCCAACATGGTGCTCAACTGCACAACCTGTCAGAGGTTTCAGCCGGCGCAACCTCCGGAAACACTTCTACCACACGAGATGGTGACGTCCCCCTGGGCGAAGGTGGGTGTTGACCTATTTCACGCGCTCGGCAGAGATTACATTGTTATTATAGACTACTTCTCAAACTACCCGGAAGTCATGCCTCTCCATGATCTGACGTCGTCCGCAGTCATTGGGGCCTGCAAGGAAACGTTTGCTCGCCATGGCATTCCAAGGACTGTCATGTCAGACAACGGACCTTGTTTTGCCAGCCGTGAATGGTCGTCCTTTGCCGCAGCATATGGTTTCACTCATGTGACATCCAGCCCTCTGCATCCACAATCGAACGGGAAGGCTGAAAAGGGTGTCCACATCGCCAAGCGGCTCCTGTGCAAGGCGGCTGATGCCGGATCGGACTTTAACCTTGCCTTGCTGGCCTATCGATCGGCCCCGTTATCCACGGGCCTCTCGCCAGCGCAGCTACTAATGGGTCGCTCCCTCAGGACAACGGTACCTTCCGTCCTGGCACCGACAACAGACCATGAGGCGGCTCTTCGGAACATGCAACTGCAGCGTGATCGCCAGAAAGGTCGGTACGACACACGAGCGACGGACCTGCCCCCCCTGTCCTCCGGAGACAAAGTACGCGTCCATCAACCGTATGGTGGCTGGTCAGCACCGGCCGAAGTCCTCCGACAAGTGGCTCCCCCCTTGTTCCTGGTTCGCATGCCGGATGGTTCCGTGCGTCGCCGCAATCGGCGCGCCCTTCGCCGACTTCCACGCTCACAGCCACACAGCACGCCAGATCCTCAACAGGCTTCCGAGGATGACTTTGTGGAGCTGCCGCACATCACGCCCTTTCCATCGCCACCCATGGCCATGCCTGCACAGCAGCCGGTGGTTCTTGATCCACCCTTGAGGCGGTCAACCCGAATTCGTCGCAAGCCCATTAGACTGGACTTATAATACAGTTCATATGTTTAACAAGTTGCACAATTTTACATGATAACCTGTTGTTGTTTATCGTTCCAGATGTCGTCTGACTGGACAACTGTTCAAGTTTTTTTTTTCTTCTCTCGTTCGCATTTCTGTTATGTTATGGTACAACTTGATTCATGTGATGCACCCGACATCGCCCCATGTACATAGTTCCGTCATATGCACATGCTGCACACGGCACACACACACACACACTCTTAGATGCACTCACGTCACGATCATATTTATTACCACGTAGGCACATATCTTTGTAAAAAGGGGGGATGTCATGATATTCAAACACACACATCATGATGGACACACTAACAGGCAAATCAGAGTACACAACACCACAACCAATCACAGACAAGAACACCAACCACATAAAAAGCACGAGCACGACACCTGGTGGTCAGTAGGTCTGGGGAGAAGGGAACAAGAAAGAGCTGTTAAAACACCACAAGCAGGGAACCCCCCACGTGCAGAGTGCAAAGACCAAACTGTGAATAGTAAGTTTAAATAAAGAAGCGTTGTACCATATGCAACTGTGTTGGCTCATCTGTGTGTCAGAACACCCAACACCACAGCAGTGGCGTGCCGGACATAAAAATCTTTTCGAGGGTGGACCCTGGTGACTGGGGTGGCCGAGGTCAGGGCAGTCACCAATGCGGAGGATGGTGGATGCTGCAGAGGTGAGGAACCACCGTGCTCTTCCTGGAGGACCTGTCAAATGTGAGTTGTTGTTGCCTTATCGACTGACCCATCTTTCCCACTGACCACATGTCCATTCTCCCGTAGATCCTCCAGCTGACAGCAGAGGGTAGCCTCTTCTCCAGCCTCCCAGGTAAATACCTCGGAGGAGAGCTCAGAGGAAGATAGAATCTAGGCATCACAGCTGTCATTCCCAACCCTCCACCAGCGCAGATACACTCACCTCAGTGGGAAATGTTAGTGGTCAAGCTTCTGGAGCACAATCTGGTGAGCAGAACATTGCTAATGGTGGAGGCAATAATCCCCAGGAGAGACAGCAGTCGGAGGTCTGCTGGATCCCATGACCCAGCTGGGTCCCAGCCTGATGCTGAGGCTGTGGAAGATGTATCCTCAGAGCTGATGGAGACAGTAGGGAGCTGCCAGGACATTCAGAGTGAGATATCAGCAACACTCCAACAGATCCATGGCCAATTTCAGGTGTCCCAAATGATATGGACGCAGGAGATGTCACCGGCAATACGTGGCACCTAACACTGCTAGGGTGGTGACTGCAATGGAGAGCCTGGTGCATGACGTCGGCACCATCAGTGAAGGTGTCCAAAGCGTCGCGCAGTCGGTGGTGGCCATGGCTGAGGGTATCGAAAGAATGTCTGCCTCTCTGGGGGATATTACCCAGTACCAGGCTGACCTTGATGAAGTTCTGCGGGGCATGTCCCGCTCTCAGATGGGAATGGCCGAGGCACTGCGGAGCTTCTCCCAGTCTCAGATGGACATTGCTGAGGCGCTGCAGAGCATGTCCCAGTCACTGAGGAGCATCACTGGTGCAGACCATGGGGAACTGCCAGGCTTGCAGAGCCAGATGATGTAGGGGAAGCCAGTGCTCAAACCAGTTGCTCCTCCATCTCATAGTGAACCCCCTATGGGGACTGAGCGGGAGGAGGGTGCACTGAATGCGAACCCGGACCCGTTCCATGGAGTGGCGACCAGGTCCCCCGAGTTTCACCCCTCTGATGAGGCCACGTCTCACAGTCAGCATGACGGGACGGCACAACCAAGTACTAGTGAAGCTTGGAACAGCGAGATAGTACAGTTGAACACATGGCTAAAGAGCTAATGTGGGAGGGAGGGCTTTAGATATATCGATCACTGAGATGTATTCTGGGGAAGGTGGGACCTGTACAAGAAGGACTGGTTGCACCTGAACTGGAGGGGCACCAATATCCTGGGCTGGAGGTTTGCTAGTGCTGTTCGGGAGGGTTTAAACTAGTGTAGCAGGGTGGTGGGAACTGGAACAGCAGGCCAGTAAGTGTAGAGACTGGGGAAAATTTTTTGACTGAGATAAAGGAAGCTGCAGGGCCCAGTGTGACTGTAGGTCTGGAGTGCGTTTGCTTCAATGCAAGAAGTGTAACAGGTAATAGGGATGAACTGAGAGTCTGGATTATGGCATGGAACTATGATGTAATTGCAATTATGGAGACATGGTTAAAGGAGGGACAGGACTCGCAACTTAACATTCTGGGACATTCTAGTTGTTTTAGATGGGACAGAAGATGGAACAAAAGAGGTGCGGGGGTTGCATTGCTGATTAGGGAGCAGATCACAGCTGTGTTGAGGGAGGACAAATTGGAGGGATCTTGTAGTGAGGCATTATGAGTCGAGTTCAGGGGTAAGAAGGGTGAAATCACAATGTTGGGAGTGTACTTTAGACCTCCCAACAGCCTGCAGCAGACAGGAGCAGTTGTGTAGGCAGATACAGAAAAGGTGTCAAAAAAGCAGGGTAGTTGTAATGAGCAATTTTAACATCCTCTATATTGACTGCGGATCCCTTACAGCCAGGGGCTCGGATGAAGAGCTATTTGTTAGATATGTCACGGAGAGCTTTTTGGTACAGTATGTTGACAATCCAAACAGGGAGGGGCCATACCAGACTTGGTATTGGGGAATGAGGCAGGCCAGGTGATTGATGTTTTGGTGGGGGAGCAAATTGAACTTAGTGATCATAATTCCATAAGATTTTGAATAGTCATGGATAAGGGCGGGTGAGGGTGTTTAACTGGGCGAGGGCCTATTACATCCAAATTAGACAGGAACTGGGGAATGTACATTGGGAGCGGGTATCTGAGGGCGATTCCACGTCTGACATATGGGAGGCTTTTAAAGTTGATTGAAGGCAGGGCAGGCATGTCCCTGCAAAAATGAAAGATAGAATTGGCAGGATTCGGGAACCATGGATGACAAGGGAAATTATAAGCTTAGTCAAAGGGAAGCATACAATAGGTCTAGGCATCTAAAAACTGCCAAAGCCCTCGAGGAGCACAATAAAAGTAGGAAGTAACTTAAACGTGGAATTAGGAGGGCTAAAAGGAGCCATGAAATGTCTTTAGCAAACATGGTCAAGGGAAGTCCCAAGACATTTACACATAGATTGGGAGCAAGAGAAGAGTAGTCCCACTTAAGGACAATGGAGGGAAGTTATGCGTGGCACCGCAGGAAATGGGTGAAATCCTTTGTGAATACTTTGTATCGGTATTCACCAGGGAGAACAAAGAACAAAGAAAATTACAGCATAGCAACAGGCCCTTCGGCCCTCCCAGCCTGCGCCGATCCAGATCCTTTATCTCAACCTGTCTTCTATTTTCCAAGAATCTATTTCCCTCTGTTCCCCGCCCGTTCATATATCTGTCTAGATGCATCTTAAATGATGCTATCGTGCCCGCCTCTACCACCTCTGCTGGCAAAGCGTTCCAGGCACCCACCATCCTCTGCGTAAAAAACTTTCCACGCACATCTCCCTTAAACTTTCCCCCTCTCACCATGAAATCGTGACCCCTTGTAATTGACACCCCCACTCTTGGAAAAAGCCTGTTGCTATCCACCCTGTCCATACCTCTCATAATTTTGTACACCTCAATCAGGTCCCCCCTCAACCTCTGTCTTTCCAACAAAAACAATCCTAATCTACTCAACCTTTCTTCATAGGTAGCACCCTCCATACCAGGCAACATCCTGGTGAACCTCCTCTGCATCCTCTCTGAAGCATCCACATCCTTCTGGTAATGTGGTGACCAGAACTACACGCAGTATTCCAAATGTGGCCTAACCAAAGTCCTATACAACTGTAACATGACCTGCCGACTCTTGTACTCAATACCCTGTCCGATGAAGGCAAGCATGCTGTATGCCTTCTTGACCACTCTATCGACCTGCATTGCCACCTTCAAGATACAATGGACCTGAACTCCCAGATCTCTCTGTACATCAATTTTCCCCAGGACACTTCCATTGACCGTATAGTCCGCTATTGAATTAGATCTTCCAAAATGCATCACCTCGCATTTGCCTGGATTGAACTCCATCTGCCATTTCTCTGCCCAATTCTCCAATCTATCTATATTTTGCTGTATTCTCTGACAGTCCTCCTCGCTATCTGCAACTCCACCAATCTTAGTATCATCTGCAAATTTGCTAATCAGACCACCTATACCTTCGTCCAGATCATTTATGTATATTACAAACAACAGTGGTCCGAGCACGGATCCTGGTGGAACACCGCTATAAACCTTTCTCCACTTTGAGACACTCCCTTCCACCACTACTCTCTGTATCCTGTTGCCCAGCCAGTTCTTTATCCATCCTGCTAGTACACCCTGAACCCCATACGACTTCACTTTTTACATCAACATGCCATGGGAAACTTTATCAAACGCCTTACTGAAATCCATGTATATGACATCCACAGCCCTTCCCTCATCAATTAACTTTGTCACTTCCGCAAAGAATTCTATTAGGTTTGTAAGACATGACCCTCCCTGCACAAAACCATGCTGCCCATCACTGATAAGTCTATTTTCTTCCAAATGTGAATAGATCCTATCCCTCAGTATCTTCTCCAACAGTTTGCCTACCACTGACGTCAAGCTCACAGGTCTATAATTCCCTGGATTATCCCTGCTACCCTTCTTAAACATAGGGACAACATTAGCAATTCTCCAGTCCTCCGGGACCTCACCCGTGCTCAAGGATGCTGCAAAGATATCTGTTAAGGCCCCAGCTATTTCGTCCCTCACTTCCCTCAGAAACCTGAGATAGATCCCATCCGGACCTGGGGACTTGTCCACCTTAATGCCTTTTAGAATACCCAAAACATCCCCCTTCCTTATGCCGACTTGACCTAGAGTATTTAAACATCCATCCCCACCCTCAACATCCGTCATGTCCCTCTCCTTGGTGAATACCGATGCAAAGTACTCATTAAGAATCTCACCCATTTCCTCTGACTCCACGCATAAATTCCCTCTTTTGTCTTTGAGTGGGCCAATCCGTTCTCTAGTTACCTTCTTGCTCCTTATATACAAATAAAAGGCTTTGGGATTTTCCTTAACACTGTTAGCCAAAGATATTTCATGACCCCTTTTAGCCCTCTTTATTGCGCGTTTGAGATTTGTCCTACTTTCAACAACAACAAAGAACAAAGAAATGTACAGCACAGGAACAGGCCCTTTGGCCCTCCAAGCCCGTGCCGACCATGCTGCCCGACTAAACTACAATCTTCTACACTTCCTGGGTCCGTATCCCTCTATTCCCATCCTATTCATGTATTTGTCAAGATGCCCCTTAAATGTCACTATCGTCCCTGCTTCCACCACCTCCTCCGGTAGCGAGTTCCAGGCACCCACTACCCTCTGCGTAAAAAACTTGCCTCGTACATCTACTCTAAACCTTGCCCCTCTCACCTTAAACCTATGCCCCCTAGTAATTGACCCCTCTACCCTGGGGAAAAGCCTCTGACTATCCACTCTGTCTATGCCCCTCATAATTTTGTAGACCTCTATCAGGTCTCCCCTCAACCTCCTTCGTTCCAGTGAGAACAAACCGAGTTTATTCAACCGCTCCTCATAGCTAATGCCCTCCATACCAGGCAACATTCTGGTAAATCTCTTCTGCACCCTCTCTAAAGCCTCCACATCCTTCTGGTAGTGTGGCAACCAGAATTGAACACTATACTCCAAGTGTGGCCTAACTAAGGTTCTATACAGCTGCAACATGACTTGCCAATTCTTATTCCCGATATTCCTCCAAAGCTTCATTAGTTTTAAGTCGCCAAGATCTTATGTATGTTTCCTTTTTCATTTCAGCTAGTCTCACAAATCCACCCGTCATCCATGGTTCCCTAATCTTGCCATTTCTATCCCTCATTTTCACAGGGACATATCTGTCCTGCACTCTAATCAACCTTTCCTTAAAAGACTCCCACATTTCAAATGTGGATTTACCCTTAAACAGCTGTTCCCAGTCCACATTCCCTAGCTCCTGCCGAATTTTGTTATACTTGGCCTTTCCCCAATTTAGCACTCTTCCTTTCGGACCACTCCTGTCTTTCTCCATGAGTATTCTAAGACTTACGGAATTGTGATCGCTAGTCCCAAAGTAATTACCGACTGAAACTTCAACCACGTGGCCGGGATCATTCCCCAATACCAGGTCCAGTATGGCCCCTTCCCGAGTTGAACCATTTACATACTGCTCTAAAAAACTCTCCTGGATGCTCCTTACAAATTCTGCTCCATCTACGCCTCCAACACTACATGAGTCCCATTCAATGTTGGGGAAGTTAAAATCTCCCATCACGACCACCCTATTGCTCCTACATTTTTCTATAATCTGTCTACATATTTGAACCTCTACTTCACGCTCGCTTTTGGGAGGCCTGTAATAAAGTCCCAACAATGTTACTGCACCCTTCCTATTTCTTAGCTCTACCCATATTGCCTCAGTGCTCGAATCCTCCATCGTGCCCTCCTTAATCACAGCTGTGATATCATCTCTGACCAGTAATCCAACTCCTCCATGCCTTTTACCTCCCTCTCTATCCCTCCTGAAGCACCTATACCCTGGGATATTTAGTTGCCAGTCTTGCCCTTCCCTCAACCAAGTCTCAGTGATACCAATAACATCATATTCCCAGGTACTAATCCAAGCCCTAAATTCATCTGCCTTACCTGCTACACTTCTCGCATTGAAACAAATGCACCTCAGACCACCCGTCCGTTTGCATTCATCATCTCTTCCCTGTCTACTCTTCCCCTTAGTCACATTGAGTTTATTATCTAGTACCTTACTGGCTTTAGTTGCTGCCTCTTTACTGACCTCTAACTTCCTAATCTGGTTCCCATCCCCATGCCACATTAGTTTAAACCCTCCCCAACAGTGTTAGCATTGGTTCCAGTCCTGCCCAGGTGTAGACCATCTGATTTGTAATGGTCCCACCGCCCCCAGATCCGGTTCCAATGTCCGAAAAATCTGAACCCCCTCCCTCCTGCACCATCTCTCAAGCCACGTATTCATTCTGACTATTCTTGAATTTCTACTCTGACTGTCTCGTGGCACTGGTAGTAATCCTGAGATTACTACCTTTGAGGTCCTACTTTTTAACTTATCTCCTAACTCCCTAAATTCTGATTGTAGGACCTCATCCCATTTTTACCTATATCGTTGGTGCCTATGTGCACCACGACAACTGGCTGTTCACCCTCCCCCTTCAGTATGTCCTGCAGCCGATCTGAGACATCCCTGACCCGTGCACCTGGAAGGCAACATACCATTTGGGAGTCTCGTTTTCGACCACAGAAATGCCTGTCTACTCCCCTTACGATTGAATCCCCTTTGACTATAGCCCTGCCAGTCTTTTTCCCGCCCTTCTGTGCAGCTGAGCCAGCCACGGTGCCGTGAGCCTGGCTACTACTGCCTTCTCCTGGTGAGTCATCTCCCCCAACAGTATCCAAAACGGTATACCTGTTATGGAGGGAGATGATCTCAGGGGACACCTGCACTGCCTTCCTGCACTTTTTCTGCCTTTTGGTCACCCATTCCCTGTCTCCCCCACCAATCCTAATCTGCGGTGTGACCAACTCACTGAACGTGCTATCCACGACCTCCTCAGCATCGCGGATGCTCCAAAGTGAGTCCATCCGTAGCTCCAGAGCCGTCATGCGGTCTAACAGGAGCTGCAGCTGGACACACTTCCCGCACATGAAGGAGTCAGGGGCATCGGCCGCGTCCCTGAACTCCCACATTGAGCACGAGGAGCATAACACGGGTCTGGGATCTCCTGCCATTTTTACACTTTACCTTAACTGATTACAAATATAATATCAAATAATGTATAAGTGAAAGGAATAAAGATTTTACTTACCAATCACAATACTTACCAACACACGAAGAGTTAAAGAGGAAAACTTACCTTCCCGACAGACCCCTGGCCACTGCTCCCGCCGAAAATCTGAATGCCGCTTCTCCGGCAGCTGTGTCCCCGCTGCTCACCTCGCGCTCTTGATGAATGTTGAGGTCAAAGATAGGTGTGTGAACGATCTTGAGAACATAATATATCAAAGGAGGAAGTGTTGAGCATCCTAAATTGCATTAAGGTAGACAAATCCCCAGGGTCGGATGGGATCTATCTCACGTTACTGCAGGAGGCAGGGGAGAAATAGCTGGGGCCTTAACAAATATCTTCACATCCTTTTTGACCACAAAAGAGGTTCCAGAGGACTGGAGAATAGCCAATGTTATTCCCTTGTGTAAGAAAGGAAGCAGGGACAATCCAGCAAATTATAGGCTGGTGAGCCTGACATCAGTGGTGGGGAAGGTTTTGGAAAAGATACTGAGGGATAGGATATATTTCCCATTTGGAGGAAAATGGACTAGTTAGAACATAGAACATACAGTGCTGAAGGAGGCCATTCGGCCCATCGGGTCTATACCAACCCACTTAAGCCCTCACTTCCACGCTATCCCCGTAACCCAATAACCCCATCTAATCTATTTTGGACACTAAGGGAAATTTAGCATGGCCAGAGCACCTAACCTGCACGTCTTTGGACTGTGGGAGGAAACCGGAGCACCCGGAGGAAACCCACGCAAACACGGGGAGAACGTGCAGACTCCGCACAGACAGTGACCCAGTGGGGAATTGAACCTGGGACCCTGGCACTGTGAAGCCACAGTGCTAGCCACTTGTGCTACCATGCTGCCCATGACAGGCAGCAAGGATTTGTACAGGGAAAGGCATGTCTCACCAACTTGATTGAGTTTTTTGAAGAGCTGACAAAGAAAATTGATGAGGGAAGGACTGTGGATGTAGTTCATATGGACTTCAGTTAGGCGTTTGACAAGGTCCCACATGGCACACTGGTACAAAAACTAAAATCACATGGGATTCGGGGTGGGCTGGCTAGATGGATACAGAACTGGCTTAGTTATAGAAGACAGAGAGTAGCGGTGGAAGGATGTTTTTATGAATGGAGATCTGTAGCTATTGGTGTTCGGCAGGGATCAGTGCTGGGACCTCTGTTGTTTGTAGTATATATAAATGAACTGGGGAAAATGTGGGTGGCCTGATTAGTAAGTTTGCAGATGACACGAAAATTGGCGGAGTTGCTCATAGTGCCGAGGATTGTCAGAGGATACAATAAGATATAGATAGATTGGAGACTTGGGCACAGAAATGGCAGATGGAGTTTAATCCGGACAAATTTGAGGTGATGCATTTTGGAGGATCAAATCTAGGTATGAATTATACTGTAAATAGCAGAACCCTTAGGAACATTAACAATTGGAGGAAAATATAGCCGGTCTGATTATTAAGTTTTCTGATGACACCAAAGTTGGTAGAGTGGCAGATAGTGTTGAGGATTGTCAGAAGGTACAGCAGGTCATAGATAGGTTGGAGAACTTGGGCAGAGAAATGGCAAACGGAGTTTAATCTGGACAAATGTGAGGCAATGCATTTTGGTAGGTCTAATATAGAGCGAAAATATACCATAAAAGGTAAAACTCTTAGGAATATAGAAAGTCAGAGAAATCTGGGCGTGCAAGTGCACAGATCTTTGAAGGTGGCAACACAAGTGGACAAGGTAGTGGAAGCATATAGAATGCTTGCCTTCATTGGACGGGGTACCATGGTAAGGCCACACTTGAAATATTGCGCACTATTCTGGTTGCCACACTACCAGAAGGAAATGGAGGCTTTGGAGAGGGTGCAGAGGAGGTTTCCCAGGATGTTGCCTGGTCTGGAGGGTGTTAGCTATGTGGAGAGGCTGAATAGACTCAGACTGTTTTCATTAGAAAGACAGAGTTCAGTAGGTCAAACAGGACCTGAGCCCTCGGGAAGCCATATTCGGGGTGTCGGACCAGCCGGGGTTGGAAACGGGTCCGGAGGAGATGTTGTAGCCTTTACCTCGTTGATCACCCAAAGGCAGTTCCTGATGGGATGGAGAGCAACCTCTCCACCCTGTGCCCTGGCGTGGCGGGGGGACCTGTTGGAATTCTTGATTCTTGAGGAGGTTAAGTTTGAACTGAGGGGAAGGATGGAGGGGTTCTACAATTCATGGGCATTATTCACAAAGCACTTTCAAGAACTGGATAACATCGAATATTAGTTGGGGGGGGGGGGGGGTTGGGAGGGCTGGGGGGAGGGGGACTGTATGTGCTAATGGTGACTATGGGTGATTCCTGATTCCTTTTTATCATTTGTTTATGTGAACGTGCGGGCTAATGTTTAGTGGTTTTGTGAGGGCCATGAAGAATCCAGCACGAGTTGAAGGATAAAAAGAAATAACATTTATTGACTTCTGGTTGCGGCTATGCCTAGGTAGGTCGCACGTTCGGCAGCTCCCGCCAGGAACGGACTTTTGGGCTCTTCAGAGGGGCCCCAATGGCAATTGTTCGACGGCTTCCAGTGTGGGAAGGTGACAGCAAGGTCCCCCCATCAGTATAAGGATTGGACCAGGAGTGGAGCGGTTAAAAAAGTGATCCTGGTGCAGCGGAAAGTGCGAGGGAGGAAAAGCAAGATGGCGGCGGATGGAGACCAAGCAGCGTGGGCGCAGTGGTCGCAGGAGCAGCAGGAGTTTCTTAAACGCTGCTTCGAGGAGCTGAGGACAGAAATGCTGGCGCCAATGAAGTCGGCGATTGAGAAGCTTGTGGAGACCCAGAAGGCCCAAGGGGCGTCGATCCGGGAGGTGCGGCAAAAAGCCTCAGAGAACGAGGACAAGATCTTGGGCCTGGCAGTGAAGGTGGAGGCGCACGAGGCGCTGCACAAGAGGTGGGCGGAAAGATTTGAGGACCTGGAGAATAGGTCGAGGAGGAAGAATCTTTGGATCCTGAAGGAGTGGAGGGGCCCGATGCCGGGGCATATGTGAGCATGATGCTCAATTCGCTGATGGGCGCGGGAGCTTTCCCGAGGCCCCTGGAGCTGGATGGGGCTCATCGGGCCCTGGCAAGGAGACCCAAAGCCAACGAGCCACCAAGGGCTGTAGTGGTGAAGTTCCACCGCTTTATGGACAGAGAGTGTGTCCTGAGAAGGGCCAAAAAAGAGCGGAGCAGCAGGTGGGAGAACACGGAGATCCATATTTATCAGGACTGGAGTGCGGAGGTGGCTAAGAAGAGGGCTGGTTTTAACCGGGCTAAGGCGGTTCTCCATCGGAAGGGGGTGAAGTTCGGGGTGCTGCAGCCAGCGCGATTGTGGGTCACGTTCCAAGATCGGCACCTCTATTTTGAAACATCTGATGAGGCATGGAACTTTATCCAGACTGAAAAGTTGGACTCAAACTGAGGGTTTGTCGTGGGGGGATGTTTACTGTGTTTACTGCGTTTGGAGAATGTTCTTTTTGTTTTGGTGCTGGGTGGGGATGGGTGAATGGATTTGATGTGGGGGCTGTGGGAGAGTGTGGGCTGTGGGAGAGTGTGGGCATCGGTGTTGGAGGGGCAGGGCCCCGCGGAGGAAGAGGGGGGGTTGAGGCCCGGGGATGGGGAGTTGGGGTAAGGCCGCAAAAAGGAGCTGCGCCAGAGGTGGCGGGGCCAGTTCAGGAAAGCGTGGGCTTTTTTCCCACATTAGGGAATGATGGGGATGGGGCCGGGGCCGGGGGGGGGAAGGGCGGTGCACACTGACTGCCAAGGGGTGGGGGGATTCTCACACTGGGGGGGTCGATGGAATGGCGGGAGAGGCTGGGGTCAGCAGGAGTCTCGTGTGTTCTCGTGTTCTCGTGTTCTCGTGTGTGCGGGCCGTCACTTTGGGGCTGGTCAAGTCAAGTCCTAATAAAAATTCTGTGCCTTTCATGGGGCATCCGGTCATGAGAGTGTGTGGGGTGTATCCTGTGGATGTCGAAACTGTGTTACGCAAAAATTAGTGCAAAAGGGAGGACTGAATCCCAAGTTTTGCTGTTTTGTTGAATCATTTTCCTGAGGGTTGCCTTTAGGGTCCGATTCATTCGCTCCACGATACCACTTGACTGGGGGTGGTATGCGATGTGGAATTTTTGGGTAGTGCCAAATATCGTGAGGACGTTCTTCATGACACGTCCCGTAAAATGGGAACCTTGGTCGGATTCAATGCTGCAGGGGAGTCCCCATCTCGTAAAGATGTGGTGGGTTAAAATCTTAGCTGTAGTCTTTGCTGTGTTTGTCCTAGATGGGAATGCTTCTACCCATTTCGTAAACGTGTCTGTAACAACTAACACGTACTTGTGACCATTCCTGCACGGGGCAATGGTCCTATAAAATCAATCTGGAGGTTAGTCCAGGGGCCATTAACGGGGCGGGTGTGGCTAAGCTGAGCTTTCTTCGCATATCTGTCCGGATTGTTTTCGGCATAGATAAGGCAATTTTCAACATAGTGCGTGACGTCTTCCTTTAAATTTGGCCACCAACAGAGCTGCCTGAGGTGAGCTGTAGTGGGGTCAATTCCCTGATGCCCATGACTATCATGGAACAAACAAATAAGCTGATTCCTGTCCTGTTCAGGAACTACATAAAGGGTGTCTTTTAGGACCACACCGTCATGTGTGGTCAGTGCATTTTTAAACCTATCGTATGGGGCTGGAAATTTTCCTTTTAAAAGCTCCCTGAGATTACTATCTTGCTTCTGGGCCTGCACTAAACCTTCGATATTTGTCTGTGAGACCTGAACTGCATTCACTGGGGCGCTTTCGGGGGAGGTTCCAAAAATGTCCATGTCTGGAACCTGCTTTAGGCAGTGCGTCGGCTTTTACATTTCCAGGTGGGGAGGAACAGTGGTGACTTCGTACTTTAATAATTCCAAATATCCTGTCCTGTGCTTTGTCCAAAATGTGCCGGAGCAATGGGGCTGAAGGGAGGGGTTTTCCATCCGCGGAAACAAATCCTCTTGCTTTCCACAGGGGTAGGAATTCTGTGAGGCTGTTACAGACATAGAGGCTGTCCGAGTATATGTCTGCTGGGCTGGGGAAGGAATCTGGGTGATCTACAATGTATGCAATGGCTGCTAGTTCTGCCGCCTAAGTGTCCTGGCAGTTGTAACGAGATTTGTTCTAGGGCGCGTCCCTGCATGTCCTCAACATAGATACCGCATCCTGTAATGCGCTTCCCGTTTAATATAGTGGAAGAACCATCCACATATATTCTCAAGGGTACGCACATGTCTGTGTGCTGGGGGCTCTGGGGTGAACTACCTATCTTTTTGGGGGGTATTTTCGCGATAAAGGGGCCTGTGTTGCGGTGCGGTGAGATGATTTCACATTCGTGGGGGGTGCCTGGGTACTGAAGGTTGTCGGCTAGGAAAGTGTGGATCTTGGTCCTTTTAACAGTGATGGCCCGTCCCTGCAAAAGAAGGTTCCATCTGGCTGCTCTGATCTGGCTTATTGTACCGTCTAGTAAAAGTTGGGTGGGGGTGTGTTCTGTGAGGATTGTGATGGGGTTTAGTCCGGTGATATATGAAAAGTATTGAACTGCCCAGAAAACTGCGAACAGGTGCCTTTCAAAATCCCTGCTCCACAGGGTCTAAAACTCTGGAGGCGTAAGCCACGGGTCTAAACTGTTTGTGCTGTTCCTGGGGAAGCATGGCTGAAAGGGTACATTCTGTGCTAGCTATCTCTATAGCATAGGGGGAAAGCGGGTCTGGAACCTGTAGTGCGGGGGCTGCAATGAGTGAGTGCTTTAAAGCATCTACAGCATCCGTGTGCTGCGGAAGCCATTCCCAAGGGGCTCCTTTCTTTAGGAGTTCCGAGAGGGGTGCTGCTTTGGTGGCGAAACCGTCAATATGGTTTCGGCAATAGCCAACCAGTCCTAAAAACGACCGGAGGGTGGAAACATTCTGGGGAAGGGGCAATTTGACAATCGAGTCAATTCTTTTATGCTCGATCTCGCATTTACCATGCGTGATAATCGTTCCCAAATATACCACTTTGTTTTCCAAAATTTTGGCCGTCTTTACATCCATTTCGCTGTAGGAGTTCCAGAAGTTCGGACAGAAGCGCGATGTGCTCTGCCTTGGTGTCTGTCTGCAGTAATAGGTCGTCTACATACTGGACCAGCCAAAGAACAAAAGAACAAAGAAATGTACAGCACAGGAACAGGCCCTTCAGCCCTCCAAGCCCATGCCGACCATGCTGCCCGACTAAACTACAATCTTCTACACTTCCTGGTCCCATCCTATTCATGTATTTGTCAAGATGCCCCTTAAATGTCACTATCGTCCCTGCTTCCACCACCTCCTCCGGTAGCGAGTTCCAGGCACCCACTACCCTCTGCGTAAAAAACTTGCCTCGTACATCTACTCTAAACCTTGCCCTTCTCACCTTAAACCTATGCCCCCTAGTAATTGACCCCTCTACCCTGGGGAAAAGCCTCTGACTATCCACTCTGTCTACGCCCCTCATAATTTTGTAGACCTCTATCAGGTCTCCCCTCAACCTTCTTTGTTCCAGTGAGAACAAACCGAGTTTATTCAACTGCTCCTCATAGCTAATGCCCTCCATACCAGGCAACATTCTGGTAAATCTCTTCTGCACCCTCTCTAAAGCCTCCACATCCTTCTGGTAGTGTGGCGACCAGAATTGAACACTATACTCCAAGTGTGGCCTAACTAAGGTTCTATACAGCTGCAACATGACTTGCCAATTCTTATACTCAATGCCCCGGCCAATGAAGGCAAGCATGCCGTATGCCTTCTTGACTACCTTCTCCACCTGTGTTGCCCCTTTCAATGACCTGTGGACCTGTACTCCTAGATCTCTTTGACTTTCAATACTCTTGGGGGTTCTACCATTCACTGTATATTCCCTACCTGCATTAGACCTTCCAAAATGCATTACCTCACATTTGTCCGGATTAAACTCCATCTGCCATCTCTCTGCCCAAGTCTCAAAACAATCTAAATCCTGCTGTATCCTCTGACAGTCCTCATCGCTATCCGCAATTCCACCAACCTTTGTGTCGTCTGCAAACTTACTAGTCAGACCAGTTACATTTTCCTCCAAATCATTTATATATACTACAAAGAGCAAAGGTCCCAGCACTGATCCCTGTGGAACACCACTGGTCACAGCCCTCCAATTAGAAAAGTATCCTTCCATTGCTACTCTCTGCCTTCTATGACCTAGCCAGTTCTGTATCCACCTTGCCAGCTCACCCCTGATCCCGTGTGACTTCACCTTTTGTACTAGTCTACCATGAGGGACCTTGTCAAAGGCCTTACTGAAGTCCATATAGACAACATCCACTGCCCTACCTGCATCAATCATCTTAGTGACCTCCTCGAAAAACTCTATCAAGTTAGTGAGACACGACCTCCCCTTCACAAAACCATGCTGCCTCTCACTAATACGTCCATTTGCTTCCAAATGGGAGTAGATCCTGTCTCGAAGCATTCTCTCCAGTAATTTCCCTACCACTGAAGTA
The DNA here is from genome assembly GCF_047496885.1 of Scyliorhinus torazame. Classification (NCBI taxonomy): domain Eukaryota; kingdom Metazoa; phylum Chordata; class Chondrichthyes; order Carcharhiniformes; family Scyliorhinidae; genus Scyliorhinus; species Scyliorhinus torazame. The sequence goes on from NC_092722.1 coordinate 93,923,219, forward strand.
AGGCTCACCGGCCTGTAGTTCCCTGGATTATCCTTGCTCCCCTTCTTAAACAGTGTAACAACATTGGCTATTCTCTAGTCCTCCGGGACATCCCCTGAAGACAGTGAGGATCCAAAGATTTCTGTCAAGGCCTCAGCAATTTTCTCTCCAGCCTCCTTCAGTATTCTGGGGTAGATCTCATCAGGCCCTGGGGACTTATCTACCTTAATATTTTTTAAAACACCCAACACCTCGTCTTTTTGGATCTCAATGTGACCCAGGCTATCTACACACCCTTCTCCAGACTCAACATCTACCAATTTCTTCTCTTTGGTGAATACTGATGCAAAGTATTCATTTAGTACCTCGCCCATTTAGAACATAGAACATAGAACATAGAACGATACAGCGCAGTACAGGCCCTTCGGCCCACGATGTTGCACCGAAACAAAAGCCATCTAACCTACACTATGCCATTATCATCGATACGTTTATCCAATAAACTTTTAAATGCCCTCAATGTTGGCGAGTTCACTACTGTAGCAGGTAGGGCATTCCACGGCTTTCTTTTTCTTCTGGCTCCACACATAGATTCCCTTGCCTATCCTTCAGTGGGCCAACCCTTTCCCTGGCTACCCTCTTGCTTTTTGTGTACGTGTAAAAAGCCTTGGGATTTTCCTTAACCCTATTTGCCAATGACTTTTCGTGACCCCTTCTAGCCCTCCTGACTCCTTGCTTAAGTTCCTTTCTACTTTCCTTATATTGAAAGGTTGAGGGAGCTCATAAGCAACCTGACAATGAGCCCGTAAACCACAATTTGACCTGCTCTCATTCTATTGGTCAATTTTATTCATGTCTCAGTATTTTAACTGATCCATTTCGTTCTTTATTTTTGCTCAGAAAGTTGTTTCATTTTTTCCATTCTGCAATATTTTATTGAAATTCATGTTTAATGTTGCGCCACACCTTTCCTTTCTGAAATTGGCTCATCGGTGCCTGGTGTGAGGAAAATTTGTAATGTGGGCCCTCACGTGAAGAGATTGCATAAACCTGAATTGCAACATTCACTTAACAACACTTGTTACTCTCCTGCTGGATCTCAAACTTTGACGAAGCGGATCAGCATCTCACATTGTCAAGATGCAGAAAAAACTCAAACACTGCCAATCTGGCAATAACGTTTCCATTTACTGTGTATATTAGAAAGTACAATAATCACATTCAAACTCTGAAAATTTAACATAGGAAAAACATAAGTGTAAACTTTGAAAGTGGGAGATTGCTACAACGTGGTAAAGAGGAATTTACAAGCTGCTGGTTGGCCTGAAAATTGAAGGTTTCACTGGGATTTCTACAGACAGAACTGCTTCATGTAATTTATCATCATTATTACATTCCCAATATTTGATACAATTATATTGTGGAATTTCATAGTTTGTGATGCTAGAGAGATTGTTACAATTTGTATTTTTATTCAGCTCACATTAATTTTCCCTAGAAAGTTGAATATTTATGACCGAATAAGTTCAAGATGTGAAAACAGTGAGAAATGAGGCTGTGTTTCCATTCTTCTAATCTCATTCAGGTTTTCCGTTTTGCTTTTTTGGGTTCTGGAAGGAAATGAGAGAGTCAAGAGGTGCCTCATCATCACCTGATACCCACTCACTTCTCATTCCGAATCCACCATCTCCAGATACCCCATCCTCTTCAGAATCTGCCAACTGGAACCATCTCTGCTTCGAACCCAACTCCGTTAATCCCAGCTCCTCTCCTGGAGGCAGGAGTGGGATTTCAGCTCGTCCAACTGCCTTCCTCAGTCTGAAAGATAACTTCAGATGTGACTGGCAATCACTCAATCCCCTCAATAACTCCCAGAAACAAACAATCACAGGTTAATGAGATCTTAACTTTTTAAATGATCAATGCCACTAGAACCCTGATTCAGATGATTGTCAAACAAACAGAAACAGTGGGCAGCAGGGTGGCACAGTGGTTTGCACTGCTGCCTCACAGTGCCGGAGACTTGGGTTCAATTCCAGCCTTGGGTGAAGTCTGTGCGGAGTCTGCACGTTCTCCCTGTGTCTGCATACGTTTCCACCGAGTGCTCTGGTTTCCTCCCACAGTCCAAAGATGTACAGGTTAGGTGGATTGGTCATGTTAATTGCCCCTTAGTGCCCAGGGATATGTAGGTTAGGTGAAGGGGATATAGGGATAGGGCAGGGGAGGGAGCTTGTGTCGGGTGCGCTTTCAGAGGGTGGCTGCAGACAATGCACCAATGAAAGGGATTCAATGAAACAGGAAGAGAATTCTCAATTGGCAATCAGCCTGAACTCTCCAATGTCGAATTCTGGGGTGAGCAGTGCAAATCCTTCATCCTACTGACTGGTTAAGCCAATTTTAACAAATCTGCCACAATAACTGAAAGACGTCCCAAACTACACCCAAAATCTCATCTCAAATTTACAGGATTTCCTTCAAAACTACCCAACTGACATTATCATGCAATTAATATTCCCATCTCCCCTACCCTGCCCCTCCCCACTGCAGGTTATTAGGGACTTACTGGCTTGGGTCTTCACTGGCTGGCTTTGCTGCGGATTTTGGGATGGTTCGCTCTCTTTGAACTGGAGCACCTACAGTCGTTGAGGAGGAAACAAGCAGGAAAAGGTAGTAAAGAGCTGTACAAAACAAACAGTGCTCACCTCCAAGCTAATGTCAGCCCAGGTTCATCGAGGTCCCAAAACATTCAATCCCTGGCCTCTATTTCAAGAATCACATTACAATCTGAAGCCAAAACAAGCTGTGTATATATGTTCTAGAGAAACTCCTACATTATCAACTCTGATGAAAGACTCACAGCAAGTGGACAATCTCTGCTGTAAGTAGAATATGCGGAACCAACAATCATGTTCAAATCTCTCCCCTACTTTATCTATTTTCCGAATAACTTGATATAAATTCAGGACCTTGGGCAGAATTCCAAAATTTACAGGTGACACATCACTTGGAAGTATTGTGAACTATGAGGAAAATTGTGTCAAAACTCAAATGCATAAATGGGCCAGGGAACTGGTGGACAGGTGGCAGATAAAGTTTAATGTGGAGAAATGTGAAGTGATCCATTTTGGTAGGAAGAACATGGAGAGACAATATAAAATAAGGGGTAGATTTCTCAGGGAGGTACAGGAGCAGAGGGACCTGCGTCAGTGTGTGCTTAGATCATTGAAGGTGTCAGGACAGGTGGAGAGAGCAGTTAATAAAGAGTTAATAAAGAGCTTTGACAAAGAGTCATGGACTCGAAACGTTAGCTCTTTTCTCTCCCTACAGATGCTGCCAGACTTGCTGAGATTTTCCAGCATTTTCTCTTTTGTTGCAGTTAATAAAGTATAGAGTATTCTGGGCTTTGTGAATTGCACAAGAACAAGGAGGCTATGCTGAACTTGTAAAAGAAACCAGTGAGACCTCAGCGAGCAGCACACTCGCGGAAAGATGTGAAGATATTGGAGAAAGTGGAGTGAAGATTCAGAAGGGTTCCAGGGCTGCAAATTCCAATTACATAGAAAGATTTGGGACTGTTTTCCTTGGAGAAGAGAAGGCTGAGAGATAGAGATGTCCAAAATCATGAGAGATCTGGACAGACTAGATTGAAACTGCTCCCATTGGTGGAAGGGTGGAGAACGAAAGGACTCAAAGTTAAGGGAATTGGCGAAAGGAGCATTGGGGACATGAGAACAAGCTTTTTCACACAGCGAGTGGCTAGGATCCAGAATGAATACCGGAGACAGGGTCATTCGAGGCTTTCAAAAGGACCTGAACAGGGCCGAGCTGTTGGGAAAAGGCGGGGTGCAAGACTGGGTGGATTGTACTTGCAGGCGGCTGGCACAAACATGATGGGCCGAATAATCTTCGACGCTGTAACCATTTTATGATTTTGTGATTGGAGCTCAACCCAGCAGATTTGTGCAGCTGGACTGTCTGAGCGGCTCTCCCAGATGACAAACTTTGCAAAGTGGGCCAGTCCAGTGGCTGGTCCGGGAGAAGCTGCTCTCTTCTCGGAAGCTCAACCACTGATGGTGCAATTTCGATACGCGCGCAATGTCAATTTCACAACTGCCTTGCATCAATTTCAAGTTCCGGTCACAGCCCAGCTCGAATCTCTCACATTTGAGATATTTATTCTTTCTTCCAAACTGAAACATGGGCCATTGTCCAGAATCTGTAAGACGATTCTTTGAGAATTAATTTAGCAACAACAGAACTGAGAGCTAACTGTGAAAATTCATCACTGCTTTATCCTATTCCTGCATGAAATCCAGAGTCACACAAACAATTCAATTCTTACCCTGTCCAGAAAGAGTGAGGGACAGAATCAAACACAGGGACAGGATCCACAGGTTTCCACGGGCTGGTCTGCAGCTGATAGCCATTCTCTGGACTGACGCACAGTGACCAGGACAATAGTGAATGAAGTCGCACTTCGCCGTCACCAGAGATATGAGAACTGGAGCTCTGGGTTCGAGTGTATAAAGTAACTCAAACCCAACCTCCCCTTGCGTCAGAACCACAAAGGAAATAAGACCACGCAATGGAAACAGTCAAACTGCGCTGCTTAGTATTCAACTCACCCTGAAATCTAGAAATAAACAATGTCAACCAAACAAAGCCCATTGCACAGAATTAAAAAACAAGATTTTCCCTCTCACATTATGACAACAGATGAGCTGCAACGTTAATGAGGGCAGCTCCGAGCGGGAAGAGGAAATGAAGCTGTTATTGGAATTGGAGTTTCCTACATCATCAGCATCATTGTTCTAAGCAATGGGGCTTGTCTCTAAATCCTGGTCAACAGTACAAGGCTGAGACAACAGCACTACGTGGAATTCCAAAGTTTCAAAGAAGTAGGGTGCTCTTTCCAAGGGCCGGTGCAGACTCGATGGGCCAAATGGCCCCCTTCTGCCCTGGAAATTCTATGATTGTATGAACACTCGGTTTAATTACTATCAGAGGTGAGACTGTTCGATCCAGATTCTTACACACTGACATGCGGCAATTCGGTGGTAGGTGCTGTACGGGGTGTGGGGGTAACACGTCCAGAGAACTGGGCTCAATGCCCTCGTATGTTGGTTAGCAAGTGCTGCTGGGGAGAGTTTCAACTAGTTCAGCAGGAACAGTGCCACTGGTAAAGCACCAGCGGGAGATGCAATCTGCAGAGGGACAAACAACATTTAGAATCAAAAATAGGTAGAAATCGAGGAAATGCAAGACAGTCTAAGCTGATTTCAGATACGTTTGTGTAAATGCCCAGAGTAGGTAAATAAAATTGCTCTGGAGGTACCAGAAAGTACATGTACAATAATACACAGGCAATAATGGTAACCTGACTCAATCTAGGGCAGGTATGAGTGCTTAATATTCCTGGCTGCAAAAGAACATAGAACATACAGTGCAGAAGAAGGCCATTCGGCCCATCGAGTCTGCACCGACCCACGTAAGCCCTCACTTCCACCCTATCCCCGTAACCCAATAACCCCTCCTAACCTCTTTCATCACTAAGGGCAATTTATCATGGCCAATCCACCTAACCTGCACGTCTTTGGACTGTGGGAGGAAACCGAAGCACCCAGAGGAAACCCACGCAGACACGGTGAGAACGTGCAGACTCCGCATAGACTATGACCCAGCGGGGAATCGAACCTGGGACCCTGGCGCTGCGAAGCCACAGTGCTATCCATTTGTGCTACCTCAGCCATTCCCATCTGAGAATCTCATCAAGGTCAGCCTGGTACTGGGTGGCAGCCCCCGGCGAGGCAGACATTCTGTCGAGATGGCTGTCACTGACTGCGCAATGCCTTAGACACCTTCACTCATGGTGCCCACGGCATGCATTAGGCTCTCCACTTTAGGCGTTTGCCACCCTAGCAGTGTTAGCCTCAGTGCCACAAATTGCTGGCGACATCTCCTGTGCCCGAAGCCTCTGGGACTCCTCCAATCGGCCATGGACCTACTGGAGTGTCACTAACATCTCCCTCTGAATGCCCTGGCTGCTCCCTATCATCTCCATCAGCTCTGGGTAACCCTGTTCCAGAGGCTCAACATCAGGCTGGGGCCCAGCTGGGACCTGGGATCCAGCAGACCTCCAACTGCTGTCTCGCCTGGGGGTTCCTGCCTCCACCTGATGTACATCAGCAACAGTGTGGTACTCACCAGATTGTGTCCCAGAAGCCTCACCACTAACATTTCCTACCGAGGTGTGTGTAACTGCGCTGGTGGAGGATGGGGCTGACAGCTGTGATGCCTCGATCAGGTCTTCTTTGCAGCTCTCCTCCGAGGTATTCTCTTGGGAGGCTGGAGAGGGGGCCACCCAGAATGGGACAGTGTCATCGGCTGGAGGCTGTGCGGCGGAATGGACATTGAGAGGGATGGGTCAGTCAGTAAGGCAATAACAACTCCTGTTTGACAGGTCCCCCGGGTAGGGCCCGGTTGTTCCTCACCTCTGCGGCGTCTGCTAGCCTCTGTGTTGGTGACCGCCCTGTCCTCAGCCACCTCAGTCACCTCCAACGCCCTCTCCTTGAAGGAGGCGAGGATTCTTAAGTCTGACACCCCAATGTCAGTCTGAGCCCTCTCCTGGCGATTGTGCGACACCTTTTCCAGAGGAGACACAGAGAGGGCATCGTGAGCCACACGCACGGTTCACAGTGGTGAGGGGGGGGGGGGGGGAGATGTGAAGGAGGGGTTGGGAAGTTGAAGGGAGAGGGGAAATGTAGGGAGGGTTAGGGGTCACATGGAGAGTTGGTGGGGTGGATGCTTGCTTGGGGGCCTCCTGGCCTCCACTGCCTTCTAGCAGCCTTCCCAGGTCTGCATCCCCAAATCCTGGAGCCGATCTCCTGGGCATCATTAGAACATAGAACATAGAACAATACAGCGCAGTACAGGCCCTTCGGCCCACGATGTTGCACCGAAACAAAAGCCATCTAACCTACACTATGCCATTATCATTCATATGTTTATCCAATGAACTTTTAAATGCCCTCAATGTTGGCGAGTTCACTACTGTAGCAGGTAGGGCATTCCACGGCCTCACTACTCTTTGCGTAAAGAACCTACCTCTGACCTCTGTCCTATATCTATTACCCCTCAGTTTAAAGTTATGTCCCCTCGTGCCAGCAAGGCTCTCACTGTCCACCCTATCCAACCCCCTAATCATTTTGTATGCCTCTATTAAGTCTCCTCTTCACCTTCTTCTCTCCAACGAAAACAACCTCGAGTCCATCAGCCTTTCCTCATAAGATTTTCCCTCCATACCAGGCAACATCCTGGTAAATCTCCTCTGCACCCGCTCCAAAACCTCCACGTCCTTCCTATAATGCGGTGACCAGAACTGTACGCAATACTCCAAATGCGGCCGTATGAGTTCTGTACAGCTGCAACATGACCTCCTGACTCCGGATCTCAATCCCTCTACCAATAAAGGCCAACACTCCATAGGCCTTCTTCACCACCCTATCAACCTGGTTGGCAACTTTCAGGGATCTATGTACATGGACACCTAGATCCCTCTGCTCATCCACACTTTCAAGAACATTTCCATTAGCCAAATATTCCACATTCCTGTTATTCCTTCCAAAGTGAATCACCTCACACTTCTCTACATTAAACTCCATTTGCCACCTCTCAGCCCAGCTCTGCAGCTTATCGATATCCCTCTGTAACCTGCTACTTCCTTCCACACTATCGACAACACCACCGACTTTAGTATCGTCTGCAAATTTACTCACCCACCCTTCTGCGCCTTCCTCTAGGTCATTGATAAAAATGACAAACAGCAACGGCCCCAGAACAGATCCTTGTGGTACTCCACTTGTGACTGAACATTTCCCATCAACCACCACCCTCTGTCTTCTTTCAGCTAGCCAATTTCTGATCCACATCTCTAAATCACCCTCAATCCCCAGCCTCCGTATTTTTTGCAATAGCCTACCGTGGGGAACCTTATCAAACGCTTTGCTGAAATCCATATACACCACATCAACTGCTCTACCCTCGTCTACCTGTTCAGTCACCTTCTCAAAGAACTCGATAAGGTTTGTGAGGCATGACCTACCCTTCACAAAGCCATGCTGACTATCCCTGATCATATTATTCCTATCTAGATGATTATAAATCTTGTCTCTTATAATCCCCTCCAAGACTTTACCCACTACAGGCATAAGGCTCACCGGTCTATAGTTGCCGGGGTTGTCTCTGTTCCCCTTTTTGAACAAAGGGACCACATTTGCTATCCTCCAGTCCTCTGGCACTATTCCTGTAGCCAATGATGACATAAAAATCAAAGCCAATGGTCCAGCAATCTCTTCCCTGGCCTCCCAGAGAATCCTAGGATAAACCCCATCAGGTCCCGGGGACTTATCTATTTTCAGCCTGTCCAGAATTGCCAACACCTCTTCCCTACGTACCTCAATGCCATCTAATCTATTTACCTGGAGCTCAGCATTCTCCTCCACAACATTATCTTTTTCCTGAGTGAATACTGACGAAAAATATTCATTTAGTATCTCGCCTATCTCTTCAGACTCTACACACAACTTCCCATCCCTGTCCTTGAGTGGTCCTACTCTTTCCCTAGTCATTCGCTTATTCCTGACATACCTATAGAAAGCTTTTGGGTTTTCCTTGATCCTTCCTGCCAAATACTTCTCATGTCCCCTCCTTGCTCGTCTTAGCTCTCTCTTTAGATCCTTCCTCGCTACCTTGTAACTATCCATCGCCCCAACTGAAACTTCACACCTCATCTTCACATAGGCCTCCTTCTTCCTCTTAACAAGAGATTCCACTTCTTTGGTAAACCATGGTTCCCTCGCTCGGCACCTTCCTCCCTGCCTGACCGGTACATACTTATCAAGAACACGCAGTAGCTGATCCTTGAACAAGCTCCACTTATCCAGTGTGTCCAACACTTGCAGCCTACTTCTCCACCTTATCCCCCCCAAGTCACGTCTAATGGCATCATAATTTCCCTTCCCCCAGCTATAACTCTTGCCCTGTGGTGTATACTTATCCCTTTCCATCCTTAACGTAAACGTCACCGAATTGTGATCACTGTCCCCAAAGTGCTCACCTACCTCCAAATCCAACACCTGGCCTGGTTCATTACCCAAAACCAAATCCAATGTGGCCTCGCCTCTTGTTGGCCTTTCAACAAACTGTGTCAGGAAACCCTCCTGCACACACTGTACAAAATATTTGTGCCCCGCAGGTTCAGATGTAGACCATCCTGTCTGTAGAGGTTCCACCTTCCCCAGAAAGAGCCCCAGTTATCCAGAAATCTGAATCCCTCCCGCCTGCACCATCCCTGTAGCCACGTGTTTAATTGCTCTCTCTCCCTATTCCTCATCTCACTATCACGTGGCACGGGCAACAACCCAGAGATAACAACTCTGTTTGTTCTAGTTCTGAGCTTCCATCCTAGCTCCGTGAAAGCCTGCCTGACATCCTTATCCCCTTTCCTACCTATGTCGTTAGTGCCAATGTGGACCACGACTTGGGGCTGCTCCCCCTCCCCCTTAAGGACCCGGAAAACACGATCCGAGACATCACGTACCCTTGCACCTGGGAGGCAACATACCAAACGTGAGTCTCTCACGCTCCCACAAAATCTCCTATCTGTGCCCCTGACTATCGAGTCCCCAATTACTAATGCTCTGCTCCTCTCCCCCCTTCCCTTCTGAGCAACAGGGACAGACTCCGTGCCAGAGGCCCGTACCCCATGGCTTACCCCTGGTAAGTCGTCCCCCCCACAAGTATCCAAAGCGGTATACTTGTTTCTCAGGGGAACGACCGCAGGGGATCCCTGCACTGACTGTTTTTTCCCAGTCCCTCTTACAGTTACCCATCTATCTCCAATCTTTGGTGTAACTAATTCCCTGAAGCTGCTATCTATGACCCCCTCTGCCTCCCGAATGATCCGAAGTTCTTCCAACTCCATAAGGGCAGCACGGTAGCATTGTGGATAGCACAATTGCTTCACAGCTCCAGGGTCCCAGGTTCGATTCCCGGCTTGGGTCACTGTCTGTGCGGAGTCTGCACGTTCTCCCCGTGTGTGCGTGGGTTTCCTCCGGGTGCTCCGGTTTCCTCCCATAGTCCAAAGATGTGCAGGTTAGGTGGATTGGCCATGATAAATTGCCCTTAGTGTCCAAAATTGCCCTTAGTGTTGGGTGGGGTTACCGGGTTATGGGGATAGGGTGGAGGTGTTGACCTTGGGTAGGGTGCTCTTTCCAAGAGCCAGTGCAGACTCGATGGGCTGAATGGCCTCCTTCTGCACTGTAAATTCTATGTTCTATGTTCCAGCTCCAGTTCCCTAACTCGGTCTTGGAGGAGCTGGAGATGGCAGCACTTCCTGCAGGTAAAATCAGCAGGGACACTAACCTCACCTCAAACATCCTGCAGGATAAACATTGCACTCCCTTCCCTGCCATCCCTCTAACTTTCTACCAAGATCTGGCTAACAACTGAATTCAATTTTTTATATAAAAAAAAATATTAATAACAATAATAAAATATGGTACTTACCTCACACCAATGGGTTTTATTATTAGGTTAGAGGAGGAGGGCGGGTGGGAGACACTACACGTGTAGTGTTTCGGGTTTCCTCTCCACCAGAATTTATTGGTGAGGGTCTTCCCAGAAGTCCGCGGTCAACTTCCTGTTCCCACCTTAAACACTAAAATGTAAAAAAAAAATTTAAAGGAGAGACTTACCTCCCAGAAATCACTTATGCACTACCCCCGCTGAAATGGACTAGCCTGCTCCGCTCCTGCTGAAATCGACTTGGCCTGCATTGTTGCGAGCTTGGCTGCTAAAGTGCTGGCGAGCGTGGTGCTGGCGAATTGGCTGACGAGCCTTCAATTGCGGTGAGAAGCCTGTGGGGCCTTGTTAAGTGGACCAATTCACATTGAAAACATTGCCGGCCTCGCTGGCCCTGGTGCAGGGATGGTCACGGCAGTTCCGCATTTAGAAATCTTTCCGGAGAATCGCGCCCTAAGTGCCTACACCTGGACTGAATGGCCACGCTGGCCCTGGGGCAATTCAGAATGTGCTCATGGACCAGCACTGCGCCACATGGAATTAGTGCAATTTCAACGGACGCCGGCGTCGGATTGGCTGCGGTCGGGATTGGCACAGGAGAAACTGACAAGCTGGAGCAGCTATCAGCACTCCACTCACCACACCCTCTCATTTCAGCCAAGAAGATGCCACCCTGGAGAGCAGCCCCAAGGTTCACAGATGCAGAGCTAGTGATACTGCTGGATGCCCCAAGGTGGGAAGGAGGCTGCCACCCGCCGACATCAACCAGGCCTGGGCACAGGTGGCAAAGGCTGTGAGTGCCATGGGCCCCATCGTGAGGACCAGGCAGCAGTGCCACAAAAAGCTGCATTGCCTCACCATGGCGGCCAGGATGAGTCACCATCTCCATACCCTGGCATCAACCCCGCCCCACCCCGTCCCCGCACTCCACACCCCTCTCCCCCACCTGCCTCATGTGGCCTCCACCAGGCGGACCGGTAGGCTGTGCTGGGCAGCACAGTGGCGCAGTGGTTAGCATTGCTGTCTCATGGCACTGAGGACCTCGGTTTCATCCCAATCCCGGATTACTGTCCGTGTGGGGTTTGCACATTTTCCCATTGTCTGCATGTGTCACACCCCGACAATCCAAAGATGTGCAGGGTAGGTCACAGTAAATTGCCCTTTAATTGGAAAAAAAAAGTTGGGTACTCTAAATTGCAAAAAAGGATGGGCAACCTCCAACCAAGGCCAGCATGGTGAGTCACCACCTCTGCGCATCTGGCATTGCCCCCATTCCACACCCCTGTAACCCATCACCCCCCCCACCCTGCCTGTATTGCCTGCCATTGCCGGATGCCCTGCACACACAGGGGACTCCCTGGGCTGCCCGCTTCCGAGTGCATTATCTGTCCCAACTGCCCACAATCACCGGGAGTGGGAAGAGACCTGCAGCCCCTTACCGTCACAGAGCAGAGGGCGTTGGACCAGGTTGGTCGAGTGGGAGAGTGGGCAGTCGCAGAGGCGGAGGATGGCATTGGACAACCAAGTGAGCCCCAATGCTTTGCGATGTCCCTCCCTATGGCACATGAGTGACCCTCCCCCCCACACCATGCCTATCCGCGATCTCGCCACGCATCTTGTATCATGTTTTGCAGGGTCACCACCAGACGATGCAGGACCATCCGGGGCCCCCTGCCGCAACTCTGCAATACACCGGAGCACGTGTCCAGTGATGGCATCAACTTCTCCTCACTGCTGTCACCGACACCCTCTACCATCTACCTCTACCTCGGTTGGGCATTTTATTCAAGAGGCTCCTGGGACACTATCTGGTTCACACCACACACATACTGTAGTACATCAGGTGGAGGTAGGAACCCCCGAAGGCGCAGATGGTTGGACCGCGGCCCGACCCCCAGGGACTAGCTGTCATCCAGACAGGCCTTGCACTGATGGAAAGGGTGATCCCATCAATGCTGCAAATGCAATGCAGAGCCAGGGACTACATGATGCGGTGTCAGCAACTATCCAGCACTGCAGATGCAGTTGGAGGAGTTGAACTTCCTTCAGGATCAGGAGGTGCGACCATGAGTGTCACCTAGGCCAACACCGCACGGGTGGCATCCGCGATATCGGCCATGGGTGAGAGACCTCAGTTCTGGGGCACGCTGTGTGGGAGGTGGCTGAGGCACAGGATGGGGTGCCATGTTACAGGCAGCCATGTACAAGGCCCACGTGGACAGAACAGGGTGCACCATGTCACCTGTGACACCTGGAAGACTGCTGGGCTCCACTCCAAAGGACGGCTGCCAAAGGGGACCCACAATACAGGGCGAGTTACACAGCAGGCCGCCTCCATGGCTGATGTTCCACCTGGGGGACCATCCAGAATGAGTCTTAGGACACGTAAGGTCAGAAAGACAGACACCAGTTAAGTTGGCATGGTTGCAGCATACAGGATAGCGTTAAGAGCTTGGCGTAATTATTGTAAATCATAATAAATAGTCAGGAATAAACACATATTCACCAACTCTGCTAACTGCTGCAGGGAGTGGGGAATGGCTGGGCTGGGTGCAGAGGGTGTGTCATGTGTTGGAGGATGGCATGGGCCAGGGTCTTCAGGCCCCTAGGGCAGTTGGGGTACCCCCTGTGGCTGCCCATGGAGGTGGCAGAGGCCTGAGCCAGAAATACGGGGTGCCTGTGGCATGGCCCACCCAGTGAGTGACCCTTCACCATTCGCCACCACGACCCCAACCAGAAGGACTTGTGGGCCTGTGTGATGGAATGCCTGGCATATATGCAGGGATCACCCGGGTGGACAGTGGTATGTGACACCGGGGCAGGAGTCAGATGTTGCCAGATGTGGAGCACCAGAGCTCATCGTGAAGCGGGTTGGCATCATCCTCTGCCCCATGGATCCGACCCACTGATGCTGCCGGCCCAGGGCAAACACCCTGGGGTGAAGCTGGTCGGGAGCTTAGAATGGGGTGGAGGTGCTGGGGTGGGGAGGATGGAATGCAGGAAGGTGGAGGGGTGTCTTCTTTCGGAGGTGGCAGCCATTTATCGACTTCTTCGGGGAAAAAGAAACTATTGTCAGATACAATGGGGGGGGGGGGGGGGGTAGAGCTCAGTTTAGCTTAGACGGGAACAGCGAGAAGAGATTGTGGGACTTGGGGAGTGTGTGTATTGGTCAAGTTGGCGGGGTATGGTTGTTGGTTGGGGGGGCGTTACGCACTGAATTATGTTTACATTTGTATTTGTATCTTTTATTATAGAAAACCATAAATGCCTTAATAAAATGTTTGTAAATAAAAAGAAGGTGGAGGGGTGTCGGAGGATGAGAGGGGGAGATTGTGGGGGAGAGACAAGTTGGTTGAACCTAGCAACGAACCTGGAGATGATCAGGTTGTCCTCTGCACGACTGCCCCGGCACACATGTTGTGCGGCCTCCCGTGCCTGGCCGAGCCCATCCTGGCCCTCCTCTGCATCCTCCTTATCACACAAGGTATGGCTTTCCTCCACCTCCCCTCCAGACTGGTCCCCCTCTGCAGTGCAATATTGTGGAGGATGCAGCAGGCCACCGCGATATGGGAGATCCTCCTAGTGCTGTACTAGAGGGTCCCTCCAGAGCAGTCCAGGCACCTGAGCTGCACCTTCAGGATAGCGCTGCACCACTCGATGGCGCCCCTGGTCGCTGCATGGGCTTCATTATAGCAGGTCTCCGCATCGGTCTCAGGCTTCTGGATAGGATCATCAGCCCCGACCGCAGCAGATAACCCCTGTCGCCCAGCCTCCAACCTCTCACCCAGAGGCGCGCCTCAAAGGTGTCGGGCACTGTTGAGTGTGCCAGGATGAAGGCATCATGCACACTGCCTGGATATCGAACACAGATGTGCACGGTACGCATCTGGTAGCCACACACCAACTTCACATTGAGGGAGTGCAATCCCTTCTGATTGATGCGTCGGTGGCCGAAGGACCTGGGGCATGCCGGCGATGATTGAGAATCCCTCTGCCCGGGCATCCTGATGGGCTCGGCCCATATTCAGGTTGATGTATTGCAACACCTGAGCATTTAGGGCATCCATTACAGTGCAGATGCACCTGTGCACTGAGATCTGGGAGATCCTCGACAGGTCCCCACTCGGCACCTGGAAGGACCTTTGGCATAAAGTTCAGGGCGGCCACCACCTTGACAGCCACCGGAAACAGGTATCCTCCCCCATACCCCTGTAGCTCTAGATATGTCATGACCTGACACATACGTCTCACAGTCTTTCTGCACAGTCCCAGTCGTCAGCGATACGCCCGGTCCGGCAGATCCTCGTACGGTAGGTGCTGCAGGTATACACGAGGCCTGGTGCAATGCCACCTTCCCACTTCCTCCTTGGCCTGTTGGGCGGCCGATTCTCCAGCCTCACCAGCTGGTTCCTGCTCCTCCAGGGCAGGCTCCTGTTCTGCAGAGTCCTCACCGAGCAACCCCAACTTTTGCAGCCTCATTGCATCCAGAAGGGCTGCAGCGGCCAGGCAGATGCCAACCACACCCGGTTGTACACCAAAATCCATGTTCTGTAGGGGGTAAAGGACAGACACGTTAGCAAGGTGAGTATGCCCAACCAGGTCCAGTTGGCTACACGGTGGCCCTGACCTGCACTGCAGCCTCCGCATGTCTCCCTCCCCGTTCCACCGCCGGCCATTCCCCTGCACTCTGCCTTCCGCACCGGCACCGCTGATATCTCCAGCCCTGCACCCACTCCTGCCAATGTGATTATTTATGGCCCCTGTCCCACGCCCTCCAGTGGGGGTCTATCATGGGTGGGCTGCGTGCTACCCCGCTTGCTGTGTGGTGTGGTAATATGCCTATGGGCCATATCATAGTTGGATGGTATGAAACCTTCAATCAGCAGGTGGCGGGCGGTACAGACACACCAATGCAGTCTCAATACCAAGGCCATGTGACCTGGGACCTGTATATAAAGAGAGGTGCATCCGGCCATCTATAGAACAAGATATAGAGGATAAGAAGACATACATGCAATTGATCAGCACAAGGTGGAGTCCACTTCCAGAGGAGTAACAAGACTCCGTGATATCGTGTTCTCTATCAGATTGCCATCCTACTGCACGAGACACAATAAAAGGATCTTGGTTTGGACAGATCAAAGTGTTGGTGAGTTCTTCATAATAGTACAAGGGACCAAATACTTTATGATGCCAGGTGTGCTAAAGATTTGAAGTTGACAATGGCAGTGACAACGTAGGCATTTGGCTTGAAGACCGGTAAAGGTGAACTGCAACCTGAGGCAACCCAACATGTAAAAATGCTGAAGCTCGAGATGGACGGACTGAGGATCCCCCACCAGCCTCAGGTATCCGGCAACGTAGGTGAGAACTGGCGGCTGTTCAAGCAGCAGTTCGAACTTTATGTTTTGGCCGTGGGCCTGATGAAATGTCCACAAGCCCTTGAACTGTTTAACTCATTTGTCTTTGAAAGTGAGGGGATCACAAGTAATTTGGTGAAGTAATAAAGCGCTTCGATAAGCATTGTTCTCCCAAAATAATGAAACATTTGAGCACGATGTTTCGTATATGTACCCAAGACCTGGCGAATCATTTGACAGTTTTGGCACAGACTTGAGGCTGTAGGCCCAGTCATGCAACTTCGGTGACTTAAAATCTTCTTTAATCTGGGACCAAATTGTCTTTGGCTTGCTTGATGATAAGCTTCGGGCGATAATGTTGCGGGAGGAAGATTTGGTGCTGGAAAAAGCAGTGAAGATTTACCAGGCGAGCAAGATTGCTGCACATAGAATAGGTGCACTCTACTCAAAAGATTTTGGCGCTAAGATGGATGAAGAAGCCAGTGCCATTAGTGCTGTGACGCATGTCATAAAGAAATTAGGTCTCAGTGCGGGCAGCCATTTTAAGCAACCGACAAGAGCTGCCGCCGTCATCTTGTGCCAAAAAGGTGCCACTCGGCATCCCCCATGGGCACTTTGCAAAGCAATGCTTTGCTCATCCCACCATAAATCATGCACGAGCAGTGCATGCAGTCGCTGAGATAAACATATTAATCTCATCGTGCCGAGAAACCACACGTCTAACAGAAACAAAGATGGAAGCAGAATCAGAACAAAGCATGAAGTCAATCAGAATGTTCCAAAACATTTCACGTACATACTCAAATCAAAGGTAATGCTCAATGATACTTTCATTCGATGTGACTTTGACCATAAAGTGACAGCCAACCTCGTAAGTTGACAGGCTTTATAGAACATACACAGTGCAGAAGGAGGCCATTCAGCCCACCGAGTCTGCACCGACCCATTTAAGCCCTACCCCTGTAACCCAATAACCCCTCCTACGGGCAGCACGGTAGCATTGTGGATAATACAATTGCTTCACAGCTCCAGGGTCCCAGGTTCGATTCCGGCTTGGGTCACTGCCTGTGTGGAGTCTGCACATCCTCCCCGTGTGTGCGTGGGTTTCCTCCGGGTGCTCTGGTTTCCACCCACAGTCCAAAGATTTGCAGGTTAGGTGGATTGGCCATGATGAATTGCCCTTAGTGTCCAAAATTGCCCTTAGTGTCCAAAAATGCCCTTAGTGTTGGGTGACTGGGTTATGGGCATAGGTTGGAGGTGTTGTCCTTGGGCAGGGTGCCCTTTGCAAGAGCCGGTGCAGACTCGATGGGCCAAATGGCCTCCTCCTGCACTGTAAATTCTATGAAATTCTAAACTTTTTGATCACTGAGGGCAATTTATCATGGCCAATCCACCTAACCTGCACATCTTTGGACTGTGGCACTGTGAAGCCACAGTGCTATCCACTTGTGCTACCGTGCTGCCCCTATAGAAGCTAAATGTGCAGCAAGACTTAGCTAATCGGTCAGGAATCATGATAGACTTTGGCACAAGAACTCTAGAAATTTTTGATGTTTGCGAATTAGTGCTCTCGGTGGCAGGCATAAAGCACACAATACTCTTTCAAATTGTAGATTTGGATTCTGCAATTCTGGTTAATAGTGTTGAACAACATGCATAGACTCAATGGCATGATACGAGAACATGATGAAAACGTATTAAAGCATCTGCGAGATGTGAGTATTAAATGGACAGAGAATGAAGAGCCGCGGAGCTTCACTCTGGAGTTTAAATTCGGGCCGAATGAGTGTTTCACGAATGAGGTGATCACCAAAGTGTATCAATTGGACTCACGGCCGCTGAAATTGTGCGTGGATGAAATGCAGATCATCGGCTGCACAGGCTGTACAATCAACTGGAGGGAGGGCAAAAATGTAACAGTTCAAACAATTCGAACGAAACCAAAGTACATGGGTCGAAGCAATCCAAGAACACAACACGAGCCATATTCAAGGAAACATTCTTCAACTTCTTCAGGCCCACTGAAGTTCCACAGAGTGGAATTTTAAGCCCAGCAATGGCGCCCTATTTTGAAAACATGTAATTCCGTATGCACAGTTATATTTTTCAGATGAACAGACTGACAATCATTCTGAATCCAGGGCAGAATATCATGAGAAACCGTTTGAGGTTATTGACGATAATGAAGGTTGTGGTGAATGCATTACTGCTACCATCCACCATTGTATTGCATTACATTGTATTGTATTATGCTGATGCCCTTGTGGGCTCCACCCCTGGCTCTGCACCTGGCTCTGCCCCCTCGGGGAGGTATATAGATCTGCAGCCTGTGGTCGCATCAAAGATGAGACGGATGAAGAACACTATGAGCTGCTTGTACATCTGTTCTCCAGCAGCACAGATGAGGCTCCAGTGGCAAGGCTCCGGTGGTCTGCACGCAATGGTGAGCTGGTCACGGGGGGAATGCCCAGACTGCACTGGACTCTGCGGAAAGCGGGAGTCTGGACATGGCGCAGCCAGAACTGAAGGCTGCTGATACCACTGACATTTAGCCAGTTGGGAAGCAGAGGTACAAGAAATCAAACCGATCTTGGAAACACTGGCCTCGGAGATATGTGATGTCCCGCCCCAAGTTCTGGAAACGACTCCAATGCCGTACTCCCAAGCAGTCGGCGACACTGAGGATGAGTGGGAGGTTGATGAAGACCATGAGTGAAGTGATGCGGAGGTTGAGCTATTAGGCAACTCTACACTGACTCTGAAGGTGACCTAATGACCATATCATTATGCAGCTCCACAGACCACGAGTTTGATCTAGAAGACTCAGGGCTTGGATCAGCTAAACCAGAAGCCATAGACATCTCCAGTCATGCCGAGCAACTCACTTATGCAAGCCGAAGTGAGGTGAGACCACCAAACGTGGTTCCATCCTCCATGCCAGCACTAGAAACCAAGGTGATCCAGCATGCTGATAAGGCTGCAAAAATGGGCGTGCTCATTCCGCCCAGAGATTAGGAGAGGCCTAGACCTCACCACACAACAACGACAAGCGCCACGGCAGAGGCTGCGACAAAGAAGACAACCAAGAGACATACCAAAGCACCTCGCCGTATCCAGAAAATAAGAAAGAAAAAGAAGAAAAGGCTGGGAGAACTACCGCATCCTACCAGCCAACCAGTATCAAAAGCACCTGCAGATAATAAGCAGAAACGTGCCAGAAAATAAAAGTGAAAGCGACTGCTGATGCAGGTATGGCGATCTTGAACAAAGGCCTTTCAACAACACAGGGCAACGCTTAAGACAAGCAAGAAGTCAGCAAGTGAGCCAGACTCTGCAGAAGTAGACACCAAATTGAAACATTAATTTCTGCACAGAATGCAAATGGACACTTTCTATAAAACTTACTCACTGTATCAATGATATGCCATATCTGCATAATGTGTAACGTGTAATGATGCCTGTAAAAAGAAGGTTAATTTGATGCTTTAGTGAGGAAGGGGGATGTGGTGATATGCCATATCAAAATTGGATGGCATGAGACTTCCAACCAGCAGTACAGACATATCATGTGGTCTCAAGACCAAAGTCATGTGACCTGGGACCTGTATATAAAGAGGCGCATCTGGCCATCTACAGAACAAGATATAGAGGGTAATAAGAGGCACATGTAATTGGTCAGTGCTAGGTGTAAGTTCTAGAGGAGTAACAAGACTCTCTGATAACGTTCCCT
The DNA here is from genome assembly GCF_047496885.1 of Scyliorhinus torazame. Lineage (NCBI taxonomy): Eukaryota > Metazoa > Chordata > Chondrichthyes > Carcharhiniformes > Scyliorhinidae > Scyliorhinus > Scyliorhinus torazame. The sequence goes on from NC_092722.1 coordinate 93,942,869, forward strand.
GTATTAGGTTGCCATCCTACTGCACGAGACACAATAAAAGGATATTGGTTTGGATAGATCGAAGTGTTTGGTGAGTTCTTCATAATAGTACAAGGGACCAAGCACAACAGGATGCAGTGGGGAAGGAGGGGGGGGGGGGGGGGAACCAGGTGTCACCGACTAGTGCCATGCCTAGTGGCATGTGGGTGGGGTCCATGGTTGGGGTTGGGCGAGAGGGTGGGTACTCGTAAGGACCAAAGCTGCAGTGTGCTGCGGGTCCTTTGTGTGACGCATGGGTTGTGCCTACCTGTCTGGGGGAAGGATGGATGGGAGCAGGTGTGCAGTGAGCTGGTAGGGCTTGGTGCTGGCCGGTGTTCCTGCGGGGTGGGCTGGCTGATGGTGCCACTGGTGGGATATTCACCCTTCAGGGGACAATATGTCAGGAAGGATGGCAAAGTACCCCCCCAAACCCCCCCGCGCATCCTGCAGTTGGGCCGCGCCTCGGATGGCTGCACTGAAGGGTGCCAACACCTCAGAGCCACTGGCTGCACTGGACCACACACTCCGTTGATGGGCCAGGGGGAGGGGGAGCACCCAGACAGCCGGTGTGGCTCTGCTCTGCACATTTACGGGTTACAGTGGGCAGTCAGTGGAGTGCGCAGCCAGAGACTGCCTTGCAGGCCCTGGCAATGGCGGTCCGACACCCCGGTTCCTTAGGGAAACACTGGACCCAAGGCCCAGCCCCTGATCATCCCCTGCTACTCCCCCTTAGCCCTGGCACACACCTTCCAAGCTAGTGGCACAACAGGCAGCCCACGGTTGCATCTTTGGAAACATTTCTTACCTCCTCTCTCTCCCTTAGCAGCCACGGAGCCTGGTTCCCATTTTTAAACCACAAGTGAACCGCTCCGGCATCACTTCTGCCTTGCGGAGGCGGAACATCGCGGGAGGCTGGAGACTACCGGATCAGGCCCGTTAATGATATGTTAACGATTAGTAAGTTTGCGGACGACACAAAGGTTGGTGGAATTGCGGATAGGGATGAGGACTGTCAGAGGATACAGCAGGATTTAGATCGTTTGTAGACTTGGGCGGAGAGATGGCAGATGGAGTTTAATCCGGCCAAATGTGAGGTAATGCAGGCCTAATGCAGGTAGGGAATATACAGTGAATGGTAGAACTCTCAAGAGCAGGATGGTTTAGCTCACTGGGCTAAATTGCTGGCTTTTAAAGCAAACCAAGGCAGGCCAGCAGCACAGTTCAATTCCCGTACCAGCCTCCCCGAACAGGAGCCGGAATGTGGTGACTAGGGGATTTTCACAGTAACTTAATTGAAGCCTACTCGTGACAATAAGCGATTTTCATTTCATTTTCTTCAAACTTTTTTTCCGGGGACCCGTTTTTACGAACCGGCCAACCTTCGGGACCCAACTCGGCCGACCTTCGCGACCCACGCTGGCCGACCTTCGCGACCCATGAGGCCGACCTGCGCGACCCACCATTTTCTCTTACCTTGTTTGCTGCTGACAAAAATGGAGGAAATGGTTTTGGGTCCCTTTGGCCCTTGTACAAGCTCCTCCAATGGAACCTGTTGGATGAATGTGAAGCCTTCCAGTGACGGAAAGTATGGAGTCTCCATCTGTCCAAAGTTCTGCATTTTGTTCCTGTAAGATTTTAGCAAATAAATCCACCCCCCCTGAACTTGTTAAAAAAATAAAAACAAGATGAGTAAAATAAATGAAAGAAAAAGAAATTAAATGAATAAAATAAATGAATAAAATGAATAAACCCCCCCCCCGAACTTGTAAAACAAAAGCTGCGACCGTTGAAAAAAAAATGTGGCCGCACTCCGCATGCGTGCCCGATCATCGCCGCGCATGCGCATAGTTTGCGCATGTGCGCCGATGATTGGGCACGCATGCGCAGTACAGCCTCAATTTCTTTACATCATCGTGGCCATTTTGAAGGCCGCTTGCAGCCGGAGTTATTAAGATCCGGCTACTGCGGCTGTTGTGCGCAGATTTGCGCGATCGGAAGGGCCGCGACAGACGCTTCCGTGACCCTACCGACATCCGCCCGCGAGTCACACTCCCATGTTTGACAATGGCTGCTCAGGTCACTGAGAGGGGCAACACAGGTGGAGAAGATAGTCAAGACAGCATACAGCATGCTTGCCTTCATTGGCCAGGGCATTTAGTATCAGAATGAAATGAAAATTGCTTATTGTCACAAGTAGGCTTCAATGAGGTTACTGTGAAAAGCCCCTAGTCGCCACATTCCGGCGCCTGTTCGGGGAGGCTGGTACGGGAATTGAACCATGCTGCTGGCCTGCCTTGGTCTGCTTTAAAAGCCAGCGATTTAGCCCAGTGAGTTAAACCAGCCCCTATAGAATTGGCAAGTCATGTTGCAGCTGTATAAAACCATAGTTGGGCCACATTTGGAGTATAGTGTTCAATTCTGGTTGTCACACTACCAGAAGGATGTGGAGGCTTTAGAGAGGGTGCGGAAGAGATTTACCAGGACGTTGCCTGGTATGGAGGGCATTAGCTATGAGGAGTGGTTGAATAAACTCGGTTTGTTCTCACTGTAACAACGGAGGTTGAGGGGCGACCTGATAGAGGTCTACAAAACTATGAGGGGCATAGACAGAGTGGATAGTTAGAGGCTTTTTCCCAGGGTAGAGGGGTCAATTACTAGAGGGCATAGGTTTGAGGTGCGAGGGGCAAGGTATAGAGGAGATGTATGAGGCAAGTTTTTTACACAGAGGGTAGTGGGTGCCTGGAACTCGCTGCCGGAGGAGGTGGTGGAAGCAGGGACGATAGTGACATTTAAGGAGCATCTTGACAAATCAATGAATCGGATGGGAATAGAGGGATACGGACCCAGGAAGTGTAAAAACTTTTAGTTCAGATGGGTAGCATGGTCGACACAGGCTTGGAGGGCCGAAGGGCCTGTTCCTGTGCTGTACCTTTCTTTGTTCTTTGTTCTTTTGAGTGTTACTGTACAATTTGCATGCCGACGCCTGCGCGGGGCGTGGAACACATCCACGCCGCCATTGAGGCGATGGAGCATGGTGTTCCATTGAAAGCTCAGCGCTGGCACCTAATTTCAGCGGATGCCCGATTCTCCACCCGATCGCGATTCCGGCCTTGCTGGACGGAGAATCCAGCCCAGAATCTATTTGGTTGCAGACCGGGAAGAATCGATAAACTGTAGCATGGGCAGCATGGTAGCACAGTGGTTAGCACTGTGGCTTCACAGCACCAGGGTCCCAGGTTCGATTCCCGGCTTGGGTCACTGTCTGTGCGGAGTCTGCACGTTCTCCCCGTGTCTGCGTGGGTTTCCTCCGGGTGCACCGGTTTCCTGCCACAGTCCAAAGACGTGGTCCAAAGGTTAGGTGGATTGGCAATGATAAATTGCCCTTAATGTCCAAAACATTTAGAAGAGGTTATTGGGTTAGGGGGATGGGTAGGAAGTGAGAGCTTAAGTAGGTCGGTGCAGACTTGATGGGCCGAATGGCCTCCTCCTGCACTGTATGTTCTGTGTTCTATACTGAACACCAAAAGGAGATAGAGAAGCAAATTGCAGAAAGATGCAGAACATTCGCGTAATGACAATGGGGTATCAAGTATCTTCATATAGACAGACATATTAACAGTGTCAGGGACAAAGAGAGAGAAATTCCTGAAATGTACCAGAGAGGATGTTTCTGATCAATGTGTTTCCAACTTCATAAATGAGGATCTAGTTCTGGGAAATATTGTGAACGTGTTTCAGTGATTATAACATCGTAGGTTGAGAGTAATTATGGAAAAGAACAAGGTAAATGTAGCCAGTCTGACCGACATGTGACTCCAGACCCAGAGCAATGTGGGTGAAAGAAATTGCCTTCTGAAATGGCTGAGTCAGTCACTCAGAGGGTTTATCAGCAGCTTGTCAAGGTAAATTAAGGTCAGGCAATAAATACTGATATCACCAGGGTCTTTGACTGAATTTAAAAAAAAGTTATCATACAGGACGAGAACAGAATGAGGGAATTGCGATGACTGTCAGGAAAGCAGGTTCGAGGCCTACTGCATTGAGAGAATTCAGGTTGATGAAAATGGTCAGATTCAGATGAGATTCACACAAGGCAATATGTATATAACCAATGGCACCCTGTAGATGGGGAAGATTAGAATCTGTGCAAACTCATGCTCAATCCATCTGCTTAACTCGGACAAGTGTGGCGATAGAGATGTGTCTCTGTGTTTTGAGAATTTCAGTGACCTCCCCAATAGAGCAGCTCACTGTAGACAGCAAGATGGTGTTAACATCTGGGGAGCAAGAACTTGGAAGGAGCCAGGCACCCAGAGAGTTAAGAGTGACAGCCAAAGGCAATCAGTCTTTGACCTACTTTGTGGCTATGTGGTTGTTAGATTTCAGTAATGACGTCTTTAGCAAAGTCAAGATAACTGAAGCAGAGGCCCTTGCTGAACTTGATGTGTGAAAGTGGCCTCCGAAAGAATCTCTTTTCCCCCTCCACCCTCTTGTAGCAGCTTGTCCTGCTCTGTGTGGCCTCCCTTCATTTTCCCACATGTCGAGGTTTCAGAGGGAGCCCTGGCATGCCACTCATGGCTATAAGCAACTTGTTTCACAAGCTTTTAAATGGACAGGAAAGTACTTCAGCAACAGGCAGATCATTGGTTGTAAACTATTCAAATATTAGACAAGAAGAGGGAAAGCGCAAAAGAAATAATCCAACAACAGAGCTCTTCGTACTTCGTCATTATTTTAACATGAGGGGAAGGTGGAGGTGGTGGTGGGGGGGGGGGGGGGTGGCACGGCTGGGAGCTCACAGGCAGAAGCTCATGTTGGGAGTTGATACCCGGCCCGTTTTGGGATTTGATACCGGGCACGTGTTGGGTTTTGATACTCGGCTCGTGTTGGGATTTGATACCCGGCTCGTGTTGGGATTTGATTACTGGCTCATGTTGGTGTTTGATATCTGGCTCGTGTTGGGTTTGATATCCGGCTCGTGTTGGGATTTGATTACTGGCTCATGTTGGTGTTTGATATCTGGCTCGTGTTGAGTTTGATATCCGGCTCGTGTTGAGATTTGATACCGGACTTGTGTTGGTGTTTGATATCTGGCTCGTGTTGGGGTTTGATACCCGGCTCATGTTGGGATTTGATATCTGGCTTGTGTTGGGGTTTGATACGCGGCATGTGTTGGGGTTTGATACCCGGCTCATGTTGGGATTTAATACTTGGCTCGTGTTGGGATTTGATGCTGGACTCGTGTTGGGATTTGATACCCGGCATGTGTTGGGCTTCTATATCCGGCTCATGTTGGGATTCGATATTGGCTCATGTTGGGCTTTGATACCCGGCTCGTGTTGGGATTTAATACTTGGCTCGTGTTGGGATTTGATGCTGGACTCGTGTTGGGATTTGATATCCGGCTCGTGTTGGGGTTTGATACCCGGCTCGTGTTGGGATTTAATACTTGGCTCGGGTTGGGATTTGATGCTGGACTCGTGTTGGGATTTGATATCCGGCTCGTGTTGGGGTTTGATACCCGGCTCGTGTTGGGATTTAATACTTGGCTCATGTTGGGATTTGATGCTGGACTCGTGTTGGGATTTGATGCTGGACTCGTGTTGGGATTTGATATCCGGCTCATGTTGGGATTTGATACCTGGCTCGTGTTGGGGTTTGATATCCGGCTCGTGTTGGGATTTGATACCGGGCCCGTGTTGTGCTTTGATTCCCGGCTCTTGTTGAGATTTGATACCTGGCTCGTGTTGGGGTTTGATTCGCGGATCATTTAGGGATTTGATACCCGGTTTGTGTTGAGATTTGATTACTCTCTGGTCTTGCGGTTTGATACCTGGCTCGTGTTGGGGTTTGATACCCAACTCGTGTTGGGGCTTGATACCCGGCTCGTGTTGGGGTTTCATACCCTACTCGTGTTTGGATTTGATACTGGACTCGTCTTGGGGTTTGATACCCGGTTCGTGTTGGGGTTTGAGACCGGGCTCGTGTTGGGGTTTGATACCCGGCACGTGTTAGGATTTGATACCGGGCCCGTGTTGTGCTTTGATATCCGGCTCGTGTTGGGGTTTGATACTCGGCTCGTTTTGCATTTTGATTCCCGGCTCTTGTTGAGATTTGATACCCGGCTAGTGTTAGAGTTTGATACCCGGCTCGAGTTGGGATTTGCTACCCAGCACATGTTGGGCTTTGATACCAACTCGTGTTGGGATTTGATACCCGGCTCATGTTGGGATTTGACACTCGGCTCGTGTTGGGCTAGAATACCCGGCTCGTGTTGGAGTTTGATACCTGGCATGTGTTGGGGTTTGATACCTGGCTCGTGCTGGGGTTTGGTACCTGGCTCGTGTTGGGGTTTGATACCCGGCTCATGTTGGGCTTTGATACCTGGCTCGTGTTAGTGTTTGATACCCAGTTCGTGTTGGGATTTGATAGCTGGCTTATGTTTCGGTTTGATCCCTGGCTTGTGTTGGTGTTTGAGACCCAGTTTGTGTTGAGATTTGATATCGGGTTTGTGTTGGTGTTTGATATCTGGCTCGTGTTGGGGTTTGATACCGGGCTCGTGTTGGTGTTTGATATCTGGCTCATGTTGGGGTTTGATATCCGGCTCGTGTTGGGGTTTGATACTCGGCTCGTTTTGCGGTTTGATTCCCGGCTCTTGTTGAGATTTGATACCTGGCTCGTGTTGGGGGTTGATTCGCGGATCATTTAGGGATTTGATAACCGGTTTGTGTTGAGATTTGATTACTCTCTGGTCTTGCGGTTTGATACCTGGCTCGTGTTGGGGTTTGATACCCAACTCGTGTTGGGGCTTGATACCCGGCTCGTGTTGGGGTTTCATACCCTACTCGTGTTTATATTTGATACAGGACTCGTCTTGGGGTTTGATACCCGGTTCGTGTTGGGGTTTGAGACCGGGCTCGTGTTGGGGTTTGATACCCGGCACGTGTTAGGATTTGATACCGGGCCCGTGTTGTGCTTTGATATCCGGCTCGTGTTGGGGTTTGATACTCGGCTCGTTTTGCATTTTGATTCCCGGCTCTTGTTGAGATTTGATACCCGGCTAGTGTTAGAGTTTGATACCCGGCTCGAGTTGGGATTTGCTACCCAGCACATGTTGGGCTTTGATACCAACTCGTGTTGGGATTTGATACCCGGCTCATGTTGGGATTTGACACTCGGCTCGTGTTGGGCTAGAATACCCGGCTCGTGTTGGAGTTTGATACCTGGCATGTGTTGGGGTTTGATACCTGGCTCGTGCTGGGGTTTGGTACCTGGCTCGTGTTGGGGTTTGATACCCGGCTCATGTTGGGCTTTGATACCTGGCTCGTGTTAGTGTTTGATACCCAGTTCGTGTTGGGATTTGATAGCTGGCTTATGTTTCGGTTTGATCCCTGGCTTGTGTTGGTGTTTGAGACCCAGTTTGTGTTGAGATTTGATATCGGGTTTGTGTTGGTGTTTGATATCTGGCTCGTGTTGGGGTTTGATACCAGGCTCGTGTTGGTGTTTGATATCTGGCTCATGTTGGGGTTTGATATCCAGCTCGTGTTGGGGTTTGATACCGTGCTCATGTTGGGATTAGATACCTGGCTCATGTTAGGGTTTGATACCCGGCACGTGTTTGGGTTTGATACCCGGCTCGTGTTGGGCTTTTATATCCGGCTCATGTTGGTATTTGATACCTGGCTCGTGTTGGGGTTTGATACCCGGCTCGTGTTGGGCTTTTATATCCGGCTCCTGTTGGTATTTGATACCTGGCTCGTGTTGGGGTTTGATACCCGGCTCGTGTTGGGATTTAATACTTGGCTCATGTTGGTATTTGATACCTGGCTCGTGTTGGGGTTTGATACCCGGCTCGTGTTGGGATTTAATACTTGGCTCCTGTTGGGATTTGATGCTGGTCTCGTGTTGGGATTTCAAATCCGGCTCCTGTTGGGGTTTGATACCGGGCTCATGTTGGGATTTGATACTTGGCTCGTGTCGGGGTTTGATACCCGGCACATGTTGGGATTTGATACCGGGCCCGTGTTGCGCTTTGATATCCGGCTTGTGTTGGGGTTTGATACCTGGCTCATGTTGGGGGTTGATTCGCGGCTCATTTAGGGATTTGATACCCGGTTTGTGTTGAGATTTGATTACTCTCTGGTCTTGCGGTTTGATACCTGGCTCGTGTTGGGGTTTGATACCCAACTCGTGTTGGGGCTTGATACCCGGCTCGTGTTGGGGTTTCATACCCTACTCGTGTTTGGATTTGATACTGGACTCGTCTTGGGGTTTGATACCCGGTTCGTGTTGGGGTTTGATACCCGGCCTGTGTTGGAGTTTGATACCTGTCTCGTGTTGGGGTTTCATACCGGGCTCATGTTGGGATTTGATACCTGGCTTGTGTTGGGGTTTGATACCCGGCTCATGTTGGGCTTCTATATCCTGCTCATGTTGGGATTCGATATTGGCTCATGTTGGGATTTGATATTGGCTCATGTTGGGCTTTGATACCCGGCTCGTGTTGGGATTTAATGCTTGGCTCGTGTTGGGATTTGATGCTGGACTTGTGTTGGGATTTGATACCTGGCTCGTGTTGGGGTTTGATACCCGGCACGTGTAGGGATTTGATACCGGGCTCATGTTGTGCTTTGATATCCGGCTCGTGTTGGGTTTTGATACTTGGCTCGATTTGCGGGTTGATTCCCGGCTTGTGGTGAGATTTGATACCTGGCTCGTGTCGGGGTTTCTACTCGGCTCGTGTTGTCTTGGATACAAGGCTCGTGTTGGGATTTGATACCTGGCTCATGTTGGGATTTGATACTGGCTCGTGTTGGGATTTGATACCCGGCTCCTGTTGGGATTTGATACCCGGTTTGTGTTGAGATTTGATTACTCTCTGGTCTTGCGGTTTGACACCTGGCTCGTGTTGGGGTTTGATACCCAACTCGTGTTGGAGCTTGATACCCGGCTCGTGTTGGGGTTTCATACCCTACTCGTGTTGGGATTTGATACTGGACTCGTCTTGGGGTTTGATACCCGGTTCGTGTTGGGGTTTGATACCCGGTTCGTGTTGGGGTTTGATACCCGGTTCGTGTTGGGGTTTGATACCCGGCCTGTGTTGGGGTTTGATACCTGGCTTGTGTTGGGGTTTGATACCCAGTTCGTGTTGGGGTTTGATACCCGGTTCGTGTTGGGGTTTGATACCCTGCCTATGTTGGGGTTTGATACCTGGCTCGTGTTGGGGTTTGATACCCGGTTTGTGTTGGGGTTTGATACCCGGTTCGTGTTGGGGTTTGATACCTGGCTCGTGTTGGGGTTTGATACCCGGTTCGTGTTGGGGTTTGATACCCGTTTTGTGTTGGGGTTTGATACCCGGCCTGTGTTGGGGTTTGATACCTGGCTCGTGTTGGGGTTTGATACCCGGTTCGTGTTGGGGTTTGATACCCGGTTCGTGTTGGGGTTTGATACCCGGTTCGTGTTGGGGTTTGATACCCGGCCTGTGTTGGGGTTTGATACCTGGCTCGTGTTGGGGTTTGATACCCGGCCTGTGTTGGGGTTTGATACCTGGCTCGTGTTGGGGTTTGATACCCGGTTCGTGTTGGGGTTTGATACCCGGTTCGTGTTGGGGTTTGATACCCGGTTCGTGTTGGGGTTTGATACCCGGCCTGTGTTGGGGTTTGATACCTGGCTCGTGTTGGGGTTTGATACCCGGCCTGTGTCGGGGTTTGATACCTGGCTCGTGTTGGGGTTTGATACCCGGTTCATGTTGGGCTCTGATACCTGGCTCATGTTGATGTTTGAGACCGAGCTCGTGTTAGGGTGTGAGACCTGGCTCATGTTAGGGTTTGATACCTGGTTCGTGTTGGGATTTGATACGTGGCTCGTGATAGGGTTTGATTCCCGGCTCGTTTTGTGGTTGGATGCATGGCTCGTGTTGAGATTTGATACCTGACTCGTGTTGGGGTTTGACACCGGGCTTGTGTTGGGGTTTGATACCTGGTTCGTGTTGTGGTTTGATACCCAGCTCTTGTTGGGATTTGATATCAGGCTCGTGTTGGGATTTGATACCCGGATCATGTCGGGGTTTGAGACCGGGCTCGTGTTGGGGTTTGATACCCGGCACGTGTTAGGATTTGATACCGGGCCCGTGTTGGGGTTTGATACTCGGCTCGTTTTGCATTTTGATTCCCGGCTCTTGTTGAGATTTGATACCCGGCTAGTGTTAGAGTTTGATACCTGGCTCGAGTTGGGATTTGCTACCCAGCACATGTTGGGCTTTGATACCAACTCGTGTTGGGATTTGATACCCGGCTCATGTTGGGATTTGACACTCGGCTCGTGTTGGGCAAGAATACCCGGTTCGTGTTGGAGTTTGATACCTGGCACGTGTTGGGGTTTGATACCTGGCTCGTGCTGGGGTTTGGTACCTGGCTCGTGTTGGGGTTTGATACCCGGCTCATGTTGGGCTTTGATACCTGGCTCGTGTTAGTGTTTGATACCCAGTTCGTGTTGAGATTTGATAGCTGGCTTATGTTTCGGTTTGATCCCTGGCTTGTGTTGGTGTTTGAGACCCAGTTTGTGTTGAGATTTGATATCGGGCTTGTGTTGGTGTTTGATATCTGGCTCGTGTTGGGGTTTGATACCGGGCTCGTGTTGGTGTTTGATATCTGGCTCATGTTGGGGTTTGATATCCAGCTCGTGTTGGGGTTTGATACCTGGCTCATGTTAGGGTTTGATACCCGGCACGTGTTGGGGTTTGATACCCGGCTCGTGTTGGGCTTTTAAACCCGGCTCATGTTGGTATTTGATACCTGGCTCGTGTTGGGGTTTGATACCCGGCTCGTGTTGGGATTTAATACTTGGCTCGTGTTGGGATTTGATGCTGGTCTCGTGTTGGGATTTCAAATCCGGCTCATGTTGGGATTTGATACCTGGCTCGTGTCGGGATTTGATACCCGGCACATGTTGGGATTTGATACCGGGCCCGTGTTGTGCTTTGATATCCGGCTCGTGTTGGGGTTTGATACTCGGCTCGTTTTGCGTTTTGATTCCCGGCTCTTGTTGGGATTTGATACGTGGCTCGTGTTGGGGTTTGATACCCGGCTCGTGTTGGGCTCTGATACCCGGCTCATGTTGGTGTTTGATACCGGGCTCATGTTGGGCTCTGATACCCGGCTCATGTTGGTGTTTGATACCGGGCTCGTGTTGGGGTGTGAGACCTGGCTCATGTTAGGGTTTGATACCTGGTTCATTTTGGGATTTGATACGTGGCTCATGTTAGGGTTTGATACTCGGCTCGTTTTGCGTTTTGATTCCCGGCTCTTGTTGGGATTTGATACTGGCTCGTGTTGAGATTTGATACCTGACTCGGGTTGGGGTTTGATACCTGGTTCGTGTTGTGGTTTGATACCCAGCTCTTGTTGGGATCTGATATCTGGCTCGTGTTGGGGTTTGATACCCGGCTCGTGTTGGGGTTTGATACCCAGCACGTGTTGGGGTTTGATGCCATAGTCTTGTTGGGATTTGATACTGGACTCGGCTTGGGGTTTGATACCTGGCTCATTTTGGGGTTTGATGTGTGGCTCGTGTTGAGATTTGATACCTGACTCGTGTTGGGGTTTGATACGGGACATGTGTTGGGAATTGATACCTGGGTCGTGTTGGGGTTTGATCCCCAGCTCTTGTTCGGATTTGATATCTGCTCGTGTTTGGATTTGGTATCTGGTTCATGTCAGCGTTTGTGACCTGGCTCCTGTTGGGGTTTGATATCCGAAACATGTTGGGATTTGATACCCAGCTTGAGTTGGAATTTGACACCTGGCTCGTGTTGGGGTTTGGTACCCGGCTCGCGTTGGGTTTGATACCAGGCATGTGTTGGGGTTTGAGACCAGGCTCGTGTTGGTGTTTGATATCTGGGACGTTTTGGGGTTTGATACCCGACTCATGTTGGGACTTGATTCCTGGTTCATGTTGGGCTTCGATACCGGGCTCATGTTGGGGTTTGATACTGGACTCGGCTTGGGATTTGTTACCCGGTTCGTGTTGGGATTTGATACCCGGCTCATGTTCGGATTTGATACCCAGCACGTGTTCGGATATGATACCTGGCTCCTTTTGGGATTTGACATTGGACTCGTCTTGCGGTTTGAACCCCAGTTCCTGTTGGGATTTGATACCTGGCTCTTGTTGGGATTTGATACCCTGCTCGTGTTCGGATCGGGCAGCACAGTAGCATTGTGGATAGCACAATTGCTTTACAGCTCCAGGGTCCCAGGTTCGATTCCGGCTTGGGTCACTGTCTGTGCGGAGTCTGCACATCCTCCCCGTGTGTGTGTGGGTTTCCTCCGGGTGCTCCGGTTTCCTCCCACAGTCCAAAGATGTGCGGGTTAGGTGGATTGGCCATGATAAATTGCCCTTAGTGTCCAAACTTGCCCTTAGTGTTGGGTGGGGTTACTGGGTTATGGGGATAGGGTGGAGGTGTTGACCTTGGGTAGGGTGCTCTTTCCAAGAGCCGGTGCAGACTCGATGGGCCGAATGGCCTCCTTCTGCACTGTAAATTCTATGATTTATGATCTATGATCTATGATTTGATACCCGGCTCCTGTTGGGATTTGACATTGGACTTGTCTTGCGGTTTGAAACCCGGTTCCTGTTGGAATTTGATACCGGGCTAGTGTTGGGATTTGATACTGGACTCGTGTTGGGGTTTGACACCCGGCACGTTTTGAGATTTGATACCCTGCTCGTGTTGGGCTTAGATACCCGGCTCGTGTTGGGATTTGATACCCGGCTCGTGTTGGAATTTGATACCTGGCCCGTGTTGGGATTTGATGCCTGGTTTGCGTTAGGGTTTGATTCCTGGCTCGTTTTGGGGTATGATGCGTGGCTCGTGTTGAGATTTGATACCTGACGCGTGTTGGTGTTTGATACCTGGCTTGTGTTGGGATTTTATACCTGGCCCGTGTTGGGATTTTATACCTGGTTCGTGTGAGGGTTTGATTCCTGGCTCGTTTTGGGGTATGATGCGTGGCTCGTGTTGAGATTTGATACCTGACGCGTGTTGGTGTTTGATACCCGGCTCGTGTTGGGATTTGATACCTGGCCCGTGTTGGGATTTTATACCTGGTTCGTGTGAGGGTTTGATTCCTGGCTCGTTTTGGGGTATGATGCGTGGCTCGTGTTGAGATTTGATACCTGACGCGTGTTGGTGTTTGATACCTGGCTTGTGTTGGGATTTGATATCTGGCTCATGTTGGGGTTTGATACCCGGCTCGTGTTGGGGTTTGATACCCGGCTCTTGTTGGGATTTGATATCTGGCTCATGTTGCGGTTTGATACCCGGCTCGTGTTGGGATTTGATACCTGGTTCGTGTTGGGGTTTTGATACCCAGCTCTTGCCGGGATTTGATATCTGGCTCGTGTTTGGATTTGATACCCGGCTCAAGTCGAGTTTGAGACCAGGCTCCTGTTGGGGTTTGATACCCGGCACGTGTTGGGCTTTGATACACGGCTCGAGTTAGGATTTTATACTTGACTCGTGTTTGGGTTTGATATACAAACAAACAAAGAGCAAAGAGAAGTACAGCACAGGAACAGGCCCTTCGGCCCTCTAAGCCTGTGCCGACCATGCTGCCCGACTAAACTACAATCTTCTACACTTCCTGGGTCCGTATACCTCTATTCCCATCCTATTCATGTATTTGTCAAGGTGCCCCTTAAATGTCACTATCGTCCCTGCTTCCACCACCTCCTCCGGTAGCGAGTCCCAGGCACCCACTACCCTCTGTGTAAAAAACTTGCCTCGTACAACTACTCTCAACCTTGCCCCTCTCACCTTAAACCTATGCCCCCTAGTAATTAACCCCTCTACCCCAGGGAAAAGCCTCTGACTATCCACTCTGTCTATGCCCCTCATAATTTTGTAGACCTGTATCAGGTCGCCCCTCAACCTCCTTCGTTCCAGTGAGAACAAACCGAGTTTATTCAACCGCTCCTCATAGCTAATGCCCTCCAAACCAGGCAACATTCTGGTAAATCTCTTCTGCACCCTCTCTAAAGCCTCCACATCCTTCTGGTAGTGTGGCGACCAGAATTGAACACTATACTCCAAGTGTGGCCTAACTAAGGTTCTATACAGCAGCAACATGACTTGCCAACTCTTATACTCAATGCCCCGGCCAATGAAGGCAAGCATGCCGTATGCCTTCTTGACTACCTTCTCCACCTGTGTTGCCCCTTTCAGTGACCTGTGGACCTGTACTCCTAGATCTCTCTGACTTTCAATACTCTTGAGGGTTCTACCATTCACTGTATATTCCCTACCTGCATTAGACCTTCCAAAATGCATTACCTCACATTTGTCCGGATTAAACTCCATCTGCCATCTCTCCGCCCAAGTCTCCAAATGATCTAAATCCTGCTGTATCCTCTGACAGTCCTCATCGCTATCCGCAATTCCACCAACGTTTGTGTCGTCTGCAAACTTACTAATCAGACCAGTTATATTTTCCTCAAACAGCAAAGGTCCCAGCACCGATCCCTGTGGAACACCACTGGTCACAGCCGTCCAATTAGAAAAGCATCCTTCCATTGCTACTCTCTGCCTTCTATGACCTAGCCAGTTCTGTATCCACCTTGCCAGCTCACCCCTGATCCCGTGTGACTTCACCTTTTGAACTAGTCTACCATGAGGGACCTTGTCAAAGGCCTTACTGAAGTCCATATAGACAACATCCACTGTCCGACGTGCATCAATCATCTTAGTGACCTCCTCGAAAAACTCTATCAAGTTAGTGAGACACGAACTCCCCTTCACAAAACCATGCTGCCTCTCACTAATACGTCCATTTGCTTCCAAATGGGAGTAGATCCTGTCTCGAAGAATTCTCTCCAGTAATTTCCCTACCACTGAAGTAAGGCAGATAGTTAGATAGATGGATATAGATATATATATATATATAGATAGATACATTGATAAACAGGTCGATAGTAATGTAGATACATATATATATATATATATATATATATAGGTAGATAGATAGAAAGATAGATAAATAGATACATAGAAAGATAGACAGACAGACAGACAGACAGACAGATAGATAGATAGATAGACAGATAGATAGAAAAATAGATAGAGAGATAGGTAGACAGATAGATAGATAGAGATATATATAGAACGTTAGATTGATAGATAGATAGACAGACAGATATATATATATATAGTTAGATAGATAGATAGATGGATAGATAGATAGATAGATACATTAATAAACAGGTCGGTGGTAATATAGATATATATATATATATACACACAGGTAGATCGATGGATAGAGAGTTAGTTAGATAGATACATTAATAAACAGGTCGATAGGAATATAGATACATATATATATATATATATATATAGGTAGATAGATAGATAGATAGATAGATAGACAGAAAGATCGGTATAAAGGTAGATGGATAGATAGATAACTAGATAGATAGACTGATAGATAGTTAGCTGGATTGGTAGACAGATAGACAGATAGATAGATAGATAGATAGATAGATGGATTGATTGACAGATAGATAGATCGATAGATAGATAGACAGATAGATAGAAAAATAGATAGATAGATAAGTAGACAGATAGATAGAGATATATATAGAACGTTAGATTGATAGATAGACAGACAGATATATATATATATATCATAGATTATCATAGAATTTACAGTGCAGAAGGAGGCCATTCGGCCTATCGAGTCTGCACCGGCTCTTGGAAAGAGCATCCTACCCAAGGTGAACACCTCCACCCTATCCCCATAACCCAGTAACCCCACCCAATACTAGGTGCAATTTTGGACACTAAGGGCAATTTATCATAGCCAATCCACCTAACCTGCACATCTTTGGACTGTGGGAGGAAACCGGAGCACCCGGAGGAAACCCACGCACACACGGGGAGGATGTGCAGGCTCCGCACAGACAGTGACCCAAGCCGGAATCGAACCTGGGACCCTGGAGCTGTGAAGCAATTGTGCTATCAACAATGCTACCGTGCTGCCCTAGTTAGATAGATAGATAGATAGATAGATAGATACATTAATAAACAGGTCGGTAGTAATATTGATATATATATATATATATACACAGGTAGATAGATAGATAGATGGATAGAGAGTTAGTTAGATAGATAGATAGATAGATACATTAATAAATAGGTCGCTAGGAATATAGATACATACATTGTTTTGGATTTCGGCGGGAGTGGTGCGCAAGGGCCTTCTGGGAGGTAAGTTTTTAGTTTAAAAGCACTTACCTTTGCAGGAGCAGGCCGTTGGATTTCGGCGGGAGCGGTGCGCAAGGGCCTTCTGGGAGGTAAGTTTTTACTTTAAAAGCACTTACCTTTGCAGGAGCAGGCCTTTGGATTTTGGCAGGAGCGGTGCGCAAGGGCCTTCTGGGAGGTAAGGTTTTACTTTAAAAGCACTTACCTTTGCAGGAGCAGGCCTTTGGATTTCGGCAGGAGCGGTGCGCAAGGGACTTCTGGGAGGTAAGTTTTTACTTTAAAAACACTTACCTGGTCCCGTTTCTGTTCTTCTTTTTCTGTTTTACTTTATATATTTTTTTTATATAAGGCGGGAACCGGAAGTTCGACCCGCGGACTTCTGGGAAGGCCCCCCCCCCCCACCCCCAACCCCCTAACCAATAAATTCTGGTGGAGAGGAAACCCGAGACGCTACACGTGTAGTGTCTCCCACCCACCCTCCTCCTCTAACCTAATAATAAGACCCATTGGTGTGAGGTAAGTGCCATATTATTATTATATTTTTATTTATTTTTATTTATAGGGAACTGGAGCTGGAGTTGGATGAACTTCGGATCATTCGTGAGGCAGAGGGGGTCATAGATAGCAGCTTCAGGGAATTAGTTACACCAAAGATTGGAGATAGATGGGTAACTGTAAGAGGGACTGGGAAGAAGCAGTCAGTGCAGGGATCCCCTGCGGTCGTTCCCCTGAGTAACAAGTATGCTGCTTTGGATACTTGTGGGGGGGGGAAACTTACCAGGGGTAAGCCATGGGGTACGGGCCTCTGGCACGGAGTCTGTCCCTGTTGCTCAGAAGGGAAGGGGGGAAAGGAGCAGAGCATTAGTAATTGGGGACTCGATAGTCAGGGGCACAGATAGGAGATTTTGTGGGAGCGAGAGAGACTCACGTTTGATATGTTGCCTCCCAGGTGCAAGGGTACATGATGTCTCGGATCGTGTTTTCCGGGTCCTTAAGGGGGCGGGGGAGCAGCGCCAAGTCGTGGTCCACATTGGCACTAACGACATAGGTAGGAAAGGGGACAAGGATGTCAGGCAGGCTTTCAGGGAGCTAGGATGGAAGCTCAGAACGAGAACAAACAGAGTTGTTATCTCTGGGTTGTTGCCCGTGCCACGTGATAATGAGATGAGGAATAGGGAGAGAGAGCAATTAAACACGTGGCTACAGGGATGGTGCAGGCGGGAGGGATTCAGATTTCTGGATAACTGGGGCTCTTTCTGGGGAAGGTGGGACCTCTACAGACAGGATGGTCGACATCTGAACCTGAGGGGCACAAATATCCTGGGGGGGGGAGATTTGTTAGTGCTCTTTGGGGGGTTTAAACTAATGCAGCAGGGGCATGGGAACCTGGATTGTAGTTTTAGGGTACGAGAGATTGAGAGTATAGAGGTCAGGAGCACAGATTTGACTTCGCAGGAGGGGGCCAGTGTTCAGGTAGGTGGTTTGAAGTGTGTCTACTTCAATGCCAGGAGTATACAAAATAAGGTAGGGGAACTGGCAGCATGGGTTGGTACCTGGGACATCGATGTTGTGGCCATTTCGGAGACATGGATAGAGCAGGGACAGGAATGGTTGTTGCAGTTTCCGGGGTTTAGGTGTTTTAGTAAGCTCAGAGAAGGAGGCAAAAGAGGGGGAGGTGTGGCGCTGCTAGTCAAAAACAGTATTACGGTGGCGGAGAGGATGCTAGATGGGGACTCTTCTTCCGAGGTAGCATGGGCTGAGGTTAGAAACAGGAAAGGAGAGGTCACCCTTTTGGGAGTTTTCTATAGGCCTCCAAATAGTTCTAGGGATGTAGAGGAAAGGATGGCGAAGATGATTCTGGATAAGAGCGAAAGTAACAGGGTAGTTATTATGGGAGACTTTAACTTTCCAAATATTGACTGGAAAAAATATAGTTTGAGTACATTAGATGGGTCGTTTTTTGTACAATGTGTGCAGGAGGGTTTCCTGACACAATATGTTGACAGGCCAACAAGAGGAGAGGCCACATTGGATTTGGTTTTGGGTAATGAACCAGGCCAGGTGTTAGATTTGGAGGTAGGTGATCACTTTGGGGACAGTGATCACAATTCGGTGACGTTTACGTTAGTGATGGAAAGGGATAAGTATACCCCGCAGGGCAAGAGTTATAGCTGGGGGAAGGGCAATTATGATGCCATTAGACATGATTTGGGGGGGATAGGTTGGAGAAGTAGGCTGCAAGTGTTGGGCACACTGGATATGTGGAGCTTGATTAAGGAACAGCTACTGCGTGTTCTTGATAAGTACGTACCGGTCAGGCAGGGAGGAAGGCGTCGAGCGAGGGAACCGTGGTTTACCAAAGAAGTGGAATCTCTTGTTAAGAGGAAGAAGGAGGCCTATGTGAAGATGAGGAGTGAAGTTTCAGTTGGGGCGCTTGATAGTTACAAGGTAGCGAGGAAGGATCTATAGAGAGAGCTAAGACGAGCAAGGAGGGGACATGAGAAGTATTTGGCAGGTAGGATCAAGGAAAACCCAAAAGCTTTCTATAGGTATGTCAGGAATAAAAGAATGACTAGGGTAAGAGTAGGGCCAGTCAAGGACAGGGATGGGAAGTTGTGTGTGGAGTCTGAAGAGATAGGCGAGATACTAAATGAATATTTTTCGTCAGTATTCACTCAGGAAAAAGATAATGTTGTGGAGGAGAACGCTGAGACCCAGGCTATTAGAATAGATGGCATTGAGGTACGTAGGGAAGAGGTGTTGGCAATTCTGGACAGGCTGAAAATAGATAAGTCCCCGGGGCCTGATGGGATTTATCCTAGGATTCTCTGGGAAGCCAGGGAAGAGATTGCTGGGCCTTTGGCTTTGATTTTTATGTCATCATTGGCTACAGGAATAGTCATGATGTGGAGATGCCGGCGTTGGACTGGGGTGAGCACAGTACGAAGTCTTACAACACCAGGTTAAAGTCCAACAGTTTGTTTCGATGTCAATAGCTTTCGGAGCGCTGCTCCTTCCTCAGGTGAATGAAGAGATATGTTCCAGAAACACATATATAGACAAATTCAAAGATGCCAAACAATGCTTGGAATGCGACCATTAGCAGGTGATTAAATCTTTACGGATCCAGAGATGGGGTAACCCCAGGTTAAAGAGGTGTGAATTACATCAAGCCAGGACAGTTGGTAGGACTTCGCAGGCCAGATGGTGGGGGATGAATGTAATGTGACATGAATCCCAGGTCCCGGTTGAGGCCGCACTCATGTGTACGGAACTTGGCTATAAGTTTCTGCTCGGCGATTCTGCGTTGTCGCGCGTCCTGAAGGCCGCCTTGGAGAACGCTTATCCGGAGATCAGAGGCTGAATGCCCTTGACTGCTGAAGTGTTCTCCGACTGGAAGGGAACATTCCTGCCTGGTGATTGTTGCGCGATGTCCGTTCATTCGTTGTCGCAGCGTCTGAATGGTCTCGCCAATGTACCATGCTTCGGGACATCCTTTCCTGCAGCGAATGAGGTAGACAACGTTGGCCGAGTCGCACGAGAACGTACCGCGTACCTGGTGGGTGGTGTTCTCACGTGTAATAGTGGTATCCATGTAAATGATCTGGCACGCCTTGCAGAGATTGCCATGGCAGGGTTGTGTGGTGTCGTGGTCACTGTTCTGAAGACTGGGTAGTTTGCTGCAAACAATGGTTCGTTTGAGGTTGCGCGGTTGTTTGAAGGCAAGTAGTGGGGGTGTGGGGATGACCTTGGCAAGATGTTCATCATCATCAATGACGTGTTGAAGGCTGTGAAGAAGATGTCTTCTTGAATTTGTCTATATATGTGTTTCTGGAACATACCTCTTCATTCACCTGAGGAAGGAGCAGCGCTCCGAAAGCTAGTGACATCGAAACAAACCTGTTGGACTTTAACCTGGTGTTGTAAGACTTTGTACTGTACAGGAATAGTGCCAGAGGACTGAAGGATAGCAAATGTGGTCCCTTTGTTCAAGAAGGGGGGTAGAGACAATACCGGCAACTATAGACCGGTGAGCCTCACGTCTGTTGTGGGTAAAGTCTTGGAGGGGATTATAAGAGACAAGAATTATAATCATCTAGATAGGAATAATATGATTAGGGATAGTCAGCATGACTTTGTGAAGGGTAGGTCATGCCTCACAAACCTTATTGAGTTCTTTGAGAAGGTGACTGAACAGGTAGACGAGGGTAGAGCAGTTGATGTGGTGTATCTGGATTTCAGTAAAGCGTTTGATAAGGTTCCCCACGGTAGGCTATTGCAGAAAATACGGAGGCTGGGGATTGATGGTGATTTAGAGATGTGGATCAGAAATTGGCTAGCTGAAAGAAGACAGAGGGTGGTGGTTGATGGGAAATGTTCAGAATGGAGTTCAGTTACAAGTGGCGTACCACAAGGATCTGTTCTGGGGCCGTTGCAGTTTGTCATTTTTATCAATGACCTAGAGGAGGGCGCAGAAGGGTGGGTGAGTAAATTTGCAGACGACACTAAAGTCGGTGATGTTGTCGACAGTGCGGAAGAATGTAGCAGGTTACAGAGGGATATAGATAAGCTGCAGAGCTGGGCTGAGAGGTGGCAAATGAAGTTTAATGTAGCGAAGTGTGAGGTGATTCACTTTGGAAGGAATAACAGGAATGCGGAATATTTGGCTAATGGTAAAGTTCTTGGAAGTGTGGATGAGCAGAGGGATCTAGGTGTCCATGTACATAGATCCCTGAAAGTTGCCACCCAGGTTGATAGGGTTGTGAAGAAGGCCTATGGAGTGTTGGCCTTTATTGGTAGAGGGATTGAGTTCTGGAGTCAGTAGGTCATGTTGCAGTGTACAAAACTCTGGTACGGCCGCATTTGGAGTATTGCGTACAGTTCTGGTCACCGCATTATGGGAAGGACGTGGAAGCTTTGGAGCGGGTGCAGAGGAGATTTACCAGGATGTTGCGTGGTATGGAGGGAAAATCTTATGAGGAAAGGCTGATGGACTTGAGGTTGTTTTCGTTAGAGAGAAGAAGGTTAAGAGGAGACTTAATAGAGGCATACAAAATGATCAGGGGATAATAGATATAGGACAGAGGTCAGAGGTAGGTTCTTTACGCAAAGAGTGGTGAGGACGTGGAATGACCTACCTGCAACAGTAGTGAACTCACCAACATTGAGGGCATTTAAAAGTTTATTGGATAAGCATATGGATGATAATGGCATAGTGTAGGTTAGATGGCTTTTGTTTTTTGACTTCCCATGTCAGTGCAACATCGTGGGCTGTATTGTTCAATGTTCTATGTTCTATATATATATACATAGGTAGATAGATAGATAGATAGATCGATAGAAAGATAGATATAAAGATAGATGGATAGATAGATAACGAGATAGATAGACAGATAGATAGTTAGCTAGATTGATAGATAGATAGATAGATAGACAGATATATAGATAGGTAGACAGACAGATGTATAGATAGATAGATAGATGGATAGATGGATATATGGATAGATGGATATATGGATAGATAGATAGT